>NW_015175977.1:236672-243488 GCF_001447785.1 Gekko japonicus
TGCAGCTCCACTGCCGAGCCCCATGAGGGGCCCAGCGGTGGACCTGCAAGGCCAGCGGGAGTGCAAGGAAGCCCTGCGAAGGCCCTCCCTGGCCCCAGGCAGGCAGGGGTGGGGAGAGGCAGGGAGGAAGCAACTTACCCTTCCTCTTCTCCTGCCTCCTCCTGGCTGAATGAGGGCCGGAAGCGGGGCGGTCGGAAGCGGGGGGCGGGGCTTCGTCATGTGCCCCTCCCCTCGTACCTCACCCAGGGGAACTGCGATCCCCCGCGATCCCCCCCGAAATGACCTCTGGGGGCATTGGTGAATTCCCTGTATTGTGCGGGGGGTTGGACTAGATGACCCTGGAGGTCCCTTCCCACTCTATGACTCTATGATTCTATAATTCACCCAGGCTGGCTGTGGGCACGCCAGCACCTCTGTCTGGCAGAAGCACCTGAGATCCTCCCCCTTCCCTTCTCCTTCACCCGACTTGGAGGCGAAGGGAAGGGAGAGGGGGGAAAGAATGGATCCCAGGTGCTTCTGCCTGTCAGAGGGGCTGGTGCACACTTCTGGTGATATCAGGGTGTGTGGCATATGCTAATAAGTTATGCTAATGAGCTCCTGCAGCTCTTTTTCTATGAAATGACCCCTGTACATCGCCTTAAATTTATTTCCAGCATTAATACTATGCCTATCAAGTGAATCCTTTGCTCCCTGCCGATGAGAGATCTGTGGATCTGGCCTGTTGTTAGAGGTGGAAAGACAATTGCTGGCCAGTGTTTTTGAATGGAGAGAAGCTATTTGTGATTGCTTGCTCTCAGAAAGCCAGGATGCAACCTCACACCAGCACCATTTTAAATCTGCATGCCTGGTCAGCGTTAAACACAGAATGCTGGCATGCACAAATCTGAAGATCATGGCCTGCGGCTTCTGCTCCCCCCCCCCCTTTATTTTTTGCAAAATACTCTGATGAAGAGTTCTGGTGAGCTCAGAAGCTTGCACACTGTTGTCATTTTGCTTGGTCATAATAAAAGGACTGCATTGTAGTAAAATCATAGCATGTAGTACAATCATTTCTGGCTATTATACCATACCAGCTCTTCCAAGCAGCAATCATAACAATGACATTTTATAATACTATTATGTATTTAATAAAAGGAATGCAACATTCATATTGCATATTTGTAACTCCAGTAGCATTTTCCTCTCTATGCATTTATCCATCTCTGGATCCTTCTTTTGCTTTCCTCACAGCTTCACTCCTTGTTTAAAAGGACAGCAGCTTCAGAGGCCAAAGCATCCTTTGTGCTAAGGGTTTGAATCTGGCAGTTTGTGAACCCCTGACATCATTCACACTCGGACTACAAACAAGTCCCACAGGAAGCCACCAAAGCCACGCTTGGTCTGTCCATAGTATGCAGGCATTCTTACACTGGATATTCATTAGTTCAAGATGAAAAGCATTCTCAGTCGCATACGCTGGCTATTGAGGAGGTATTTGCCCAGGAAGATAAAGAGGAGAGATTGTCCAAAAACAGTTATAGCATGGCAACAATGGAAAAGGAAATAATAGACTGTTGCGGAATTAAGGCTGGATTGAGTCTCAGTCCTCTGCTAAAATTCTGCAAAACTTCTGATACACCTATAAGACTTTAATATCTATAGTAATTAGCCTATATAGTTGAAACTCTGGTGCTGTTCTGCTCCCAGAATGCTTCAGGAGTCTGCTGAGCACTGCGGCCTTTACCGTACATGACATTGCCTCACATGGTTTTTGAGTATACTGGGAATGTTTATATTTTACAGCAGTCAGAAGTCACTATCAAATTCTAAAAAGACAGGGTATCTGAAGCTAGCTTCCTGAGACTCTCTTAGTTAACCTTGATTCTGTGAATCACCCTGGCTTAACCCAGCTTTCCTTGACTTTCCTGACCCCAGAGATAGAAAGAGAGGGGCTGACTTTGTTGTATATATCAGATATATGTCAAATGGTCGTCACAGACTTGATTGACAGTTACATTAGCTTCAATGGGTGAAAGAGGGTACTTCATGTCTGGTTTTAGTCTTGTTCCTGGTTGTTCTGATCAACTACCCACAGTTATGGGTCTTGGTAGAACAACCAAGGATATCCTTTATACAGTTAAAAGTGCACTGTTTATGTATTGGGGTTGTGTTGAAATATTCTATGCTGAATATTGAAATGCGACAAAAATGTTTTTCTGACTTAAGAGTGTGTAATGGAATAAATTGTATCTTGATTTAGAACATCTCTCTCTCTCTCTCTCTCTCTCTCTCTCTCTCTCTCTCTCTCTCTCTTTTTGTTACACTCGCCCTCTCTCTCTCTCTCTCTCTGGAATTGGGAAACCGGCTTCTCTCCCTCTGCAAAATGAACAGTTGGAATAAGCATGCATGAAAATGTTCCTGCACCCCTCATTTCCCCAACATAGACAAAAACATACACAGAGTGTAATTTGACCACCACAATTGCCAGACCTAACACCACCACCATACAGTCTCATCTTCCAATGTTATGTAAGCCATCAACTGTCAACAATGCCCTTATGCTTTCTATATCAAATAAAGAGGTGAGTCACTATGCAAAAGAACAGTCATAAATCTGACATCAAAAATCACAACACTCAGAAAGCAATGAGAGAACATTTTAATCTTCCAGGACATTCTACTTCTGACCTAAGCATGGCGGTTCTCAAACAGAGAGGCTTCAAGGGGAGATTACAGTGTGAGATTGCGGAAGCCTGCCAGATTTGTGAAAAATAACTCTTTCTTAGATTCTTTCACATTGCTCACAGGATGGACTGGCATCACAGGCATCACACAAGCTTTATGCCTCTTCAGGGGAAAGAGGTCAGTTATAAACTTTTTTTTAGTTGAAGGGGATAAAGATCTATTTATTTAGCATTTTATAAGGTTTGGTCTGCCTCAGCAAGACAGCAAACAGTTTGGAGGGCAGCTCTGCCTGGTAGTTTGGCTGAGTGGTTTAACTCTACCTCTGAGAGAGGACCGAGTACCCAGTTGTGAGGCCTGTCTCTGGTGAGGAGCTGACCTCCAGCCATTTAGTCTGACTCTTGGGAAAGGGCCAGCTGGTGTGGGTGGAATCCTGTGGGTGTGAAAGGATTCAACTGATAGCTAGTCAGTGAAGGCCTGTTTGAACCTGCAAGCATTGAAAAGAAGTCACACACATTCTGAAGCCATAACTAGCTTAAGTTTATGTGCCTCAGCCAGTTTTCTTCTCTGACTATCTGGAGACCTGTGCTGCTGGTCTGTTCTTTAAAGCAACCTATAAATAAATAAATTTTTGTTATTTACATACAACTCTTGCCTCAGTGATCTTTAAGTACTTCTTGCTCACCACAAAACTTAGCTTAGAGCACTGAACCCAAAGCCTTTACACTTGCTGCCTAATAATGTCTTCTAACTGAGGAGAAGTTTTACAGTTCTTTTTTTTTAATATTTATTTATCAGTTTCCACTTAATACATCCTTTACAAATAATCATCATTCTATACATTGAGTCTAAAGTTTCCATATTTTGTTAATCCAATTATACAGGCTTTTCCATTTTTCATTAAATATATTTTCATCTTTCCCTTGAAGGATCAAACTTAACTTGTCCATTTCCGCTACCTCCAACAATTTACACAGTATACTATGTAAAAATTTACAGTTCTAAACAGACCTGGTTTTCTAAATTCATAAGAGGTTTTGTGGGTCCCCTCGGATCCAAGGAAGGGCCTGTCACCCTAGCAACATAATTAAAGTAATCGGAACATGCTGTTTTATTATTTTATAGCTCCTGACCTTTATCTGGTTTTATCTGCTGCTGTTTTAATGATTTGTATTGTGTTTTGCACTGCATTTTAATATTGTGGTATGCCACCTTGGGAATTTGCATTGTGTGAGGTCCTCTGCTGAAGCGGGGGCCCTTATCTCTCTAACATTAATGCCTGTATAGCCCATACCTTACAGTAACAGATTGTATAAAAACAGTTAATTGACCATAGGTACAGTTGGTTCTTATGAACAGGGCTGGGAAATTTGTGGAGATTTGGGGGGTGGAGCCTGGTGAGGACCTCAAGACAGGGCAGGTGGAGGTAAAAATTCACTTCCAGTGAATAATCCAAAGTGATGTCATGATGCCAGTGTGATGACAAGACAATGCTCTAGGGTTTGGGCAGAACTCTATGTTTGTTATCAGCATACTGATGACACCTCATCTCACTCCAAATCTCAGGATAGTAAAGTAAAGGTTCCCTTGCTCGAAAGCCAGTCAAATCCGACTCTAGGGTTGCGGTGCTCATCTCCGTTTCAAAGCCGAAGAGCCAGCGCTGTCCGAAGACGTTTCCGTGTTCATGTGGCCGGCATGACTAAACACCAAGGGGCACGGAATGCTGTTACCTTCCCACCGAAGTGGTACCTATTTATCTACTTGCAATTTCTTGCTTCTGAACTGCTAGGTTGGCAGGAGCTGGAACTAGAGACGGGAGCTCACTCCGTCATGCGGCACTCGGGTCTCGAACTGCTGAACTACTGACCTTCCACAGCCTGCAGTTCAGCGTCTTAACCACTTGAGCCACCGCAGCTCCTAATCTCAGGATGTCTTCTCCCAAATGTTTCATGTTCATCTACATGTTACAAAGCAATGTAAAAACAAATAATAAAATTGACAGGATTGCTCTGCCACCTCCATCCATGACATCCACTAGGGTGGCTAAGGGGAGAGGTTGTCCATTTTCTGTTTTTCTGCATTTTGTTACACAGCAGTGTACACAACTGTGCAGTGGGCTCGCACTCAGCAATCTGGCTTCTTAGTGGACTACACCGTTCAAGCATGTGCACTAAGTGAAAAAGGGATGCTTGGGTAAAAAATACTCTTCATATATTGTGCTGCTAATATATTGGTGGCTTCACATACTATCACTCTCGAGAGTCTCCAAAACATCCGCCCGAGAATCAAGTAACTGGGGTGCCAGTGGGAAACTTCAGAAGACCTATACTGATTAATTACAGCTGTGTGCTTAATCTGTAATCAAGCGCTAAACCAATTAATCACTGGCTAATGGATTAATGTCTTCAACCATATTTTTAACTAACTCACGTTTTTCAGCTTTCTAGTAAATAAGAGGTCACAACCTTTCCCATGCTAAATGTTTTATTACTAAATGTGATCCATATGTTACATTTTCATTTACACATAACATTCAGACTCAGATTTCTAATTTACTTCTTGTAATGGTTTAGAGTTTGTAGGCTTCTGCGTGTTATCACTGCATCGTAGCCTTTTTCCCCAGGTCCGTCCAAGGAACTGCGTGTGTGCAGTTTGTGTGGATTGTGGATGCAGATGTTCATCAGAACTACAGTGAGCTTGATGGGTGCATCTGCTGATGTGGGGATAGGGTTGCCGGCCTCCAGGTGGGGCTTGGGCATCTCCCAGAATTGCAACTGGTCACCAGGCTACACAGAACACCTGGGGGATATGGTTGCTTTGGAGGGTGGACTTCACAGCATTATACCCAACTGAGGTCCCTCCTCTCCTCAAATGCCATGATCCCCAAACTCCACCCCCAAATATCCAGGAATTTTCCAACCCAGAGTTGGCAACCCTACATGGGGAGAATAATGAACACATGAAGACATGCAGCTGCTTTATACTGAATCAGTCTGATCTACTCAGACTGGCAGTGGCTCTCCCGGGTCTTAAATGGAGGTTTGACATCACCAACTACCTGATCCCTTTAACTGGAGATACTCGGGATTGAACCTGAGACCTTCTGCATACCAAGCAGATACCAAGCGCCTCCCCCGGTGATCTGCATCTGAGATCATTTGCCTTACCCAGCACAGGTGATCGAAGCTGGACTGGGCTGTTGAACTGCTTTATGTATCAACTAGCAGTAAAGCCCGTTGTGAAAGCAATACAACGGGATCTAGAAAGAGGCTCTGGGGCAGTGCTCTGGCTTTGGGCAAACAGTGTCAATTTGCTGTGGTGACCTCAGCAGGGTATAATGACAGAGTCCACTGTTTTCTCCAGAGGAACTGATCTCTGCTACCTGAAGAGCAGTTGTAATTGTGAGTAATCTGTAGCCCTCACCTGGAGATTGGCAACAATTGTTACCCAGGACAAAATGGGTGGTTTGGAGGGTGGAGTCTATGGCATTCTACCTGTCTGAGGTCCCACCCCTCTGCAAACCCCACCCTCTCCAGGCTCCACCCCTCAAATCCCCAGGAATTTGTCAGCATGTAGTTAGCAACCCCATCTCCTTCCCAGCTAGCCACCAACCTACCATTATCTGCCCCTTTGACTTCAGCTGACTTCTGCCCTCCCTTCTGCAGAGCAGTTGTAATACTGAGTGCTCTCCAGCCCTCACCTGGAGATTGGCAACAATGGTTCCCTATGTGAGACTGACTGGTTTGGAGGGTGGAGTCTATGGCAGTGTACCTGTCTGAGGTCCCACCCCTCCTCAAACCTCACCCTCTTCAGGCTCCATCCCTCAAGTCTCCAGGAATTTCCCATCTGGAGTTGGCAACCCTATCAGGATTGGCCCCAATGTGTTTTCTCCCAAAGGCCAAAGTAGGTGACAGGACCAAGCTTAGTTGCCTACCAACAGGCACTGAGGGGAATGTAGGGTTGCCAGCTCTAAGGAGGGAAATACCTGGAGGTTTGGGGGGTGGATTCTGTAGAGGGCCGGGCGACGGAGGCATCGGCCTTCTGTCGCCCGCCTTGCCCCCCCAATCTCGGCCCGGGCACCCGCGGCTCCCACCAGCGGCCGCCCGACTCCAGACTCCCCCGCGGCCACTCCAGCCAGGCGACGGAGGCATCGGC
>NW_015175977.1:244044-246492 GCF_001447785.1 Gekko japonicus
GACATCCGGCCGCAGGGTCCGTTTCCCCCCACTCAACCCCACTCACTCCAGGGCCGGCGACTGGAGGTGCAAGCCTCCGGCTGCCGGGTCCGTTTCCACCCCCCCACTCCAGGACCGGTCGCCTGCTCCCTTCCCCTCCCCCACCACCCACTCCCAACAGGCACTGAGGGGAATGTAGGGTTGCCAGCTCTAAGGAGGGAAATACCTGGAGGTTTGGGGGGTGGATTCTGTAGAGGGCAGCATTGGGCGGGGGGGGGGCGGAAGGACTCAGCAGGTATAATGTCATAGGGTCTACCCTCCAAAGCATCCATTTTCTCCAGGGGAACTGATCTCTGTCATCTGGAGATCAATTGTAGCAGTGGGAGATCTCCAGGTCCCACCTGGAGATTGGCAACCCTAGGGGAAAGTCAGCTGCACAGCAGGGGGTTGAAGAGAATGGTTTGATGTCTGCTGGGCCAAGATTGGCAACAATAGTTCCCCAGGAGCCCCATCGTAAATGCACCAAACAATTCCTCAAGATTTTCCAAAACACTACTCTGTTTTGGGCTTCTGGGGAACTTTGAAGTAGCACCAAAGCTTTAAGATCTCTCCAGCTGTCACCTGGAGACTGGCAACAGCTTGTCTGGAGTGTGGGCAGCATGGCATTGTATCTGTCTGAGGTCCCCCTCTTCCTCCTCCTCCTCAAATCCCACCCTCAGCAAAATATCCTGATAGTTTCCAACCTGGAGTTGGCAACCCTATGTCCTGGAGTTCGAACCTGGAGTTGGCAACCATCAGCCAACGTTTATCTGCCTGTCTGTCTTTACAACCCCCCCCCCACACACACACACAGCCTCTGCCTAGGGAGCAGCTGACATCATTCTTCTCTCCCAACTGAAAATTCCAACTGCCTTGCAGGGGGGGGTTGAGGTGTGGAATGGAGTGTAGTCCAATCAGCTTCCATATGTAAATGACCTTGGAACGCTGGCCGGGACTGCACAAAGCAGCCAATGAACCCAGCCAGTGTCTTCCGAGTGGCAGTTTTTTCGGCCTAACACTAAAGGGGCCAATTTTAGAATTCTGGCACCCAAAACTTTTTTATAATAAGGGAGAGACTAGTTACCATTTTTAATGTTTAAAAAGGTCACGTTTCCTAACAACAACAAAAGGTTACAACAAGTTTTTTTAGAAACTTCATGTAATTTGCAATAACAATAGTCTATTTTGCACAACCATTTGGAAAGTCTTATTTTTGACCCAGGTTTCGTGTTAACCTGGTAGCACTCAATATGGGGCTACTACTCACATGCATATATACCAGTGATGGTGAACCTTTTAGAGACCGAGTGCCCAAACTGCGACCCAAAACCCACTTATTTATCGCAAAGTGCCAACACGGCAATTTAACCTGAATACTGCAGTTTTACTTTAGAAAAAACAACTCATACGTTAACTTAAGTAAGGAAAGCAATCCCAAATGCTTTCATTTCTTAAAATTATTTGGCAGAGAATTCGACACTTTAATGATGGTCTGGGCCTGGCTGGGGTGATGGCACGTGTGCCCACAGAGAGGGCTCTGAGTGCCACCTTTGGCACCCGTGCCATAGGTTGGCCACCATTGATATATACTTAGGATGCTCACTGAGTTTCAGAATGCTAGAAAATGGCTGTACTTTTTTGTTTGTGGCTGGGAATGTTGGCCTTTATCCTACCACACTGGTCATCAAATTGTGAAGCCTTTCTTTAGCCTAAGCAGTCTCCCTTCAGCTTTGCCTGGCAGAAGAATCACTTAAGCTGGACAAAGTCTCCTTAAACTGGAGAAAAGCCTCATACTTTGTGGAGCAGAGTGGTAGACTGTTGTGGCTGGGACTTATGTTGTGGGTCACTATATAACTGACACAGGAAAAATAATCTGTTGGTTAAAAAAAAAATCATGTGATTTGGTACCCACTTAGAACTAGAAAAACTTCCAGAATTGAACCCCAGGGCCATACTAACTACCTCCTCCACCCCAAACTGCATTGTTGTAGAATCTAAATTAAAGCAGAAGTATTGCAGAAGTATTTCAGAAAAATCAGTAACTTTTGTAACATTTTCCACAATTTGTGCAACTCTATATGACAATCTTAGGCTTCTTAAAATATTCCTAGTTTCAGAGAGTAGTTGTGTTGGTCTGTAGTAGAACAGTTAGACTCAAGCCCAGTAGCACCTGAGAGACCGACAAGATTTTCGGGGTAGAAGCTTTCAAGAGTCAAAGCTCCCTTAGACTCTCAAAAGCGTATACCCTGAAAATCTTGTTGTTCTCCAAGGACACAACCAGGGCTGTTTTGGGGCAGGAACGCACAGGAACGGAGTTCCGGCTGGCTTCAGAGTTGGCCACACCCACTACAGCCAAAACCTCTGCGCATGCGTGGCTACAGAGGGAAGGCCTGGAGAGCGAACCCCCCCCGGCGACTCCAAGGCAGGCAG
>NW_015175977.1:246510-255380 GCF_001447785.1 Gekko japonicus
CTGGAAGGATCAAGGAGGCATTTAAATGCCTCCCCATGCCTTCCCCAGCCTGTACAAGGGCCACCTTGCCTGGGCTCCCTGCAGCCACGGGGTGCTCAGGCAAGCCAAGGGAATGCATTGGGGTGTGGCCTAATATGCTAATGAGCTGTGTTGTCAGGGTGTGTGGCCTATTATGCTAATGAGTTCCTGCTGGGCTTTTCCCACAGAAAAAGCCCTGGACACAACTAATGTATTCATGTGGAATATAACCCTTCCCTCCCCCCCCCCTTGAAGTTTACATTTTGTAGCTCTATGTCTGACATAAAAATGAGATAAGAAAAGTGCCATGGAAATGGTGGATGACCCAGTCTATCAGCCCTGCCTGCTGGAAAAGAATTTGTATCCCAACACATCCCTTCACTCCATATTTTTCACTGTTGCTAATTTTATTCTTGCTTAAATGTCCAGGGTTATGTGCCTAGAAACCTGAAATAACTATCTAACTCAGCAGAAAGTTTCCATCAGATCCTGTCTTGCCTCTTCTGAGGAAGGATAAATGATTTGCTTAGTAGGGGCATTCTGTATGTTACGTTTTCACTCAGTCTGACATGATTTTTTTGCTGGGTTATAAATGATACAGTATCTGCAAAACCAGTACTTGCAGGCATATCCTCAGCCCAGTTTAAACTGGTTGGGGGTTCTGCAGGACATGATACAAAAACCTCATAGGGTACCCCTCAGGTGCCCTATCAGTTTGTTTCTATGGCCGAGCCTGGCCTTTTTCCAAGTCAGAAGACAGAAGGCAACCAAGAACTGCATTCGCTTCTATTGACCTAGAAATGAACTTGACCCTCCTGGGACTGAAAAGAATTACAGAAATATGTGTTTGGAAAGTGCAATTTGAGCAGTTATATCCTGAGGAGTTTCAATTGAGGGCAATCAGGAAGTTGATGATGTTCCCTTTTTTGAATTGTGTTTGGATCTGAGATAGCCTCTTAGTGGGAAAAGAGCTGCTTTTGACCAGTTTTACTTTCCTTCCTGTCATTGACAGTTTCACTATTATCCAGGCAGGAGCCAGGAATCTCCCTTGTCCTGATTAGGTATTAGCATGAACCAGCTCACAAACTAACGTTCGTGATGAACTTTGGTTGCTTCATGACCCATGAAGCGATGTCCATGGAGGCTCCATCGGGATTCTACCGTCCCGAATTTTCATAAAATTTTGCCATGGTTCATGGTGCTTAATGAGCAGAGACAAACTGGCACCAATCAAAACTCCAAGGCAGCAGTGGGGCAGAATTCTCCTACCCTGGAAACGCCTTCCAAAGCTTCAGACACTGCCGGCTGCCTTCCAAAGCTTAACAGGCACTGTTAGGAGCCTTCCAAAGCTTAACAGGCACTGCTAGCTGCCAATAAAATCGTTCCCATTGTGGTCTATGGTCTCAGAAGGCTATATATTGAGTGAGCTCTCCTCCTTTCCCCTCCTTTTTTGGCTGCTAAGGTGAAAGAAAGGCACGGTGCTAGCAGAGCTGATTCATTTTTTTTTACTTTCTATTGCTTGATCGGCTGTCTGTTGCTGGGGTTTGGGATTAGGCTGCAGTGGACTCTGGGCTCTGGCTTTCAGCACAGGGGCTTTGCTATTGTGCCTCCCCACCACCACCCTGCTAGTGATCTGCTCTGCTGTGGGAGTTTTCTGGGAGTCCCAGGGATCTGGTTGTGCTCTTCCTGTGCTCACACTGAGCACAGAGACTTAGCTATTCGGTGCCATTCTATACCCGCCCCCACTTCCTTTGCTACTGATCTCTGCTCTCTGCTGTGGGGGGTTGGGAGTTTTCTGGAACCAGGGATCTGATTCTGCTCTTCCTGTGCTCACGCTGAGAACAGGGACTCTGCTATCTGTCGTGGGGGTTTGGGAGGCTTCTCAATTAAGGGATCGGATTGCCATCTTGTTCCTGCACTCACTCTGGGGACAGGAGCTTAGCTAGTGGGTGCCTTTATATTCCCCCCCTCCTGCTAGTAATCTCATCTGCTGTCTGCTGTTGGGGTTTGGGAGGTTTCTGGAATCAGGGATCGGATTGGCATCTTGTTCCTGTGCTCATGCAGAGCACAGGGGCTTAGCTATTGGGTGCCTTTATATTCCTCCCCTCCCCCTCACTTGATAGTGATCTCATCTGCTCTCTGCTATCAAGGTTTGGGAGGTTTCTGGAATCAGGGATCAGACTGGCATCATGTTGGTGTGCTCACTCCGAGCAGAGGCGCTCAGTGAACACCATGAGGGTAAAAGTGGGTGGAAGGGGAGCTTGTCATGGGGGAAGCCCTCCTCCCACAGAGAACTAGAGGCCTCTGTTCCTGGGCAGAAAACCCAGCCCCCTGGAGTCCTGCCACAGCAGGGCATCACCAGGAGTCTCAGAGCCTTCTTCCCTTGCTCTGTCCTTGGGGCTTTCCCAAGAGGAAACAGAGGCGTTAGCAGCATCCAGACACCAGCAATTGCTAGAACTCTTTGGAGAGGAATCCTCTGACAGCAGTGGTTCAAAGACTGGGGGGGAAGCATCTTCCCCTCTCAGGTCCCAACTACCTCCTGCTGCCCCAAGTATACTCCTCTTTGGCACCTCCCAGCCCAGTGCCATAAAGCTGTGCTTAGTCCTACCTGCTCAAATCATGGGTCCCCATTTCCAGTCCACACCCTCCTCAGTGACCCCTGTGTGGCAGAGTGCCAGGTGTGCCATGCCCATGTCCACAGGGGCACGAACACCCAATAACTGTCTTCTTCTGTCTTCTGCAGGCACCTGCAAAGGGTGCACTCCACCTTGTTGCTGCCAGAGGAATGATTGACGGGCAGTGGGGGGGAGGAAGAGGCCCACTCAGCAGGGACAAGCAGAGGAGGAGCAGGAGGTCCCTCCAAGGAAGGCTCCCTGAGCTCTGGGTGTGGTGGTTGGGACTCCAAGGCAGGCCACCCTTCAAGAGGTCATGCTCCCAAGAACACTGCCACCCAAAAGGGCAAAGGGGAGGGCTCAGGAAGCACTTACTCACCTCATTGGTGAGATGATTGCTGTGGATCGCCAATCCTCCCTTGTGGAGGATGTAGCCTTTCACTAGCTGCTGTACCACCTGGCCCTAACCCCTCATGGAGGACCATGAGCTGTCAAGTCATGCCTGCCATGCATCGATCCACAGTGGTTACCGGTGAAGGCTGAGCTCTCCAGAGCTCAAGGCTGAACCGTCCATTTCACCATGGACCTCTGGAGCAGCTGGCAGCATAGCTACCTCTCCCTCACTGCACACTGGTGGCAACTGGAAGACCTCACTGCCCAGACTGTTGGGCCCAGCCCCCAGGAGGGGACAGTTCTGCCACCTGGCTACAAAGTGGTTTTGCTCCATGTGCAGGGGGTGGATGAAGACCACATGGTGGCAAACATCACCACCATGATTCAGAGTAGCCTGAGGGAGTGGTTGGATGGCAGCAACATCGTGCGTGGCTACATTGCCATGGATGCCGGCACTAACATGCATTTGGACTTCCTTAGTGTATGCATGCATCGTAACTACATTCTTTAATTTCACCAAAATATTTATTTAATTTGTCATATTAATTTGGGGCACTAGCATGCCCGCAGCGCTGAGGGCTGTGCACCTCAAGGGCATCGTCTGCCTGGTGCACACACTGCACCTGGTGGTGAAGGATGCTCTGGGGCTGGGGAGCACTGTGAGGGATGCTGCCACCCTCAAGCTGTGGTCCCTGCTGGAGACCTGCCGGCACCTGGTCTTCTCACACAGCATCAAGTCTGCCAATCTGCTGCACAAGAGGCAGGGGGAGGGGGATGAGCCCGAACACTGGCTCATCCAGGGCATGCCCACTCACTGGAACTCCACATACGCCATGATAGAGCCCATGTGTTCGGTGGAGCAGAAGAGTGTCGTGCAGGATGTCATCTCCTCCATGACAACCCTGCATGGGGAAGAGGAGCTCAGCATCAGCTCTGATGACTGACTGACCCTCTCTCAAGTGGTGCGTGTCCTGAAGCCCTTCTAGGACACCACCAGTGTGCTCAGCACCCACACAGCCAGCCTGGGGCAAGTCATCTCCCTGATTTGAGGCTGGACAGGGTGCTGGCCTCCACACTGCAGCTGAGCCCCGAGGGGATAGCTCTACTCTCATGGGTCCAGGCCTTAGCAGAGAAGTTGCAGGGGGTCATCTCCACCAGGCTGCATCCCATCTGCAAGGAACGGGAGTATAAGCTGGCCTTTATGTGCGACCCGTGTATCAAAGGCAGCATTGCTCTCCAGCTTGTGGAGTGGAAGCATGAGCTCTGCAGAGAAGTGTTGAGGCTTCAGGCCAGCAGACATGGCCAGAGGGAACAGTGTGTGGAAGAAGTGGGGGGGGGGGTTGGAGGAGGAGCCGCAAACCAGCACCTCTGCCTCCAAGAGCCCAAACAGGTGGAAGTCTGACTACTGGTTGTCAGTGGTGAGGTGGGAGGTCAGCAGTAGTGGCAAGGAAGCCAGGAGTACCATGGCAGAGGATTCAGTAGAGGCAATGGTGATACTCAGTTCCCCAAGCCCGCCCCAGCCGATTCCCTCGAATACTGGTCACCAGGGCTATTCTTGGGCAGGATTCACAGAAATGGAGTTCTGGCTGGCTCCCAAGTTGGCCACGCCCAGCAGGAACTCATTAGCATAATAGGCCACACCCAACAGCAGAAACTCATTCGGATTGGCTACAATTAGGGGTGTGTGGCCTAACATGCAAAAAGCCCTGGGTTTTGACAACAAACAAGGTAAAGAGAATAAGAAGGAAAAGGAGGGTGTGGCTGGATGAGCACACTTTTCGTAACATGGGGGTGCGGCCTAATATGCGAATGAGCTGTGCTGTCAGGGGTGTGGCCTATTATGCTAATGAGTTCCTGCTGGGCTTTTTCTACAAAAAAAGCCCTGCTGAGCACACAAGGCTGTCATATGGGCATGGCCATGAATCTCCTCTCCTGCCCTCTCACCCGTGTCCAGAGCAAGCAGGTGTTCTCCTACCTTGAAGACCTTCTGAGCCCTCACTGCTCCCACCTGGACCCGGCCACGGTGGATGAGTTGGCTTTCCTGAAGGTCAACCTCCCCCTTCTGGGCCACCCTGCTCTGGACCTGCTGGAGTAAGATCCATGCCTCCCAGTGTTGTCCCCCCTGTGTGTCCCCTCCCCGCATTCCTCCTCCTCCTCTCTGTGTGATCTGGCATGCGGCCCATGGGTTATGCCCTTGGCCCTTGAGTGAGAGGATGGCTGCCTCTGGTGGGAGGGGTTGGACTTGCTCCACAGCCGACCCAAACAACATCTACCTCATCAGCAAACATCTACCTCGTGAACCAACCAACATCTACCTCATAGCACAACACTTACCTCATAAAACAACATCCACCTCAGCAAACGTCCACCTCTACACACATCTGCCTGTACAAGCAAGCCCCTGTTTGACTACCCCTTTCTACTGCATTTGTACAATTCACAATCACAACAGATGATTTCTTATCTGTACCATGCATTCTGCTAATGGTGAAGAACCGTACAGAAATTTCAGTTGGGGTGGGCCGTGACCTTTGTGTTTGAGCCTGCGGGGGGCCTGGGAACATTCTGGCCATGTTTCTTTCCTCATGGTCCGCCAAGCTGCTGTGGCATCATTGTGGGGAGCCCCTGTCAAAACTCTAGGGATGCCCAGTCTGCCTTTCTGTCCCTCATGACCAGTATTTTTAGGCTTGAGGGGTGGCACTGTCAGCTTCATATATCTTTCCATTTATCCATGAAGTATTTACCATGATGGATGGGCATGCTACAGACCTAGGTGCAGAGTCAAATAAAACACCCCCATCGGTGGGTGTGTTCTGCACCTGTCTGTTTCCACCCAAGCTAGTGGGTCCCTTGGCTGAGTACCCGTATACTGTCTCTGCTGCCATGGGGGTACTTTGGGGAGCCCCCATCAAAAGTCTGCGGGTGCCCACCTTTCCATCTGTCGTTCAAATACTAGCTGCATGTTTCAGCCATGGGGGGCTGTGAGCGGCTGGGTGTGCTCTGGACCCTGGTGCAGAGTCGAATAACACCCCCACCCAATTGGTAGGTCTGCTCTGCAACCTGTTTCCCTCCTGGCTAGTGGGTGCCTTGGCTGAGTGCCCACATTTATTACATCCTCCCTGCAGCCATGGGGGTACTTTGGGTATTCCCCGTCGAAAGTCTAGGGGTGCTCACCATTCCATCTCTTTCAGGTACTGGCTGCATGTTTCAGCCCTGAATGGGGGGTGGTCACGCTTTGGGGTCTGGGTGTCAGGGGTGGACTCAAGATTTTTGAGTCACCACATCAACTTCCTTCTCAGGGCTTTCAGCCACCACATCAACATATGTTGTTGCACACTGGTTTGTGTTTGGGTGTCAGCGGTGGACTAGGGGCTTGAAGTCACCATGTCTACATACATCATTGCATGTTTTGGGGTCAGGGCCGGTGCCAGGTTTTTTTGCACACTAGGCAAGGCTACCTTCTGGCATGCCCCCCTCCCCCGCTGTGTGCCCACCAATTTTCAAACATAAATGCATTTTAGGAAGAATGAAAAGCACAAACTTTGAAATTGCTAATTTCTTTCTTTTTTTAAATTGTGAGAACAAGTTGCTTGGTTCTTCTGAAGTGGATTCTGACCAGTATTGGGTGTCAGAGGTTGACTCAGGGCTTTCAAGCAACCACCTCTCAGGACTTTGACCCACCATGTCTACTTCCTTCTCAGGGCTTCCAGCCACCATATCTACATACATCATTGCATGCTTTGGGGGTTCAGTGTCAGGAGTGAACTCAGGATGTGGATGTGGAACCACCACATCTACATACATTGCATGCTTTGGGGTTAGGGAGTCAGAGGTAGACACAGGGCTTTTGATCCACCACATCTACTCCCTTCTCAGGGCTTTGAGACACCACATCTACTTACTTCTCAGGGCTTCAACCTGTCACATCTACTTACTTCTTAGGGCTTTCAAGACATCATGTCTACTTACTTCTCAGGACTTGGAGCCACCACATCTACATATGTCTCAGGGCTTGGAGATACACTGTCTGCATATGGTATTGCACAGTGGTTTGGGTTTGAGTCTCAGGGGGTCTCAGGGCACATTGCCCTGGTTCTGCTGGGTTGGCAAAAATGACCTCCCACCTTAAGTTTCTACTGGATTGATTCTCGGGGGCTTTGATTCTGTTTCTGTTCTGCTGGGCTTCTGCCTTTGCTTTTTTGCTGTCCCCCCCACCCCGCACATTGGAAACAATGGAGTATGGGGACACCTTCTTTGGGAGAGGTGTAACTCAAACTCCGTAAACCCAATCCTTGCCAAACTTGGAGAGTCAGCTACAGATCTGCTGAGAGTTTGGTGTCTCTAGCGTGCTGGGGGGGGGGGGCATTCTACCACATCACAAACTTCCCAGACCAGTTCAGTTCAGTACAAATGGGTTTTTGTGTGTGACGGTCCATGGTACAGTTTGTTGGTGTGCCATGAACCACGAACCGAACCACATATTCCCAGTTTTGCCCATCTCTAGTCCTGATTGCAGTAAAGTGCTCATCTTGTTACACTGGGTTTCTGTGGAATTTCTTCCTTCCTGCTAAATCCTAAGACTTAAGCCAAACTGCTAGGCCTCTTACGATATTATCAGAGAACACTGCCCCAATTGAACTGTGTTTTATGCTGTGCTTGTTCGATATGAGGCCATGGCCAACCCGAAGATAGATTCAGAAACAGCTCTTCCACATTCCAGTCTTTCTTCTAGTGTTTGCCATGTAAAGCTCCTGATATTTACATTAATAGTAAATCAATGTTGCTTGTCTGAATTTAAGCCACAGTCCATCTATACCTTTCAAATCAATTAATGCTACAATTGGTTTGTCTTTCCAGAGAAAACAATTCTAAGCAAAATCAAGAATAAAATGGTTTCTAGAGGCTGATGAGGAAGATTATTTGAAATTAGCTTTTGCTCACCAACAATTGTTTTATTTCTCCGTACACAGATTAATAATATTTTGGCACATATCATCCAATAACAACAATCAATGCGGCCCTGACCTGGATAGCCCAGGCAAGCCCAATCTTGCCAGATCTCGAATGCTAAGCAGGGTCGACTCTGGCAAGTACTTGGATGGGAGACCTCCTTGGAATAATAATAATAAATAAATAAATATAATAAATAAATAAAGTCAGGAGAATGGGGGCAGGCTTTATTCAGCCACTTCTCTGAATATCTTCCAGGCCCTCAGTAGGGGTCAGTCACCAGAAGTCACCATGACTTCCAGGGGCACGCATATGCACACACACATGCACATATAAAAAAATACTCCCCAAAACCCCAATAATTCTAGGCTGCACCTAGAAAAAAAATTGCCCACAAAAAATGTTGTGAAAAGGGTAAGGGAACAAAATGTTTCAAGAAGCCCCTTGCTTATCTTTTTCATACACTTTTTGTTGCCCATAGATGGTATTTTCTTTTTTCAACACCAGCAACATGGTTTAAAACCAACAATAGGGGCTTCTTCCTGAGGTGATCTGAGACAGTCAGAAATCGCATAGACAGTGTTATGCTGTTGTGTCTTCACGCATGTAATCAGATTTGTCTTGATGATGACATCACCAATCAAATCAGAGTGTGGGCAGAAAGCATTGCCTTCACTCTGAATGGGCTTCCTGATGGTGGTGATGTACCAAATCAGATTTGGTCATGTGATGTTGCCACAAAGCAATGTCAGAGGGAAGGCTATGTTTCCTGCTCTCAGCTTTAATGAGTGAACATTTTTGGCCCGTTTTGCCACTCCTCCCCCAAGTCCACAAAACAGAGAGGTGTGTCTATGTAAAGTGTTTGTTTCTTTGTTTGTTGGGAGGGAGGGAGGGAGG
>NW_015175977.1:255593-258185 GCF_001447785.1 Gekko japonicus
AGGAAGGGAGGGAGGGAGGGAGAGATAGAGGTATTTAGGCTCAGATCCAATTATCAAAAATAGTGATTGATAATACTTGTTAATTTTATGTATTTATTTTTAGCTTATATACTGTGGTTCATATTGTTAGTGCCTTAACTCAGAGGAAATGTAATGCCACAGTTCACTCTTTATCTCATAAACTTGGATTTGAGCACAAACCTTTGAGTCTTGGAACCAGCTGCATTAGCAGCTATTCAGGAGGGTCCTTTGGAAAGGGAGAGTACTGCATCTTTCTTCCTGAGAAATAAATTTTTACCAGCTGTTGGTAACCATGAAGTAAGATCCTTAAGCTTCATAACCCTTTTCCCCCTTAAGCAAGGAAATCTATTGAAAGATTCTTAAAATAGTATATTAAAATGTGTAATGATAACTTAGATCCTATTCATATATTACAAGGGTGTAATAGTATATGGAAACTTGGACATGGTCCAGCAAAAATTAAGCAATTGATTCCAAGGGCAGATCTAAGTGCAGATAAATCTCTTCCTTAGAAAGTAATGGGACTTCAAAGTAATTAACTTTGGATGGACTTAGTGAAGGTGTGAATGCGGAACTTGTTTGTTACCATTTGTACTTTAATTCAGTCAGCTCTATGACATTCTCACAGTGCTGTGTGATTCTATGTATGCAAAGGAGTAAATGCGGGCCCATAGCTATGGTGGGGCATTTCAGGGGCCCACCCCTTGCTTACAGGCCCCGCTTCACAAGTTTTAATGTTGAAAACCCCTATTTTTAATTTTTTAAAAAATTATTACATGTGCGTGTGCCACGCCACATGGATCCCAGGCCTTTGAGTTACTCTGTCTGCTGACATTGCCAGCTCCACCCTCCCCCAGCTGTTGCCATTCTCGCACCAATCCCGAGCCCCAGGCTGTGACTAGCCGGCCAGGAGTCCTTTAATGTTACTTGTTTCATTGATATTGTGGGTGGGGTTGTGGGTTTTGGAGAAGTTAACACTAGCTTAGAGAAGCCGGCTGGGTGATGGATGGTGCGCACCTGCCCAACAGCCTGAGGGCTTTATCAGACTGAGAGGCTGCCCTCCCTCCTGCCTGCCGTGGTTTCCCTTGAGTGATGTAAGTTGGGTGGCGAATCAACCAGAGGTGGCCAGCAAACAGGTGCAGGGGGCCTCCTTCCTCTTCCTAAATCAGTTTAAATCGCACTGTGCCAAGAGCTGTTTCATGCGGTTACATTCTCATGCTGGAAGGAGCAGCACAGCCAACTCCAAATAACTCCTCTCTCTGCTCTCTGCTCCCGTCATTCTCATCGGGGCTAGGGTGGTGGGTGGGTACAGGGGTGGGGGGGTTGCTGCTTCAAAAACTTTCAAAGGAGGCTGTTATGTACTGACAGCATAACATGAATCGCCTAATCCACCTCCCATGTTGAGCTTCGAGCCAGCCTAGGCTCCGACTGTAATCAAAAGCTATTGGTCGCATCGGAACAGCGACCAATCACAAAGAGACTATTCACTGAGCAGGAAGGACTATGATTTGCCTTTATCCTTACAATCTGATTGGTTGTTATGTATATAGAAGGCGTGGCTATATTAGCCCGGCAGGTTTAAAAGGAGCCCGGCTCCAATGTTTTACTGTTCTGGTTCCTGAATGCGTTTGTGTGCTTGTTTGATACTTCCATTAAAGCTGAATCACTTGCTGAAATCACTCTCTAGTCCTTTTGTTAGCGTGATCTAACAATTGGCGACGAAGGTGGGATGTTAGAGCAGGTAGGCAGCCCTGCAAACAATCCCGTTCCGAACTCGGAAGAAAGCGAGCAAAGCACAGCAGCCGATCAAGCGGAGGCGCCACCAAATCCGGTGCCCAAGTCTCCCCTGATGGCTGGGAACCAGAAGTTCGAGTCATTCGAACCCTCGTCTGAAGACTGGGACTCCTACCTCGCCAGGTTCGAGTTCCACTTGGAAACTCATGACATTACGGAGGAAGCAAAGAAAAGGGCTTGCCTGCTAAGTTCCTGCGGGAAGAACACCTTCGACATTGCCAGGTCGTTGGTGGCCCCGTCCGACATAAAGACCGTGGGTTTTGCTGACATCACGAAGAAGCTGAAAGCCCATTTCTCACCGTAGCCTTCAGAAATCGCATGCAGGCATGCGCTTTACAAGAGAAGCCAAGCGGCAAGCGAGACCATAGCTGATTTTGTGGCGGCCCTTCGAAAGGCAGCGAGGCCGTGCAACTTCCCGGATGTGGAGATCGCCCTCAGAGATCGGCTCATGTGCGGCCTTCGGGACGAAAGGCTGCAGCAGCGCC
This sequence comes from Gekko japonicus, assembly GCF_001447785.1. Classification (NCBI taxonomy): domain Eukaryota; kingdom Metazoa; phylum Chordata; class Lepidosauria; order Squamata; family Gekkonidae; genus Gekko; species Gekko japonicus. The sequence continues at coordinate 257,894 of NW_015175977.1, forward strand.
TGTTCGCACGTACAACCCTGACCTGGGCCGTGGCCTATGAAGAGGCTGTCGCAGCGGAGGCAGCAGACAGGTCCACCAAGGAGGTCCGGCAGCGTCCAGCATCGTCAGAGCTGAACGTACATTACCAGTGCCCTGACGAGGGGGGCGTTGATGCGCTTGAAGATATCAACGCGGTTCGGGACAAGCGGACCCAAGTGAGATCAGCAGCAAGCAAACCCTGCTCGGGATGTGGCGGGAAGCACCAATGCGACTCCTGCTGGGTGCGAGACCTGGAATGCCGAGCGTGTGGACG
>NW_015175977.1:260337-275060 GCF_001447785.1 Gekko japonicus
GGTATCCGACAAATGACTGCTGCTCCATTTCACCCAGCCTCTAACGGTCAGGCCGAGCGAATGGTTCGAACAGCCAAAGACGCCCTGGGAAGGATGCCCGAGGGGGAGTGGAGTGTTCGGCTAGGGTCCTTCCTCTTGCGCCAACACACAACCCCTTGCAGCACTACCGGCCGAAATGTTAATGGGCCGCCGCCTCACCACTCGCTTAAACCGGCTACATCCAGACCTAAGCGAGGAATGGCCTGAGCGTACATACACGCAAGCAAATGTGCGCATGTTTCAGGCGGGGGATAAGGTATTCACCCGAAACTACACTGCCGGGCATGACTGGGTTCCCGGGGAAATCTGTGAATCGATAGGCACCCGAATGTATGTGGTACTATTAACTGACGGAAGGAGGTGGCGGCGCCATGTGGACCAGTTAAGAAGGCGTTGGGTCAAGGACAGCGCCGACTCGCCGGCTGGGTCCTCCGAATTAGTCTCTCATCCTCCCGCCCTGGAGGACGATGTAGAGTCAGCAGGTACTGCAGGGCCATTCCCTGAGACTGAAACAGCAGACCCGGCCGTAAAAGCACCTGATTCAAGGTCTGTGGAACCACAGTTAGAAGCCCCGCAAAGTGAACCTGTTGCACTTAGAAGGTCTCAGCGTACACACAGAGCACCAACATATTTAGCTGACTATGATTGCAGCAAACTGTTTAATACTGCCTGACAGGCATCGGATATATGTATGATATGTAAATATAACTGTAAAATAAGATGTATTGTTTTAACTTAGGGGGGAGGAATTGTTATGTACTGACAGCATAACATGAATCGCCTAATCCACCTCCCATGTTGAGCTTTGAGCCAGCCTAGGCTCCGACTGTAATCAAAAGCTATTGGTCGCATCGGAACAGCGACCAATCACAAAGAGACTATTCACTGAGCGGGAAGGACTATGATTTGCCTTTATCCTTACAATCTGATTGGTTGTTATGTATATAGTAGGTGTGGCTATATTAGCCCGGCAGGTTTAAAAGGAGCCCGGCTCCAATGTTTTACTGTTCTGGTTCCTGAATGCGTTTGTGTGCTTGTTCGATACTTCCATTAAAGCTGAATCACTTGCTGAAATCACTCTCTAGTCCTTTTGTTAGCGCGATCTAACAGAGGTGATAGCCCAACACTTCCTGGCAGGTTTGGATGCTCTGGGGGCGTTCTCAGTTCTTGAGCGAACGCTGGCAAAATGAGGCTCCCTTACTTCTGAAACCCAGAACAGCTCCCCCCTCCCATTTCTCCATTCACACGGGGATAGGAGCAATCCTGGGTTGGGGGGGTGGTGGGTTTTTTTTTTGCTGCAGCAGCTCATCTGGGGGGGTTGGGGATGAAGAACAACTTTTTTAAAAAAAGCAGCAATATATAATTGCTGCCTCACAAACAAAATTGACCCACAAACCAAAATCCTGGCTACAGGCCTGAGTAAAAGTTAAGATATAAACAACACTATGTCTGGAAAAGTTTCTGAGACCAGAGCCTGCAACAAACCAAGATGCCAGCTCTGCCCCATATCCACTCAGACAACACCATAACTGGACCTAACAACACCTGCCTCATGATCTCAGGTTCATTCACTTGTTCATTTTTTTTTTCAAAATATTTTTATTGAAAAATTTTGTATAACATTGATAAAAAAACTTTTCGAAATACATAATCGACAATACAAACAGTATTAACAAGAAAGATAAGGAACTGTAAAAGGGGCAGTCATATCGTTATATACTTTACACAGAATAAAACAACTCAATAGTTAACATAATAGTGCTCGTCAAGGCTACCATTATGGATTATAATAATTCTTTAGAACACAAAAGAGGTACGATTTGCCTCATGTTGTACTCAAAATTCTTGTGAGGACCCAGCTACCTAAGGATAGAATGCTTATTTTTCAATATGTATAAGTAGTGATTGTGTTCTTAATCTGCTAATTATATAACAGGATCTTAAATTTAGCTGATCTGATAGATTCCCAATCAAATTTGTCTAAATCAATCTTTTCTAGTATGGGTAGCCATATGATTAAAGGGCACAATAGCTCGCATTTAGTCTGCGTTTCGGTATGCAAAGTGTTATAGTTTTCCAGCATAAAAATGTCCCAAACTTTGTGTGTCCATTGTTGGATATTGGGTGGATGTTCGTCTTTCCATTTTTTTGCGATAGTTATTTTTGCTGCTGTAAGTAAAAGATTAATTAGTTGTTTTTGCCTTTCAGAAGGTTGGTTTTCTGGCCATAGATTCAGCAAAATTAGAGATGGATCTAAGGGGAGTTCCCAGTCTAGCAAAGTTTTTATTCTCTGGGCTATTTGAGACCAGAACTTGTAAATATGTTTACAGGACCACCAGCAATGCTTGTAAGTGGCTTTTTCGCCACAACCTTTCCAACATAAGGGCGGCATATTAGGGATCATATGAGTCAATTTGGTTGGTGTCAAGTACCATCTAAAGAGAACCTTTATATTTGCTTCACGTACATATAAAGATTTTGTCATTCTGGATTGCGTTTTCCATATTTGTGTCCATTGTTGGTCGGATATCTGTGTTTGGAGATCAGACTCCCAGGCTTTTCGATAGATGAGCGTTATACTTTGGCGCTGTGATAATAAAATTTTATAAATTTTAGAAATAAGGCCTTTCTTTTTTTTTTCCAGGAGAAGAAGATTTTCAAAGTCCGTTAATGGAATTTTTAGCGCAGCTTTAAACTTTGGGTCTTCCAACAAGTGGCGTATTTGGAGGTATTCAAACCATTTTATTCTCATTTTAAATTTGTTTTCAATGGCAGCTTTGTCGAGTATTTGTTCTTCGTTTGTGATGTCAAAAATTCTTCTAACATTTCTTCCTTTCCAGGTGGAGAAGGCAGAAGGGTCTTTAGCCGGGGGGAACCAGGGTTGTCCAGTGAAGGCACTTAATCTTGAAAAAGGAGAGGTAAGTAGGTGTTTATATTGGTACCAGATTTTGACCATGTCTTTTAGAAAGGGTGATGGAATTGTTTTTATGTCTTTAGAGCGTTTGGTTTTCCAGAGAAGTTCTTGGAATTGTGTGTCGTTCATGGTTTGTTCTTCAATCCATTTCCAGTCGAGAAGGTTTTCCTGATTATATTGTCTTACTAAGGTGGAAAGGGCTGTAGCTTTGTAGTATAGTAGAATGTCAGGTAGGGCCAGCCCGCCATTGCGAAGGGGCCTTTTCAAAGTGTTGAAATTTACTCTGGGGGCTTTGAATTTCCATATGAATTTGTTTAGGTCCTTCTGCCATTTTTTGAGAAGGTTGTCAGGTAGAAGTATAGGTAGAGTGCGAAAAAGGTAAGTATACTTAGGAAGAGCAAAAGAGCGAATAATTGTTACGCGATCAAGCCAAGTAAAAGAGTTAGTGTTCCACTTAGCCAGTTTAATAATTAGATCTTTGTGAGTCGTCTCATAGTTCGATTTGATGATGTCAGTCAGTTTGAGAGGGATTTTTATTCCCAAGTATGGTAATTGCGTGTTGATCCAGTGATATTTAAAGGTGGTTTTGATAGTGTTTTCCAGAGCTTTTGGTACATGAATTGGGTATATTAAGGATTTGGCTTCATTGATATGTAATCCTGCAATTTTACCGAATGTGTTTAACGATTCCTGAATGGTGGTTAGAGATCTGATTGGAGAGGATATGTAAAGGAGGATATCATCGGCAAACATACTGATTTTGAACTCTTTGCCTTTAATTTTAATACCTTCAAATTTATTGTTTGCTCTAAGCGAGCAGGCCAAGGGTTCCATCGCCAGTATGAAAAGTAGGGGCGATAGGGGGCAGCCCTGTCTTGTTCCTCTTAAAAGTGTGATCAGATTTGTTGACGCTCCGTTTGCTAGTATGGTTGTTTTTGGCTTATTGTATACAGTTTGTATTAAGTTACAAAATTTAGGGCCAAAATGTAGGTGATTAAGTAAAGTTTTAAGGTAAGAAGTCTCCAGGGAATCAAAGGCCTTTTGAATGTCCAGTGTAAGTATTAATGATGGTTGTGTTTTATTAAGTCTTCCAAAATGAATAATGTTTAGCGTTTTTCTGATATTGTCGCTGATGTCCCTTGTGGGGACAAATCCGGCTTGGTCATGATCGATGTATTCGCTAATAATGGATTTGATTCTGGAAGCTATCATTCCGGTGAATACTTTATAATCGGAATTGACTAAAGAAATCGGTCGGTATGAGGCTGGATCGGTGACGTCCTTGTCTTTTTTCGGAATCAGAACTACATTGGCCATTTGCCAGGTGCTCGGCATGATCCCTGTGGTTAGTATAGAATTACAGACCTGTAGAAGAGGTTTAGTAATCAATGGCAAGAATGATTTATAAAATTCTGTACAGAAGCCATCTGGGCCGGGAGCTTTGTTATTCTTCATTGCATTAATGGTTTGTTCTAGCTCTTGTTGAGTGAAAGGTGCGTCTAAAAATTCTTGATGATCTGCAGAAAGTTTACAAAGATTTGGTATGGAGTTTAAATATGAATGTATTGTTGAGTGGTCTGGGATGGTGGTAGAGTAAAGCTTTTTATAAAAATTTTCCAAAGTTTGAAGTATGTCTTTGGTAGAGTATTGCAAGATTTTTTGTTCATTGCATAAACCTGTAATATGTCTATCGGCTTCTCTTTTCTTAATTTTCCACGATAAGAATTTCAGTCGTTTGGCAGAGCAAGTGGTGTTGTTTTTGAAAAAGCTGAAGTCCGATTTTAAAATGTCATTTGTCTCAATCATCTCGAGCTGTTTACGCACGTTTTGTAGACGCCTGAAGATTTTTTTGCTACAGGTCGCCTTGTGCATTATTTCAAGGGCCCGAATTGATTCTTTGAGGTCCGATTTGATTGCTCTTTTTTCTTTTTTATAGGTGGATAATAGCGAGATGCAAAGTCCTCTGACATAAGCCTTGGAGGCATCCCAGATGGTATTAGGAGTCACATCGTTTGTTGTATTGAGCTTAAAAAATTCCTGAAGTTGCTGGTGAATTGTTTGTTTTGTTTGTGGTTCATGTAGAAGTATTCTATTAAATTTCCAATAAATTTTTTTTTGTTGTCTCTTATTTAAATTAAGTTTGCAGGTTACTGGTGCGTGGTCTGACCATACTTGTATATCTATTGAAGTGGATTCTGTATACTTAAGTAGTGAGTTGGACATGAATATGTAGTCAATACGTGTGTGTGTATTGAACCTATTGGAAAAAAATGTATAATCTCGCTCTCTACCGTGATGGATCCTCCATATGTCAAGTAGATCATATTTGTTTATTATAGATTGGAAATTGGTAAGCTTTTCTGGTTTATCTTGAGTCGATTTGGGAGTTTTGCTTGAAGATTTGTCCAACTTGGGGTCCATGAGATAATTGAAGTCGCCTCCGAGTATCATGGGACCCTTAGCAAAGGATTTTAGTTTTGCTAATACTGTGGCTATGAAGTGTAGTTGTTTGGTGTTCGGGGCATACAAGGTGGCTAAGGTTACTTTCTCTTCGCTGAGTGTTCCATTAATAAAAAGATAGCGTCCATCCTCATCACTGAGGGTGTTTTCAATACTATATTTTATGCTTTTCGCTATAACAATAGCTACCCCTCGAGATTTGTTAGATCCATGAGCCAGGACCAGTTTTGGGGCAGTGCTATGGAACCTTTTTTAATGTACGTCTCCTGCAACATTGCAACGTGAACCCTTTGCTTTTGTACATTGCTGTAGATTGATTAGAGGCCGCTCTTTCCGTTGCTCGTTCTGCCGCCATTTTGTCAAGGACGAGTTGAGGGCTGGTAGAGCTTTCAGCCGCGTTTTCTTTCTGAAAGAAGCTTTTTAAATGGGGTCCGGTTCTAGTGTTGGTCGGAATTTTGCTTTTAAGCTGTTTTCCCATACCTTTGGGGTCTCAGAGTTCGCTGGCAATATGTTTATTTAGCGGGAGTTGGGAGGAGGCTTGGGAACCCTTTCAAAATGCGTCCACCATCACCATCACCGGATCCGACGCCCCGCCCCCTCACTTGTTCATCTTCGAACGTTATATCTGCCATCAAATGTCAGCAATGCCCTTCCTCTCTCTAAATTGAGCAAACAGGCCATCTCCTATGCAAAAGAATAAATGGACACAAATTCAGCATTAAAAACCAATAGAACAAATTTAGAGTCCAGTGGCACCTTTAAGGCCAACAAAGGTTTATGGTCTTAAGGGTGCCACTGGACTCTAAATTTGTTCTACTGCTTCAGACCAACATGGCTGACTACCTGGATCTATTAAAAACCAATGAGTGGGAGAACATTTTAATCTTCCAGGTCATTCCACTGATGACCTAAGAGTGGCAGTCCTCAAATTTCAAAGGGAAATTACAGCACGAGATTGCTGAACTCAATTTAATTCAGAACACTGGACCCCACATAGCTGAATAAGGACATAGATGCTAATTTTCTGCTCTCAAGAATTTCCCCTCTGTTCTAATCAAGCTGATTACAATCAGGGCTCTAGTCGGGGGGGAGCTCTCAGGTACGGAGCTCCGGAAGAGAACCTCTAGGGGGCGGGGCCGTCACGTGGTGAAGCCCCGCCCCTTCTTTACCCCGCCCTCTGCTTCGATCCTCATTCCGTTTGGGAATGAGGATGAAGCAGGAGGGTAAGTAGCCGGGCCTTCTGACACACTTCCGGTGATGTCAGGGGGTGTGGCCTTCTGTCACTTCCGGTGATGTCAGGGGGCGTGGCATATGCAAATAAGTTATGCTAATGAGTTATGCTAATGAGCTCCGGCAGCTCTTTTTCTACAACAAGACCCCTGATTACAATATACATTGTACCTCTGCATCCTTTACAAACATTCTTTACAAGACCCTTCCCACATTCTGACTAGGATAAAGGTCTCAGATCTCCACTTCTATTCTACAGTGGTTGAAGGGAGCTTTGATTCTCAAAAGCTTACACCCTGAAACTCTTGTTGCTCTCTAAGGTGCTACTGGACTCAAATCTAACTAGTCATATGTAACCAGGGACATAAACTATGGAGGGGGGTAGTGGGGCTCAAGTCACCCCTGGGATTTCCCGGTGAGGGCAGTGCAGGCTGCCAGGTAGCATCAAGAAGCTGGTTAGGCTTAAACTGAGCAGTCTCATCCTCTCTACCCACACAGACTGCCTACTCCACTTTCTCTCTCTGGGACTTTGAGACATTTACTTGTCACATAGGATCACCCCACTGCATTACCTTATTTTTTCCTTGGGATCTTTGGAAGTTCTGTCTAAAGCCCCTACTTTCAACCTGTGGATCACCAAAACAGACAATGTACTGGGTGTTAAAGTGATGTTGGTATCCTGAGACTTGCAGCTTTAAAGAAGAAGAAACGGAGGACATGAGAATATTTCTTTCTTTAGCCATGTGTGTTGGGGGGGGCAGGCAGAGAAGACAACTGTGGCTTAAATGCTGGAAGTTAAGGTGATTTTGGTATCTTGAGACATGCAGCTTTAGAGAAAAAGAAATTAAAGATGTGGGAATAGCCATTTTTTGGTCTCTGTGCATCTGTACATGAGGAGGGAGGAGATAAAGTTGGTTAATCAAATATAGAAAGTGAGACTGTTCTACAGCCCTGGACCCTACTTCAACCAAACAAATGCTTCCATAATTTCAGGTCAGGGTATCTGAGAAGCCAGTATTTACTGAGGGCAAATTGTGGATTCTGAGACGCATTTGGAGATTCATATTGTGTATCCAGTATGTGAGAAGTGTAATTGTTATAGTGTTGGTCAAAGACTGGGGAGACCAGGGTTAAAATCCCCACTTAGCCATGATGCACAGCCAGTTTGGTTTAGTGGTTAAGTGCGTGGACTCTAATCTGGGAGAAACAGGTTTGATTCCCCACTCCTCCACTTGCACCTGCTGGATGACCTTGGGCAAGCCATAGTTCTGGCACAGCTGTTCTTGAAAAACAGCAGATTCTGTCAGTGCTCTCTCAGCCCCACCTACCTCGCAGGGTGTCTGTTGTGGGGAGGGGAAGGGAAAGGAGTTTGTAAGCCGGTCTGAGACTCCTTTGGGTAGTGAAGGGCGGGGTATAATTCCAATCTCCTCCTCCTCCTCCTTGGGCCAGTCACACACTCAGCCTAAATTGAAAGGAAAAGAGAGCGGGGGAGGAAGTATTTCCTTTCGTACATGAATGTAGTTACTCAAACTGTCTCAGTGAAGGAGTTCATTACATCTTTCCTCTCACAGAGTCCTCTTTCTTTGACTGAGATGCAGACTATTACTAGTATATATATGATTAATTGTTGATGGCTTCTGGATATATACACAATTTCTTATTTTAATAATTTGATATAGATTACTAAATGTGGGCTTGAACCAGGTTCAGCCCCATGCCTGCCCCCTCCCTGGAAAACTGACAAGTCTCCGCCCCTGTATGCAACATTCTATTAAGTGGTAAGGAGAAATTCACCAGACATCTCCAGAAAGAGGGAAGTGGTGAAATTCTGTTATTTACGTAATTTTTGCTAGGGTTCAGAGTGTTCAAGACAGTATGTAGGGCTCTCCCCTCCTCCACTTCATCCTCACAACAACCCTTTAAGATTGGTTAGGATGATTGTCCCAAAATCACCCATGGAGTTTCATGACTGAGGATTTGAATTCAGCAGTCTCCAGACCTAGTCCAAGCAGGAGTAGGCCTCTGATCCCTGCTGTGAATTTTGCCCTACCACTGCAACCCTTTCCCATTCCACTCAGAAACCTAAATTGACACTTATGAACAAACACCTTCAATTCAAGAATTCACTCCAGTGTTACAATCAGGGCTATTTTGGGGCAGGAACACACAGGAACGGAGTTCCGGCTGGCTCCCAAGTTGGCCACGCCCAGCAGGAACTCATTAGCATAATAGGCCCCACTCAACAGCAGAAACTCAGATTGGCTACATTAGGGGTGTGTGGCCTAACATGTAAAGGGGTTCCTGCTACAAAAAGGCCATGGGTTTTGACCACAAACAAGGTCAACAGAATAAGAAGCAAAAGGTGGGCGTGGCTGGATGACCACACTTCTGGTAACATGGGGGTGTGGCCTATTATGCTAATGATTTCCTGCTGGGCTTTTTCTACAAAAAGAGCCCTGGTTACAATTGTGACTGCTCTCTATTCACGGACAGAAGGCCTGCTGCAAAATGATAGCTGGCAGAGGGAAAGCAGGTTGGAGACAGGAGCCCTCAAGCTGTCAGCACAGAGCACTCGCTCTTTGTTATGCTTATGGCTTACTACCCCTTCCCTGCTAATAAGTCACACCTAGAGCCATAACACTGGGAAGACTAAACTGATAGAACGGAGCATTTTCTGTTGGGACAGGAAGGCTCTCCAAAAGGTGAGGGAAGAAACAGAGGTTACTAAAACTCTGGACATTGGGGAGAGGTCTCTTCCATTTGGGGCAGCTCTTCAGATGTACACAAGGAGTGATGGACTGGCTTTCATCAAAGGACTCCATCTTGTCCACAAGGCAGGGGACAATGGAGAAGAAATCTAAAGTAATGATGAGCTCTAATGTACTGCAGTTTCACCTACTGAATTTCAAAACATCAAGGGGAGTGGGCTGGAGCTCCCTGCCGGCAGAAAGTAAGGACCTGGCTTAATAAAAATAATAATAAAAAGGAAATAAGAATAAGGGTAAACAATTTTTGAGTTGCACATGGCTATTCTGTCAGATTTTTGCAATCGCAGCCCAGCTGTATCAGTTTGGGGGTAACTATCTTACAGTAACAATAACAAAGTTTGAGTCCAGTGGCACCTTTAAGCCGAACAAAGTTTAATTCTGTGTACAACTGAGAACTGAGTGACTTAGCATGGGTAGTGACATAGGAACCCGATATTTGTGTTAAGCCCTGGGGGATCCATTGTCCTGAGTGTTGTAATAACTTGTAATACCTGAATCTAGTAACAATAACAACAGTGGCGTGCCACCAGTGTTCAGTCTCACTGGTTTATATGCACAAGCAATATTCACTAGTTGTCACCGATAGTTAATACTCTTGAAATAACTATAATACCTTTGGGTCATACAAAAATTGCAGGCAGTCGTGTTGGTCTATTAGAAAAACTGAAAACCAACTGTATCCTGTAGAAGGACTGACTAAAACGTCATAAATCAATGAGCAATCTTTGGAGTTTCCCAGAGCTCCATATCAAGCTGGAATGTGAAGCAAATACAGGAGCATGGGAAGCATTATACAGAATTTAATTAAAGTAGGTTCCAAAAAGATCAGGTTACTCCAAGACCATTGGAACACAGATGCCAAGGGCAATTCTCCCTTTAAAAAAATCAATGCAAGGCAACTTCTGGTCCCAACCCCCTCCCCTCCAGGCTTATTTGCCGAGGAGGAAGAGATGATGATTATTTAAAAAATCCCCAAGTCAACAAGAAAGGTGGGTTCCAGAAATCAGCAAACACTTTGTTCTGTCAGCAAAATGATGCTGGATTATGATCTTTGCCTCTGAGACAAACAAATCTAAGGGATTCTCACAAGTGATGTTAAAATGCCTTTTAATCTAGAATGTCTCTTGTGAATGTTATACCATTAATACATGACAGAAAGAAGAAGAGATTTATATTTAAAAATGAATCTAGCTGCTGTAGATCTCACGTTGTGATTATAACTGTAGAAAATACAAGAAAAGCTATTGAAACTTAATTTGTGAAAGTGGTCTAAATAATTTTATTTTGCAGTTGGGCAGCCCGAAAGAAGCAATTTCTCTCTCTCTCCAGCTAATCCAATTAATTAGGTGAGGCCCTCCTCCTCCTTCACTAGTCAGTGTTAAATTCTTCCTTTTGAGCCAATTAGGTGCCAGAGAGCAATTCAAAAGGCAGGCATGTCTGGGAATTAAGAGTTCTCAGATGGGAAAGAATTATAAATCAATAAATATTGCATAAAATTATGCCTTGCTAATACATTACATTTGCCCCAGACATTGTATCCAACATGCTAATGAGGATGCTACTAACTACACACTGTTTGGAAGCCAGACGTTAGTTCCAACGTCCAGTTTTATTTTATTTTTATTTCATTTTTGTTATTTATAGTCTGCCTTTCTCACTGAGAAACAAGGCAGGTTAAACAGTGTAAGTGTGTAAATCAATACGATCGACAGGATGAGGCGTCCAATAAGAAATGTAATAGGATTAAGATTGCAGAAATCTGAATCCAAGCAGAAATCTGAGACATAGCTGAAACAAAACGTAAGTATTATTAACATGGCATATTAAATGATGCAGAAATTACACTGTACAATAACACATTCAGCAACATAGGACATACTATACACAGTGGTATAGTCCACAGCCCCTTTCTTTATTAATCATTCTGTTATCGTATACCCCCATCACTTGTGTAAGAATGCCCTCTTGAATAATTCAGGTTTGCATAGTTCGTAGAATGCCAGGAGAATGAAAGTCTTCCTGGCCTCATGAGGTAGGCCATTCCATAAGGTGGGGGCACAACAGAGAATGCATGTTTTTATGCAGTTGCCTATTTGCAGGGTGGCACCCATAGAAGACCCTGCTCAAATGAGCAAAGCTGTTGTGGTAGAGCATAAAGACAAAAAAAAAGTCCCACTGAAATGAGGGTCCATGGGCCATGAAGAGCTTTGTATGTGATAGCCAGTACCTTGAATGGAACCTGGTAACTGATTGGAGTGAACTGTAAAATGGGAATAATATGCATGTTCTGCCTAGCTCCTGATAATGGCTGAACTGCAGCTTTCTGCAACAACTGGAGTCTCCAAGCTGACTTCCAGAGAAGGCCAAGGTAGGTTGCATTACAGTAGTCTAGTCTCAGAGTCACCATGGTGTGGATCCAAGTGGCCAGATTAGTCAAATCAAGTAATCTTACAGGCTAAACTAACTTGGAAGAAAGCATTTTTGCAGCTGCATTAACTTGCTTCACCAGCAGAAATGTTGGGACCAGTATGACCCCTAGGCTCTTCACCAAGCTAGCAAGGGTCAGCTGAACCGGATCAAAGGTGGGAAGCACAGTGTCCTTCAAGATCTCTGCCTTCCCAACCAGAATTACCTCTGTCTTGTGAGGATTTAGTTTCAGTGTGTTCACACTTCGCTATTTAACCACAGCAGACAGTCAGCAATTCAGGACCTCTACTGCATCACAAGTAGATTCAGATAAGGAGATATAGAGGTGGGTGTTATCAGCAAATTGATAACAGCTAGTCCCGAAACTGTGAATGATATGTTCTAAGGGCTTTATGTAGAGGTTGAATAGCATGGAGGATATGATTGTGTCCTGTGCAGCCCCACAGGATAGGTCCCACACTGGTTTCCAGCGGCAACCCTTTATGTCTGGTCTATGAGGAATGATTTGAACTAGTCCAAACACATGTCCTAATACCAACTTCTGCCTCCGAAAGCCTCAACAGTAGTTTGCACTAGCTGTGTTAAATGTGGCCTCACTTAGCCAAAGCATCATTCTCTCCATCGGAAAAATAGACTGCAAAAGTAAAGGCAAGGAGAGATTTTCGTTCTTAATACATTACTTAGTGTTTGCTTTCTTCTCCAAAGCTTTAGGGTGGGCCTGAAAAGCATTTGAAACCGCCCCAAACCTACATCTATTAACATGTTTGTGATCGTTTTTGTTCTACACAGCACTTTTTTATAAAAGTGCTCTGCAAAATCAGAAGGGGGAAAATATTTTATCATCTTAGAAATGTTGTATCCTTCTCTTCCCTGCTCTGGTGATATTCACAGAAAATACCCTGGAAACTGATATTTTCTTTTCTTTCTTCATCCCTTGTCTTCAACAATTGACAAGGCCACAGCAAAAACAAAGGATCAGTGTCAAACAAAAGATCAGGGCAAACAAAATGTCACCTTTTGTCCTTGAAGTCTCTTCACTGCCATAATTCATCACCCTGGTGGTTTCATGCAATTAACATCGACACAATCCACCAGGATGTTCTCCTGTGCAAACCAGTACCGTCAATTAAATATGACCACCACCACCCAACATAGTTCTGACAAACGAACCAAGCTGGCACAATGGAATTCTGGGTATGTCATAATTTTCCTTTTGTTACAGTGATTGTGCAGTGGTGAAGTCTACTAGTGGTAGGACCATTCTCACTATAGCTGACCCAAACCACATCATCTTAGTGCTGGATGGACTGTTATCATTGTCTGTTACCCTTCCTTTTATCTATCCAAACAACTCAGTAAAGTAAGAAATTTCCATCACCCTGTGTGGATATCTATCTGAAGTGAGTTCAGCTTTTATTGACATGACCATGAGATTGTTCCACCACAAGAAAAATTCAGAGCCCAGTTCTCATTTGCCATGCCATCAATCAGCACATTTGTGGCAGATGTTTAGAGGCATAATGCAGTGGGCTTGGGTACAAGTTGTATCCATTGTTCCCTCTAAGCTGAGTTAGTGTGAGCTAGCTCACGTTTTTTTAGCCTCCGGCTCACACATTTTTGTGTTAGCTCAGGAAGGATGGCTCCAGAACAAACTAATCTATGCAATAGCCAAATCACTCACTCGCTCACAACTTTAATGCCAGTAGCTCACAAAGTAGAATTTTTGCTCACAAGACTCCACAGCTTAGAGGGAGCAAAGCATTCAGATGACCCCAGAAAAACAGCTCAGCTCATCCAGTTAGGCACTGAAAGGTTGAGAATGTGGGGTTAGTGATTCCATGCATACTTCATCGTTTGGTGAATTAGTTTTCTGACTCCCTTGACTTAAAACTCAGCCCACAAGAAGCCTGCTGAAGGTGATCTGGGCAAGGGTGGAGAGGTAAATGTGAATTTAATTATGTTAAGTTATTGCTTGTTTTCATATTAGGTTGAGAGCAACTGGCTTAGGCTGCAATCCTGTGCACTTACTTGGGAGTAAGCCCTATTGAATGCAGAGGGACTTCAGGGTAGACATACATAAGATTGTACTGTTACTGTCTGAAATATGGAATTGGTGGCTTTTCTGAAAGATTGTTTCCAAAAATGTTAAGAATGGGCTCAGAGCCTAAGGAATCAGGGCACTGTAACATCACACTGGACTTCATAGTGTAGTGACAGAAGAAATTCTACAGTGCACCATCCTAGCATAGTGGATTGGATCCTATAACTCATTTCCACTGACAGCAGAGCCTTCCTGTGGCACAAGGTGCCTTCTGCCAGCAGAGACATGATGGCAATGGAATGAATGTGCCCAACCACTGGGGTCATCTTTGGATGCCCTGCTTTGGGTGCCCCTGCCTTCTGAGATTAGGTGGGTGGCAATGCAGCCTTTTTGGTTGTGGCACCAGAGCTCTAGAACTCTCACCCCAGGGAGATTTGTCTGTCCTCTTCTGGTGCCATCTTCTGCCAGTGGGTGAAGACTCTGGTTTCATTTGGCATTCCCTCTCTCCCTCCTTCCTGACCAATATTTTATGTTTTTGTATATATTTTAGCTGTGTTTCTAATTGTTTTAATGATACATGTGGGGGGATTGATTTTAATGATTTTAAAATATGATTTATTATGTGTGTTTTTATATATATATACATATATATGTGTATATATGTGTGTGTGTGTATATCTCTCCCTTATATATAAAGGCATAGTGGGCTCCAACGTTCCAAAATGCACACCTTTAGTGTATGGACGCTTGAACTGTCAGTCAGAAGACGCTGGCTGGGTTGACTGGCTGCCCAGCGTTTCAAGGTCTTTTGCATATGGAAGCTGATTGGACTTCACTCCATTCC
>NW_015175977.1:276175-283681 GCF_001447785.1 Gekko japonicus
AGACCCTATGACATTATACCTGCTGAGTCCTTCCGCCCCCCCGCCCAATGCTGCCCTCTACAGAATCCACCCCCCAAACCTCCAGGTATTTCCCTCCTTAGAGCTGGCAACCCTACATTCCCCTCAGTGCCTGTTGGTAGGCAACTAAGCTTGGTCCTGTCACCTACTTTGGCCTTTGGGAGAAAACACATTGGGGCCAGTCCTGATAGGGTTGCCAACTCCAGATGGGAAATTCCTGGAGATTTGAGGGATGGAGCCTGAAGAGGGCGAGGTTTGAGGAGGGGTGGAACCTCAGACAGGTACAATGCCATAGACTCCACCCTCCAAACCACTCAGTCCCTCATGGGGAACCATTGCTGCCAATCTCCAGGTGAGGGCTGGAGACCACTCAGAATTACAACTGCTCTGCAGAAGGGAGGGCAGAAGTCAGCTGAAGTCAAAGGGGCAGATAATGGTAGGTAGATAGTTAGCTGGGAAGGAGATGGGGTTGCCAATTCCAGGCTGGCAAATTCCTGGGGATTTGAGGGGTGGAGCCTGGAGAGGGTGGGGTTTGCGGAGGGGTGGGACATCAGACAGGTAGAATGCCATAGACTCCACCCTCCAAACCAGCCATTTCGTCCTGGGTAACAATTGTTGCCAATCTCCAGGTGAGGGCTACAGATCACTCAAAATTACAACGGCTCTTCAGGTAGCAGAGATCAGTTCCTCTAGAGAAAACAGTGGACTCTGTCATTATACCCTGCTGAGGTCACCACAGCAAATTGACACTGTTTGCCCAAAGCCAGAGCACTCCCCCAGAGCCTCTTTCTAGATCTCGTTGTATTTATTACCACAACGGGCTTTATTCCTAGTATATATATATGTCTGTATCTCATGTATATTTTAATTTGTCAGCCACCTTGTTAAGAACCAGTTTGATGTAGTGGTTAAGAGTGGTGGACTCTAATCAGGAGAACCAGGTTTGATTCCCCACTCCTCCACATGAAGCCAGCTGGATGACCTTGGGTCAGTCACGGTTCTCTCAGAGCTCTCTCAGCCCCACCTACCTCACAGGGTGTCTGTTGTGGGGAGAGGAAGGGAAGGTGATTGTAAGCCACTCTGAGACTCTTTTGGGTAATGAAGGGCAGGGTATAAAGCCAACTCTTTCTCTTCTTCCCTTGTGAGAGCAGAAATATGGGGTATACATTTTGTAAAATAAACAAATATGTTTCTTGTGCCTGCAGAAGGCTTTCTCTGCACCAGATGAAAACTCCACTCATAGCAGAATGGAATCACAGGTCTCTACCTATTATTTTTCTTTTCAGCCTCCACCAACCAGACAGCTGCTTTTAAAACTGTTAATTACCAGCAGTTCATTAAACACTATTGACAGGGGTCGTTTCATAGAAAAAGAGCTAGGGGAACTCATTAGCATAACTCATGAGCATATGCCACACCCCCTGACATCACCGGAAGTGTGTCATAAGGCCACACACCCTGACATCACCGGAAGTGTGTCATAAGGCCACACACCCCGTCCTCAACGGTCCCAGCTGCCGCCGGCCTTGCAGCTCCACTGCCGAGCCCCATGAGGGGCCTGGTGGTGGACCTGCAAGGCCGGCGGGTGTGTAAGGAAGCCCCACAAAGGCCCTCCCTGGCCCCAGGCAGGCAGGGGTGGGGAGAGGCAGGGAGGAAGCAACTTACCCTCCCTCTTCTCCTGCCTCCTCCTGGCTAAATGAGGGCCGGAAGCGGGGCGGCCGGAAGCGGGGGGCGGGGCTTCGTCATGTGCCCCGCCCCCCATACCTCACCCGGGGGAACTGCGATCCCCTGCGATCCCCCCCGAAATGACCTCTGACTATTGACATTCAGGCAGTAGTTAACGGAATGCAAAGGCATTACAGTTTGTAATGTACAAGTAAAGGTTCCCTTGCTCGAAAGCCAGTCGAATCTGACTCTAGGGTTGCGGTGCTCATCTCCGTTTCAAAGCCGAAGAGCCAGTTCTGTCCGAAGACGTTTCCGTGGTCATGTGGCCGGCATGACTAAACACCAAAGCGCACGGAACGCTGTTACCTTCCCACCGAAGTGATACCTATTTATCTACTTGCAATTTCTTGCTTTCGAACTGCTAGGTTGGCAGGAGCTGGAACTAGAGACAGGAGCTCACCCTGTCTTGCGGCACCCGGGTCTTGAACTGCTGAACTACTGACCTTCCACAGCTTGCAATTCAGCGTCTTAACCACTTGAGCCACCGCAGCTCCAATGTACAAGTACTGCCAAACAATAGGAAGGAATGTGTGTTGAATTTAGAAAGGAGCTGGGAGGAAAAAATGGGGGCAATCCATGGTGATAAGAAACACATTAACTGTATCAATATAACAAAGTTTGAGTCCAGTGGCACCTTTAAGACCAACAAAGTTTAATTCTGGGTATAAACTTCCCTGGCCACTTCTGCACTGTCCCTTTTGTCACTCATTTCCCCCTGTTGCTGCCAGGACCAACATGGCTACCCACCTGAATGTATCAACATAAGGAAAGTATAGCTGACTTGTCACCCTTTCTCCCCTTTAGGGAGAAAAGCTATTTGCATTAAAAATTTCTTGCGGTGTTTTGGGATGTCAATGTGTTGTTATTTTAGTAGCAAAAATGTATCTGATATAGAACACAAGTGTAATACCCTCATCAGTTCATTCCCCATATTCGTACGGTGCTACCACCACTAAATGTGGGGAAAGAGGCAGCGAGGAGGGCAGAGCTTATCTGAAAGTTAAGGCTCTCCAAGTTTTTGACCTGGAAGGCAAGGCTTATTTCTAGATTATGTGCTGTGTTAATAAAGGGAGTTGTTGATATGGAAGAGGGCAGAATGATACTGTAAGGTGTTTTGGGTCGGGGGGCGGGGAGATTAGGTATAATAATCTAAACAAACAAACATGTGCAGAGTCATCACTGAGCAACCACAATAAGGCTACACATCTGTGACGAAAGAGAAAGATGAGAAACATTAGTGTCTCTAGCACACTTGACACACACCCCCCCAAATGCTTTTGTTCTGGAAAACTGAAACGTCGGAAGACACTTCAGGACATGAAAACTGAGTTTATACAAAAGATCTTTCTTTAAACAGAAAAATCTAGATTCTAGGAGATTCTAGATTCCATGAGTCCAAATCTAGTGGGGCTACAGGATATCGTTCTTATTGTTGACAAGACGCAAAAGCAGTTTAGACAATACAGACCAATAATATCGTACTTTGCTCGGTGATCCATGATGATCATCATGGCATAGGGTGAATACAATCTTACATAATTTTTCATTTCTAACTTTATTTCAGAGAAGTCTGGAATCTGGCACATTGTAAAAAAAAAATCATCTTTGTATGTAACATGCTTTGAAACAGGTAACATAAAATAATATTAACTGTGATAGATGTTTTAATTGCCAGAACAAGTTGCCTCTCTTGTCTTTTCATGGCTCCAGTCTCCATATTTAAGAATCCACAGATGGGGCCACGTTGAAAAATATATATCCATAATGTACTTACATTCCTATGAGGTGCCCGTGGTTAAGGAAGTCCCTTGCTCTGGAAAAACTCCAGGCCATCTAGAGCTTGCTTGAAATAACGTTCTTTCAATTCTGCTTTCTGTTGCTGGTATCAAGTAAAGAGTTTCTATATCAGTGCCAGTCAGAAAGGCACAGTGCTGAGGTAGAAACTCTCCAACTTTACCTGAAACAACCACAGAGGATGCCAAGCTGCAGGTTATACTGGAAGCATAAGCCTGGTTTCTACATTTATATTTGTCATTTTCTTATTATCACAGCATCAAGTGGTAACTTGCATGTGTGAATGAGCTGCCAGAGCAGATCAAAACCACAAAATGCACACAAATATTTATCTGCTTCATTTGTATCCCAACTTTCTACCCAGTAAACAGCTTACATCATTCTCCTCTCCTCCATTTTATCCTCACAACAACCCTGTGAAGAAGGTTAGGCTGAGAGTGTGCGATTGGCTCAAAGACACCCAGTGAGCTTCCATAGCATGAGTGGGGGTTCAAACCTGGGTCTCCCAGATACTAGTCTGACAGTCTAACATTTGCACACAGATATATCTACATCTATCTCTTAATCTGTCTATCAGAAAGGCTTCCACATTTACCCAAGAACAGTGACTTTAAAAGCTTCCTGCAATAGTGAACAGAAATAATCTGTTTCATCTGATAGTTTAGCAGGAGGTATTTTTCAGCTTCCCTCTGTAGCCTGAGGGCAGAGCAAAATTTAATTTTCAATGTCTTTACCCTTTACCAGACACTTGAAAGGATGTGTGAGCTGGGGTGCGGAAGACCCATTTGCATCAATCCCCTCCCCTTTGTGAGGTAGATAAATTGGTTGGCATAGGGGACCCAGCTAAGGTTGACAGTTGCCTGGTGAAAAAAATATTTTACCCTTTTAATGGCGGTTTAATGGGATGTTATTTACCTCAATTCCAGGAAAACCTTCAGGTGCCTGCTTCTACATCTAATAGGCTTGCCAAGTCCCCCCGGGGGGCGGGGAAACCCCTGCCCCAGAGGCCTGTTCCCCGCCGGCGGCAGATCGGGCCCTGGGGGGAACCCCACCCCCAAAGTATGTGACGTACACGTCACCCGGAAGTGACGCAACCACGCCGGGCACACTGGGGGCAGGGCCACAGTCATCCGAGGGAAAACTCTATGGTTTTCCCTCGGATGGTCGTGGCCCTGCCCCCAGCGTGCCCAGCGTGATCACGTCACTTCCGGGTGACGTAGTTGCGGAGCCCGTGCACAAAGCGTGCACGTGCGTGCTCCGGGAAAGAGCCGGGAGTCCCCCGCTCCAGCAAAAGGTAAGACTTGGCAACCCTAACATCTAATAAGACCAGACCTTTTTTTTCCTGGTGGTTGGCAAACCTTGCCCCATCTGACACATCCATGCTTGATGGAGGGGAAGAGCCCCTATCTGCTCTTCAACATGAAAAGGCTGCACTTGTAATTTATGAACTGGAGCTGGGTTACCACATCCAGGCTCAACACTGTTAGGACAGAAAAGACAGGCTTGTGTGGAAGGCAAAACCTAAGCACTTCTTAATTTAGGAAGTGAGCTGAGTCACAACTACCCTACAAAATTAGGAGTGGCAGCACAGGAAATCAAGGAAACCTCTCTCCTGAGAAGATGCAAAGAAGATCAAATTTCTAATCAGGAGTTTAGAAATGTCCCTGAGAGGAAATAGCTTCGTTTCTTATCACGGTGCTTCATAATACAGGCATATCTTTCTAGTCATCTAATGACTGCATTCTCCAAAAGAGTTTGGTCAGGATTGATACATGCCATGCACAGGCGACGAGAAAAGCTGACGCCATCCAAGGGAGATAATTACGGCAATAGACCAGTAAAAAAATTTCGACAATTTTGCTCCAAGCAGCAAACTGCAACTGCCTGCAAATGTTGATTTTGCTCTTTAGCCTGGGTCCTGTAAGAACGTGGGAGGCAACCGTTGGGATCATTTCCCAGTTTTCTTGGAGGCATCCCTTGGCTTCCTATGTGGACAACAAAAGGCTACTACAGCCAGGCAGCTCCGATCTTGGCCTTGATTTTGAGATTTACATGCTCTGTTCCAATTGTTGCAGACCTTCCCCTGTATGAGTGGCTAACTCATATTCAGGTTTCTCCATGTGGTCATATGCCTGAGCACACCTCTTGCTTGTGAGCGCCTGCCTTTAATCCTTGTCTCTTCCTTTTTTCTCTTTTAACTTTAAGCCCTTTGGTGTGATGATTTTGGACTCGGCCCTAATGGACTTCTCTCACTGAAATGAGTAATTACATTTCATTTGTTTCCCCTCTTTTTGTCTCTTTATTAATGGTCTCTTTTTTCCCTTCCCTTTAGACTGTTATCTTCCATGGCTTAAACATATGTTGTCAGCTTCTTGGGACATTGTCTGCCTTTCTCATATGTTACACAGTTAAAGCGCCATGTACACTGATTTGTCTATATAATAAAAGAGAAACTGGGGGGAAAATGTGTTGATCAACCTTTCACAGCACGGATTGAATAAAGAAGAAAGAAAAGAATTAAAAGGTGATCCTAGGTAAGTACGTCCTAAAGTTAGAAGTTGGGGGGGGGGGGAAGCTGATATATACCTACACTAGGGTTACCAGCTCTGGGTTGGGAAATACCTAGAGATTTTGGGGGTGGAGCCTGGGAAGGGCAGGGTTTGGGGAGAGGAGGGACCTCAGCAGGGTGTAACACCATAGAGTCCACCCTCCAATACAGCCATTTTCTCCAGGGAAACCGATCTTGGTCCCCTGGAGATCAATTGTTACAGTGGGAGATCTCCAAATGCTACCTGGAGGTTTGTAACCCTATCCTACATAGACAACAGGATTAACAACATATTGAATGGTAGATGTTTAATTTCTTTTATAAAACCAGGCCTCGGTTCCTGCTGGAGTGCACCAGAACACCGCTCCGCCAATCAGGAGCCCAGGGGGTGGGCACATAAGCCTCGCCCCCTGCTCCCACCAGCCATCAGTTGGGACACGGTGGGGGAGGGGGGAAATGTTCCCCGCCTCCCTGAGCCCCGGGGTGGTGGCATTGGACTCGTAGGGGCAAATTCCACCTCTTGCGTGTGTGTCCGCTTGGAATGCCACTCGGACATCACACACGAGAGGCCATTCTGGCTCCCCCAGCTCTCGGGAGGGGCTCTTTAAAAAGTTATGGCCACTGCCGCCATTCTCAGCAGCAGCTGCGACGCCTGCCCGGGGAGAGGGGAGGGATGAAACGTTCTCTTGCCTCCCTGAGCCCCGGGGTGGTGGCCTTGGACTCGTTTGGGCAAATTCCACCTCTTGATATCCGAGCTCGGACATCACACCCGAGAGGTCATTCTGGCTCCCCCAGCTCTCGAGAGGGGCTCTTTAAAAAGTTATGGCCACTGCCGCCATTCTCAGCAGCAGCTGCGACGCCTGCCCGGGGAGAGGGGAGGGATGAAACGTTCTCTTGCCTCCCTGAGCCCCGGAGTGGTGGTCTTAGACTCGTAGGGGCAAATTCCACCTTTCGCATGTGATATCCGAGCGGCGTTGCCGCTCAGACATCACACGCGAGAGGCCATTCTGGCTCCCCCAGCTCTTAGGAGGGGCTCTTTTAAAAGTTATGCCCGCCATCGTTGTTCTCAGTGGCAGCTGAGACACCTGCGCGGGGGCGGGGGGGCGGGGGGAAAAGTTCCCTGGCCTCCCTGAGCCCCGGGGTGGTGGCCTTGGACTGGTAGGGGCAAATTCCACCTCTCACGTGTGATGTCCGAGCGGCAACATCACATGCGAGAGGCCATTCTGGCTCCCCCAGCTCTCGGGAGGGGCTCTTCAAAAAGTTCCCTTGCCTCCCTGAGCCCCGGAGTGGTGGCCTTGGACTCGTAGGGGCAAATTCCACCTCTCGCGTGTGATGTCTGGACATCACACCCGAGAGGTCATTCTGGCTCCCGAAGCTCTTAAAGAGCTCCCCAAGGGGCTCTTTAAAAAGTTATGGCCGCC
>NW_015175977.1:284982-297872 GCF_001447785.1 Gekko japonicus
CATTTGAGGGGAAAACATAGAGTTTTCCCCTCAAATGGCAGCCTATGTTTTCCCCTCAAATGGCTGTGCCCCGCCCCCAGCATCATGACGTCACTTCCCTGTGACGTGCATGTGGCGCGCGTGCGCGCACCGGGAGCAAAGCCCAAGTCCCACGCCGGCAGGTAAGTCCGGACTTGGCAACCCTAGCTGGAGGTATTTGTCTCCTTTCCTCCTGCCTGCTATGGCTGCATAATTGTGAGAGATTTCTTAACATAGTGTTCCTGCCAGGGAAGCTGGGGAGTCTCCATTTGATCCTCACAACAACCCTGTGGGGTCGGTTAGGTAGAGAAGGGGAGATTTGGCCCGGGGTCACTCAGCCAGCAAAGTGAGAATACAAACCTGAGTCTCCCCACATCAATCTGCAACTCTGACCACTGTGCAGTGCTGCCTCTACTGATCTGTAATGTTCCAGAGGTGTTGTAATGTAATACTCAGTTTCTCAAACGAGTGTATGCCTGTCTGATCGCCACTTTGGGGCCAGGAAGCAATTTTTCTCCAGGCCCGTTTGGCCCCCAGTGATCCTGGAGTGTTTTTTTTATCATATTCTGAGCATGGAACAGGGGTCACTGGGGTGTGTGGGGGGTATTGGTGAATTTCCTGCATTGTGCAGGGGGTTGGACTAGATGACCCTGGAGGTCCCTTCCCACTCTATGAGTCTATGATTCTATCATTCACCCAGGCTGGCTGTGGGCACGCCAGCACCTCTGTCAGGCAGAAGCGCCTGAGATCCTTCGCCTGACTTGGAGGCGAAGGGAGTGGGGGGGGGGAGAATGGATCCCAGGTGCTTCTGCCTGTCAGAGGGGCTGGTGCACACTTCCGGTGATGTCAGGGTGTGTGGCATATGCTAATTAGTTATACTAATGAGCTCCTGCAGCTCTTTTTCTATGAAATGACCCCTGTATAAAACACCAACAGTTTGATATGGAGGACAGAGAGGAAGGGAGGGATGCTTTTGCTCAAAGCATCAGAAGAATATCTATAATGTACGGCTATTCACATAACTGTTGTCTGCATATGCCATTTACCAAATCTGCTATTTCATGAAATTTCTGCATATGAATTTAAGAGCAGCTGTGCTGGATCAGACCAATGGGCCATCAAGTCCAGAATCCTGTTTCACAGAGTATGGCCAACCACATGCCCCAGAAGGCCAACAAGCAGGTTTCCCTCTCCACCCCTACCCCTAGCACTGGTATTTAGTGCCTCTGAATAATTTATCTGATCCCCTTTTAAAGTCAACTAAACTAATGGCCATCATTATATCCTGTGGCAGATTTCTATAAGTTTGAGTGAAGATGTACTTTCTTTTCTGTGTCCTAAATTTACTGACTTTAGCTTCACTGGGTACCCAGAGGCTCTAGACTGACAGACGAGAGAGGAAAAAGTTCTTTCTAGTGTTCTCCAGCCCATCCATAATTTTATAACTTCTATCATGTTCCCTTTAGTTTCTTTTATCTAAACAGGAAAAAAAAACACCTTTCCCTTTATTTATATGGAAATGTGCTCTAACTGCCTGATCATTGTAGTTGCCTTTTTCTATACATTTTCCCTTGCCATAATATTGTTTTGGAGATATGGTGATGAGAACTGTACACAGTATTCAAAAAACATTACAATACCAGTCATATTGTTTCTACTCCCATTTTTAATAACCTCTCGCATGGAATGTGTCCTTTTCACCACAGGCACACACATGTACATAAATATACACTGATGAGGACTAAGTGGGCGTTGACTAACCAGGAGAGAAATTTCTCTGTGGTTCAAAAAGTCAGCAACCACAGAGAAATTACTCTCTTGGTTAGTCAATGCCCGCTCAGTCCTCATGAGTGTATATTTAATATCAGGATCTCTTGACCTAATATACAATCATTTTACACCTACCCATTTACCTTGTTCTCTACTTAAGTTTGTTTTAAATGTATTTTGGACTTCTCTGCAACATCTTGGTAATACTTCACGCCAATTGAAGAAGATCCCCCAAAAGATTATCATCTCTTCTATTTTGCCAAAGTTGTGGAAGGCTTTAGAGTTTTCTTAACAGGCTAACAGAGCTAAAACTGAATAAAAAGGCCAGTTTTGTGAATCTAACCAATGCTATTCTTTAAGGCTATATAACAAATACATTCTTGCTTCAGTACATCATTGTTCGGATGGAGATGTCAGAATTGTCATTCAAATATAGTTTCTGGGCTTTTGTAGAGTAGCCAGACACATTCTTTTTCTTGGAGATGATTAGATATCAATGCAAATTGGGTACCTCTAAGTGAAGGAGAAGACCCCTGTTGAAGAATTCCAGCTCAAAGTGGGAGAATCACCTCCCAGACATGTCTGCATTTGTCCCTCATGGATTTGTTGTTAAAAGACTGCCTCGGAGCCAGAAGCCCTGTGAAATAACCCCATGAGCTGTCTCATTTTACAGGCAGCTGTAAGCTGAGCAGAAGCATCAAGAGCCCTGACAATCTTTTAGCCACAAGGTCTGAAATGAAACCACTTCTCAGATCTTGTGGTTAAAACATGACTGGCTGAAACTTCTCCTCCTCTGTAATATTGTGCTGCAGAAACTGTGGATTAAAGCTTCAAGTATCGCATAAAGAAGATGCATCTATTTCTAGCCATGATCCAGTAAAACCAGTATTATGTTATGGAGAATTTGTTTTGCTCTTTATTCCCAAATGCTTATATATTGATTGACCCATAGATAGCTATCATTTACATCCCACTTTGTGGCCTGCCAGTTCTCTTCTCTGTACCTTGTGCTTTTGGTGCCTGGTAGTTATTGGTGTCTTAAGTCCTTTCCAGATTGGTGTTATTGCATGGGCTACAACACATCACCGCTGTTCACCGCAGACTGTGACTGCAGCCATGAAATTAACAGACGCCTGCTCCTTGGGAGGAAAGCGATGGCGAACCTAAACAGCATGATAAAAAGTAGAGACATCACCCTGCCAACAAAAGTCCGCATGGTCAAAGCAATGGTATTCCCAGTAGTCATGTATGGCTGTGAGAGTTGGACTATAAGGAAGGCCGAGCGCCGAAGAATAGATTCTTTTGAACTATGGTGCTGGAGAAGACTCTTGAGAGTCCCTTGGACTGCAAGAAGAACAAATCAGTCAATCCTCAAAGAAATCAACCCTGACTGTTCCCTGGAAGGCCAGATAATGAAACTGAAGCTCAAATACTTTGGCCACCAAATGAGAAGGGAGCACTCACTGGAAAAGACCCTGATGCTGGGAAAGATTGAAGGTCAAAGAAGACGGGGACGGCAAAGGATGAGATGGTTAGACAGTGTCAGCGATGCAACGAACATGAAATTGAGCCAACTTCGGAGGACGGCGGAAGACAGGAGAGCCTGGCGGGAGATTGTCCATGGGGTCGCGAAGAGTCGGACTCGACTGTGCGACTGAACAACAACAACAACAACACACTCAACCTGCACAGTCACTTGCAAAACCTTCCCAGTCTGGCACCTATATGAAGTGTTATTTGTCAGGCAGTTTTGCAATTGTTATGGGATCCATTTAGCAGTCACCATGACATCATTTAATGACAAGTGACATTTTTTATTATTTTTTATTATTAAAAACAAAAGATAATTTGATGTGTGTTGTTCATGTTTCTTTTTTGAGCATTCCATGCAATATTGTTGCAACGTAAAGGTAAAGGTTCCCTTGCTCGAAAGCCAGTCGAATCCGACTCTAGGGTTGCGGTGCTCATCTCCGTTTCAAAGCCGAAGAGCCAGCGCTGTCCGAAGACGTTTCCGCGGTCATGTGGCCGGCATGACTAAACACCAAGGCGCACGGAACGCTGTTACCTTACACAAACTACCACAGCCCCCACAACATAGCAGCAGTGTTCTCCCGCTTCCATTGCGGAGAAAATCTGTTCTCCTCACCTTCCCATTTGATTGTTATCTTGAAAGGCCCTAGTTGAAAAAAAGATGAGAGAGGAAGTGGTTTGCTTTATTAGAACTGTTTTAACAACGGATCCATTTTAGCTGCTTTCCCACCAGCATACACAGTCTCTGTTCAAAATTCTAAGGAACTGCTTTATTCTTCAAAGATGCTACAACTCTGCAGACCGCTCCCAGCATTGACAATCTCAGCAAACTGAAAATATGTTTGTACAGACTTGCAGTGCAGTGAGCAATGTGAAAATAAGTCCACTGCAAATTTACCTTCAGCAGTCCACACAATAACCAGATCATTACCTATGGCAGTAAAACTCTGTTGACCAATGACAGCAGAGGCAAAAGCCCAGTCCTGCTATTCTGCAGTTGAAAACAAACTCCACACAGCCAATGTAAAGCCTACACAAAGTTTGCAGGAGGCAAAGCAGCAAAGGTCATCTTGCTGCAAAGTTCTCCTTTAGAAGGCAACGGAATATATTGGGGGGGCAGGATGGCAGTGCCCAACGGGGAAACATTTGGAATAGGTTCTGCAATGTCTGTTTGCTGGCACTGGCTGCTTCATTGTATGCGTGCTCATAAAGGACCAAGCAATCAACAAAGTGTCAGACTCAACAGAGACATCAACAAGCTAATCAAATGTATATTGTTTGGTCAACCCAATCTCCTCCATCTCCCCATATCTTAGAATGTTGTAGGTTTGCATACCCTCACACAGAGAAGGATTTAATCAAATCTCTACCTTGCATCTCTTGCATGCCTCACACATTGGCAGTAAGAGTGCAAATCTGTATCACATCAAAGTTTCCTTTAGTTTGCGAGCTCTGAAAATGGCTGTTAATTATAGGATGTTTTGGAGGAAATAAATTCATAGGGTCACCAAAATTGGGAGTGAATTGACACGTTTAACACACATATAGTGGTTAAGAGTGGCAGACTCTCATCTGGAGAACCGTGTTTGATTCCCCACTCCTCCACATGAAGCCTGCTGGGTGGCCTTGGGCCAGTTGCAGTTCTCTCTGAACTCTCTCAGGCCCACCTCACAAGGTGCCTGTTGTGGGGGGAGAAAGGGAAGGTGATTGTAAGCCAAGACTCCTTAAGGCAGAGAAAAACCTACTCTTCTTCTTCTGCATGACTTACAGTAATGCCCTGTTTTTGTTTGTTTGTTTTTTAATCTTCAGCTGGACGAGACCTCTTGGATGAGGTTCAGAATGCCAAAGTCTAATTTGCACCTGTGGTCACTGGACACTAAATATTATATATACAAGATCTTTCCAGAAACGTTTGGACCTGCAAGGACAGAAAGCCCTTCATTTATTCACACCTGCATTTATTCACTTGGTTCCAGGTGCAGTGGTCAGAACTGCAGATGGCTGACCTTGAATACTCCATGATTTTTCTCTGCCACTGAATGTAGACCATTGGCAAACTAGGAGATCTTTGTGAGCACGTGGTTATTTGCTCTTGCTTCTACACAAATATTTCTGCAGGAAATAAGCTAACATTTTCTAATAATGTCTTTAAAGTTTTTAATGTGGAACACAATCTGATCACAATCCACAATAACCCTCATATGCGGATTTAAACTATTTTTGTCCCTTTATTTCCTTGAACAGATTTAAATCCCATGCCCTTGATTAAGGGTTTCTGAGACACAGCCCATATTCTAATTCACTTTACCTCTTTTGAGGTTATCTGCCATCCTTGGTAGCTTTGTTGGACATTATTGTTGTTGTTGTTGTTGTTGTTGTTATTCCATGCTCTATCCCACAAGAGGGCTCAGGGGGGCTTACAATACAAGATTCATAAAACAATAAAAGTCATAAAACCAATAAAATGACAGATGGCACAATAAACCATAACAGAAAGGACCCTTGCCTCATGTCAGGTGAATAAAAGCTCCAGTGCCCAAGTAATGTTATCTAGACAGCAGGGGAATGGGAAGGGGCCATGAACAGGGGAGCCCGAAATGGTTGAACGTCCATCGCATCAACCGAAAGCCTGGCGGAACAGCTCCGCTTCACAGGCCCTGCAGAACTGTAATAGGTCCTGCAGGGCCCTGATGTCAGGTGGGAGCCTGTTCCACAAGGTTGGAGCAAGGGCCAAAAAAGCCCTTGCCCTGATTGAAACTAAGCGGACATTCCTTGGGTTGGGGATCACCAGGAGGTGCTGATTGGCAGAGCGTAAAGCTCTCCAGGGCTTATATGGGGAGAGGCGATCCTGCAGGTATGATGGTCCCAGGCTGCATAGGGCTTTAAAGGTCAAAACCATAACCTTGAACTGGATC
The DNA here is from genome assembly GCF_001447785.1 of Gekko japonicus. NCBI lineage: Eukaryota > Metazoa > Chordata > Lepidosauria > Squamata > Gekkonidae > Gekko > Gekko japonicus. The sequence goes on from NW_015175977.1 coordinate 291,216, forward strand.
CAGTATTCAATCGGCAGCCAGTGCAGTTGGCACAACACCTTTGATTTGAGAGCCAATAACATGAGCACCCTAAACATGGACTAGGCTTGCCAAGTCCCCCTGGGGGGCGGGGAAACCCCCGCCCCAGAGGCCCGTTCCCCACCGCTGGCAGATCGGGCCCCGGGGGAACCCCACCCCCAAAGCACGGGACGTGCCCAGCGTCAGGACGTCACCCGGAAGTGACGCAGCCACGCCGGGCGCACCGGGGGCAGGGCCGCGGTCATCTGAGGGAAAACTCTATGTTTTTCTCTTGGATGACCGCAGCCCGACGCAGCCCAGCACGCCCGACGCAGCTACGTCACTTCCGGGTGACGTGCTCGCGGCACGCGCACGCTTTGCGTGTGCACGGGCGCTCCCGGAGCAAGCCAGGAGTCCCCCACTGCGGCTTAAGGTAGGACTTGGCAACCCTATCATGGACCCAGATACCAGTTTAGTGTATCATTGCAGTTCAGCCACATCTTTGTATGATGTGTGCCTCTTCGAGATTGATGGACTTAAATACATGCATGGTACCTAAAGAGAACAAGTCACATCAGACTGTTACACTCAGCCTATGCGCTTCATAATGTGTGAACTGGAATGCTATCTCATAAGTTCAAGACAGAGGTGAGATTTGAGGTGAGACTTTCTGATTCACAGCCCTATCTTTTACCCACTACGCTATACCAATTCTCTCTGAAGGAAGGAGGAAGAGGCCCATTTTGCATTGAAATTTATGTCTGGATTATAATTCCTGGACAGGCTCCAAAAGAGGAAAAACACACCGAGCAAAGGTAAAGGTGTGTGTGGGGGGTAAGAGCACATATTCCATACGCCAATTATCATGGTCTAGCAAAATAGTTCAGGCACTTCAGAAGAATATTGGAGTGGGGGGGGGGAGGCATTTTGTGATACAGATTATATACGGAATTCCAGTTTTGAGATGCAGAGTGTACTGTATTTTCCTGTAAAGGGGAAACATACTGTATATTTCCCGTAAAGATAATTTTAAAAATTCAGATTATGTTTAATAAAATTAATATTTTCCTGTTAGGAAAAAAATCCTGCAAAGCCCAGTGCTTTCCTAAGAGAAAGAGAACAAAACCCTCTTATTTTAACAGTCCTTATGTGTAGGAGAAAGTAAGAGAAATATTTCAGCGAAACTGCCATCTAGGACAATTTAAGAAAGGAAATGCAAATTTCAGCAACTGCCAGAAGCACCTCCTCAGAGAGATTTGTGTGGTTGTACCTGCCATCATCCATGAAAAGGATCAGCCAAGAACCTAATGGGCAATGTATCACTGCCCTGCAAAGCTGATTAGCAAGTGTGTTTGCTCAGATGAAGTCATGCCTCTAGGCTGGGATGTCATTGTTTGATTATGTTGCAATTTGATATCATGCCATAGGAAGCTCGCTGATCCTCCTCCCTACTGTACTGTTCAGTTTAAGCAATGGGGGGGGGGACCCTGCATTAACCTACTTTTACCACTGCTGAAGCTAGTGAGGGTCGCTATCTTTGAATGGACCAGTTTTTAAGAGACCAAACTGCAAGCCCATAATTGATGGAGTTTTATTAACGTCATTATTAATGTAATTGGTAGTATTAGCTCTCTGGAAACCATATTCTTAATTAAGTTACATTAAGCCATCATAGTTATCATCGTTCTAACCTGCTGGGGTAAGATGTGATGGTTAGATGGCCCCAGAACAGAAGAAGCCATATTTACCAAGCCAAGGAGAGGGTCCCCTCAATTCACCTTGAAGAATACAGAACTCCACCCTGACCTGGATAGCCCAGACAAGCCTGATCTCATCAGATCTCAAAAGCTAAGCAGGGTCGACTTTGGCAATTAGTTGGATGGGAGACCTCCTTGGAATACCAGCAGCTGGGAGGCAGGGGCAGGCTTTATTCAGCCAACTCTTTGAATATCCTGCAGGCCCCCAGTAGGGGTCAGTCACCAGAGGTCACCATGATTTCTAGGTGCACACACAAATGCGTGCGCGCACACACACACACACATGCACAAATGAAAAATACTTTAAAAAAAGAATACGGAGCTCCAAGTAGTATAATATGTATTGTCAGTCTTGGGTGGGTTTGCCCACACCCGATGTTTCTAACTCCAGCACTGTTTTTGGCAGACAAGAAGAATTCTGGGTTTTCACGTGCCAGGGCTGGCCCTGCTTAGTTTCTGAGATCTGATGAGATCAGGTTTGCCTTGGCAATCCAGGTAAAGGTGTGGACAAATATTCTTGATTTGTTCTGTCCCAGGTGCTTAAAACACTGACAAGGGGCAAGCATAGTAAAGATATTCACCTATGCAGGTAATATTTTGAAAGGACTATGACAGAATAAGCTGGTAGGATTTTAAAGGAATAGAAGGGATTCGGACTACAGGTAAAGCAAAACACTGTTGACTATTACCCCTTGTTTAAAAAAATTACCAGTCAATAATCAAGCAAGGGCATTTTCCTGAATTATTTGTGCAGAATAATAACTGCACGCTCAGTATTCACATGATTTTGCAAACTAATCTCTGAACAGTTGAGCAACATTTACTCAAAAGGGGGAAAGATTCTGCTTCAGAAATGATTTTAAAAGGCAAAGAGATAGGAATCCTTACTCAGTGAAAAAGTCCCACAGGTTTCAATATATCCTTTTCTAACATTAGCTTCTAATTACTGATTAGTATTCCCAGCATGTCCTTTGACAAGGTTAATGTCTCCTGTTCACCACGCCTCCCAGGAAAGCAGGGGGGAGGGGGAGAGAAAGGGAGAACACATATCTCATGAGCCAGTCTGGTATAGTAGCTAGAGTGTAAGGCTAGGACAAAGGGAGACCCGGGTCAAAATCCTCACTGATTTTAGAGGGTGGGCTCTCAAAAAAAAAAAAAAAAGAGCTTTTGCAAGCTCAAGCCATTGCTGTTCCAACAAGAAGGATACATGGTAGGGGATCCAAGAAGCCAATGTGGATGAACAGAGAACTGTGTGATGTGCTAAGGGAGAAAAAGGAAATGTTCAAGAAATGGAGGAGAGGACATACCTCTAAAGAAGAGTGCCTGAGGGTTGCTAGGCACTGTAGGTCAGCCATCAGAGAGGCCAAAGCTCACAGTGAGCTAAAGCTGGCCAGGGAGGCTTGCTACAACAAGAAAATCTTCAGATATGTGAGGAGCAAACACAAGATAGAAGAGGTGATGGGCCCACTGTTGGGTGAAAATTGAGAAACTTTGACAGAGGACAGAGAGAAAGCAGAAAGGCTCAATGACTATTTTGCCTCAGTTTCCCCCCCGGAAGAAAACAGGCTCATCCAGAGATGGTAGTAGGCAAGGCACAGCATCCGGGCTGCTGGTTGGCATGGACAGAGAGGTAGTTGAGAAGCACCTGGCTGCATTGAATGAGTACAAATACCCCGGGCCAGATGGTATGCACCCAAGAGTGCTCAAAGAACTTTCTAGAGAGCTTACAGAGCCTTTGTCCATCATCTAACAGACCTTTTGGAGGACGAGAGACCTACCACACGACTGGAGCAGGGCAGATCTTATCCCAATCTTCAAAAAAGGGAAGAGGGATGACCCCAGGAAACTACAGGCCAGTCAGCCTGACCTCTGTCCCAGGGAAGATACTGGAGCAGATTTTAAAGGGATTGATCTGCGACAGGCCCATAGCTAACATGGGGTGTTTATTCTGGGGCCCCAACCTCGAGCCTCAGCTTCTCCTCCCCCTGAGCCCCACAGTAGCTATGTGCCTGTTGGCAAAACAGGGCCTGCATAGGATTGCAGGTCCAAGCTCGCAATTCCATCTCCTGGTCAAACTTAAGAGTGAGTTTTTCTTCAAAGTTCTGCAATCAGGGAGAGGCAGATGACTCTCCATATTTGTAGAAGGAAGGGGGGGGGTGTTTGTGTGTGTGTGTTGCAGGGGTCATTTTGTAGAAAAAGAGCTAGGGGAACTCATTAGCATAACTCATTAGCATATGCCACACCCCCTGACATCAGGGGCCCGGCGGTGGACCTGCAAGGCGAGCGGGAGTGCGAGGAAGCCCCGCGAAGGCCCTCCCTGGCCCCAGGCAGGCAGGGGTGGGGAGAGGCGGGGAGGAAGCAACTTACCCTCCCTTTTCTCCTGCCTCCTCCTGGCTGAATGAGGGCCGGAAGCGGGGCGGCCGGAAACAGGGGGCGGGGCTTCATCATGTGCCCCGCCCCCTGCACCTCACCCGGGGGAACTGCGTTCCCCCGCGTTCCCCCCCGAAATGACCTCTGGTGTGTTGTATGATTCACAAGCAGCCTCACAAATGCCTGGAGTGGAGGGAGAAGGAAGGAGAAGCACAAGCGAGGGAGCCACCCCCAGCCTGAGCCACTAATGGGAACAGCTCAGGGAAGGGAGGCAGGATCACCGGGAGGAGGGCTGGGCAGGCTGTGGCAGAGACGCTGCTCAGGGCACCTTCCTAAGCAGCTGCCTGGAGCAGGCACCAGCAGGGGCACCCAAGACAGCAACGTTGGAAAAGTGTGGGCAAGGTGGGCGATCCTCCATGTGCCTCGCAAGGAAGTCAATGCATGGGACAAGGCACAGGATCCCAGCTGTGCACTCCACAGCTCCGAAGTACACTGGGTTGTAGTTAGCGAAATGGCCCTATCCAAACCAGCACAGTCTAAGGGAAGAGGGAAGAATGCATGTTGCTCCATACAGACATATGATGGCTGGACCCCTGTCATGATCTGGCCTGTGCCAGTACGGCCTAGCCAGCCTAAGAGGCCTGGGTGGCAGTAGGAGACGGCTAGGCCTACAACTCCCAGAAGGCATTGGGAGAGTCAGAGAGAAGATTCTAAGTAGACCGTTGGAGTCTGTTGGGAAGACAGTCTGGGAGGAGACTGTGATAGTCTGGTGAGTAGGGTTGCCAAATCCTCTTACCCCTCTCGGCGGGGGAGCGTCGCCGCGGTCCGGGAGTCGCTCGTATGTGCGCGCGACGGGCAACGTGCTGACGTTGGGGGCGTGGCTGAGCTCGTCGGAGGGGAAAACGCAGCTTGGGGGGCAGGGTTCCCCCCGGGCCGGAATTCCCCTGCGCCGGAAATCGGGCCGCGGAAGCAGGGGATTCCCCGCCCCCCGGCCCGATTTGGCAACCCTACTGGTGAGAGAAGGAATCTGAGCTATTCGCTGAGGGAAAAGGGTGTCTTTCGTCTCTCTCTGCGGCCTGATCTTAGTGAGAAGATAGGCTGGGCTGGGAAGAGGAAGATCCCTCCGTCCTTCCTCTCTCTGCAACCTGATCTCAGTGAGAAGACAGGTTGGTCTGCGAGGAAAGGATCCCTCAGCGTGAGTGTTAGGCAGGCAGGCTGTGGGCCTGGAAGTAAAACAGTTAGGAGTAATAGACAGCTGCGTTAGGTTATGTTTATGTTTCCTTTCACACCGTTATACCCTTTTTAAGCACCTTTGCCGTGTCTTGTTTTTTCCTGCCCCACTGTTGTTTTAATAAACCCTTTTTGTGTAATTATTTTCTCTGCCTGGGTCAATCACGCCTGTGTGTTCTCGGCTGAAAAGGGGCATGTTGGAGGGGCCTGGGAGGGTACTCTGGGCCTTCTCAGGGGACCTGAAGTCCAGAGTGGTGGCGGCGAAACCCAAAGACCCCTCTGGGGGTCATGACACAGGGTCTCCCAAGGGACCATAAATCCAGGGTGGTGGCGGTGGAAGGTGGGGACCCTCTGGGGTCATGACAACCCCTGAGCAAAAAAATGCCCCCCCCCGAGCAAAAAATTGCCAGCTACGGGGCTGCTCTGTGAGCATCTAAAGGACAACTCGGTGATCCGGGGAAGTCAGCATGGATTTGTCCCCAACAAGTCCTGCCAGACCAACCTCACTTCCTTCATTGACTGCGGAGCTTACAGGATTGAGGAGATGCTGTTGATGTTGTTTACCTGGATTTCAGTAACACTTTTGACAGAGTTCCCCATGATGTTCTGATGGGTAAACTAGAGGACTGTTAGACTCTAGGATAGTTAGGTGGATAGGGAACCACGCTCAATGAGTAGTTGTCAGTGGCATTTCATCTGAATGGAGAGAGGTGTCCAGTGGGGTGCCACAGGGCAGGGCTTGGTTCTGGGCCCAGTACTTTTCAATATTTTTATAAATGATCTGGATGAGAGTGTGGAGGGGCTACTCATTAAATTTGCAGATGACACCGAATTGGGAAGAGCAGCAAACACACCAGAAGATAGAGATAGAATTCAATCACGCTGGAAAAGTGGGTGGATCTGAACAAGATGCAATTTAACAAGGATAAGTGCTGAGTTCTATATCTGGGTAACAAAAATGAAGAACACGCATACTGGATAGAGGATACACTTCTAGGTAGCAGTGTGTGTGAACAAGATCTTGGGGTATGGGTGGGCCCAGTTAGCATATTAGGCCACAGCCCTGACAGCACAGCTCATTAGCATATTAGGCCACACCCATGTTACCAGAAGTGTGGTCATCCAGCCACGCCCACCTTTTGCTTCTTATTCTGTTGACCTTGTTTGTGGTCAAAACCCAGGGCTTTTTTTGTAGCAGGAACTCCTTTGCATGTTAGGCCACACACCCCTAATGTAGCCAATTCTAATTCGTTTCTGCTGTTGGGTGTGGCCTATTATGCTAATGAGTTCCTGCTGGGCGTGG
>NW_015175977.1:297915-300782 GCF_001447785.1 Gekko japonicus
CATGTTACCAGAAGTGTGGTCATCCAGCCACGCCCACCTTTTGCTTCTTATTCTGTTGACCTTGTTTGTGGTCAAAACCCAGGGCTTTTTTTGTAGCAGGAACTCCTTTGCATGTTAGGCCACACACCCCTAATGTAGCCAATTCGAATGTGTTTCTGCTGTTCGGTGTGGCCTATTATGCTAATGAGTTCCTGTTGGCCGTGGCCAACTTGGGAGCCAGCCAGAACTCCGTTCCTGTGCGTTCTTGCCCAAAAATAGCCCTGGGTGGGCCAAAGTTAAATATGAGCAGCCAGGGTGATGTGGAGACAAAAAAGGCTAATACAATTTTGAGGTGTATCAACAGAGGCATAACATCCAAATTGCAAGATGTGATAGTTCTGGAGGCCTTACTTCAAGAAGGATGTGGACAGGATGGAGTGGGTGCAGAGGAGAATGATGAGGATGATCAGGGGCCTGGAGACCAAGCCCTATGAGGAAAGTCTGAGGGACTTGGGAATGTTTAGTCTGGAGAAGAGCAGGTTGAGGGGCAACATTATTGCTCTCTTTAAGTATTTGAAAGGCTGTCACTTAGAGGAGGGCAGGGAGCTGTTCCTGTTGGCAGCAGAAGATAGGATTTGCAATAATGGGTTTAAATTAAGGGTGGGAAGGTACCGGCTGGATATTAGCAGAGGTCATTTCGGGGGGGATCGCAGTTCCCCCGGGTGAGGTGCAGGGGGCGGGGCACACAACGAAGCCCCGCCCCCTGCTTCCGGCCGCCCCGCTTCCAGCCCTCATTCAGCCAGGAGGAGGCAGGAGAAGAGGGAGGGTAAGTTGCTTCCTCCCCGCCTCTCCCCACCCCTGCCTGCCTGGGGCCAGGGAGGGCCTTGGCGGGACTTCCCGCCGGCCTTGCAGGTCCACTGCCGAGCCCCTGATGTCAGGGGGTGTGGCATATGCTAATGAGTTATGCTAATGAGTTCTCCTAGCTCTTTTTCTACGAAACGACCCCTGGTCAATGCTCAGTGAGGGTGGCACAAGAGGAGGCATCCTTTTCAATCTACGGACCAGAGCCAATAAGGGGGGCGGGGTAGGAGGGTCTTTTGGCCTGAGTCTCAAGCTTAATGAGTTAGGGTTGCCAGGTCCTATTTAGCTTCCGGAGGACGGGAATCCAGGCTCCACTCCAGGATCTTCTGGTGTGCCTTCACATCCATAGGTAAAGGTTTCCCTTGCTCGAAAGCCAGTTGAATCTGTCTCTAGGGGGCAGTGCTCATCTCCATTTCCAAGCCAAAGAGCCAGGGCTGTCCGAAGACATTTCTGTGGTCATGTGGCCAGCGTGACTAAACGAGGCCCACCAAAGCAGTACCTATTTATCTACTTGCAATTTCTTGCTTTCGAACTGCTAGATTGGCAGGAGCTGGGGCCAGAGACGGGAGCTCACTCCATCACACAGCACTAGGGTCTCGAACTGCCGAACGACAGACCTTTCAGTCTGCAGCTCAGCATCTTAACCTCTGAGCCACCGCAGCGCCTTCAAATCCAAAACCAGAGCATCACCCCCTGACATAAAGACATCACTTCCGGGTGATGTCATCACATCTGGGATATTGCCTGGCAACATCCCTGTTTGTGGGTGGGGCTTCCCCCACTGGCCAGCTGGGAACCGTGGGCTGGCAACCGTACAATGTGGACATGCCATTTATCCTTTTCATGTGTCATTTTTCATTATGGCTAGGGGTCTCAAGAGCTGGAAGTGCTGTGTGCCTCTCCGGACCTCTGAGAGGGCCTGTTACAGACTAATGTTTTTCTGCATATTCAGGGGATTACTGAGTATGGAGGAGTCCCTACATTGTCTGTAGGTATCCCTGCTTCATTGTCTTTCTGATAGGCAAAGGACCACAGAGCTCACTAGCAGTGAGAGAGAGAAGACTGCAGATGGGAGGGCTGAAGCTGAGAGACAGCTTGCCTCAGAGCCTCCAAATGAGTTTAGGGCTGTGGCGATATTGGAAGTAGGGACTTTAAAGTTTACACTCTTAGCTACTGTGTTACATACCTACCCTTATCTATCTCTTTATACGTTTTTATCATACCCTTCTCCAAGGAGAGCATAAACGCTGCTTCCTCCTTCCATGTTGTGTTTACAACCACCTTGTAGGGTAGGTTAGACTGAGAGAAAGTTATTAGCCTAAGGTCTCCTGGTAACTACCTAGTAGAATCATAGAATCACAGAGTTGGAAGGGGCCGTACAGGCCATCTAGTCCACCCCCCTGCTCAATGCATCCCTGACAAGTGTTTGTCCAATCACTGCTTAAAGACTGCCAGTGAGGGGGAGCTCTCTACCTCCCCAGGCAGCTGATTCCACTGTTGCACTGTTGCACAACTCTGACTGTAAAAAAGTTTTTCCTAATATCCAGGGGTCGTTTGGTAGAAAAAGAGCTAGGGGAACTCATTAGCATAACTCATTAGCATATGCCACACCCCCTGACATCACCGGAAGTGTGTCATAAGGCCACAACCCCTGACATCACCAGAAGTGTGTCATAAAGCCACACCCCGTGACATCACCGGACGTGTCATAAACTCAGGGTAGTTTTGGCATCCTGCGAGCTCAAGGTCTCACAGGAGTGGACTCCACTACGCTGCTGGGTGGGTAAACTGGACTATGGCTGATCCTAACTGTATTTAATCTTTCTAATCTAACATTAATTTGTTCTTTTATCTTATCTTGTATCCCATATTTAATGCTGATCTTAGTTCTGCTTGAATACTTTTATCATTATGCTATTAATCCTTTATTGTTATGGCCTTTGGCTACATACAATAAATTTCTTATCAATCTAATCTATCCTATCTATCTATCTATCTATCTATCTATCTATCTATCTATCTATCTA
>NW_015175977.1:301455-373032 GCF_001447785.1 Gekko japonicus
AGGGAGGGAGGGAGGGAGGGAGGTGGGGGATTCCATCATACTTTTTCCCACTTGCGATTCTTCACAGGCCTACAACTTCTGTGATTATAATGTATGCCTACCTTATGGAGTTGTTATAAGAATCACAAACGCTGCTATTCTTTTAGGTATTGTTCATCCTCTTTCTTCTAATGAACTCCCTGTTACAAGACTTCAGTAGCTTTATTGAGGCTTGTGTGATGTGGCCTGGCAAGTACATATTTTCAGGAGAAAAGCAAACCAGCAAACACCAGGATAAATTCCAGATCTCACATTTGTTTATGACTTAATTTTGCAAAACAAATTGTTGAGTATTGGCACTATTACATGTGCTTCCTCCTTGTCATTTCCCTCCACATCAGCATTGCCTCACACCCCATCTTACCTTATCGCATCTATATACCTTTCTATCAGGGGTCGTTTCGTAGAAAAAGAGCTAGGGGAACTCATTAGCATAACTCATTAGCATATGCCACACCCCCTGACATCACCGGAAGTGTGTCATAAGGCCACACTCCCTGACATCACCGGAAGTGTGTCATAAAGCCACACCCCCTGACATCACCGGAAGTGTGTCATAAACTCAGGTGATTTTTGTTCTCCCTGAACCTCCTTTTGAAACCAGGGTAGTTTTGGCATCCTGTGAGCTCACGCCACCCTCAAGGTCTCACACGAGTGGACTCCGCTACGCTGCTGGGTGGGTAAACTGGACACTTCCCCCTTTAACTTCTGGTAATTATTATTAAGCATTACTTGCATATCGCAGTGGTTTTCATGTATCTTAAAACATCTCCAGGCTGCTTCTGCCCACCCCCAATGCCCAAAGCAAATTTCTGTCGGGTATGAAAGGCTGGCTCCGTCTCATCAGATGTCGGAAGCGAAGAAGGGGCAGCCCTAGTTAGTATTCAGATAAGGAAATCCTGGGTCGTTATTATGCAAAGGCTGGGCAATGGAAAACCACCTCTGTTCGTCTACTGCCTTGAGAACCTTACAGGGTCACCATTAAGTCAGTGGAGACTTGACAGGAAAAAAGAAAGAAAAGAGATGGAACTCAAAAGAGCTGTATCAGCCGCTCTCCTATCCCGTCCCATTCAGCTCTATGATACCCTTTTTGGTGACAGGGCAGTTATGATTCTGGGAAAGTTCTGTCGCAGCAGAACAAAACCATTGTTGTTTTAAATGGTCAGTTGAACTGCTTCGGTCTTCCCAACTGCTGCAATCCAACCTCAGCTATACTCATCACCAGTCACTGATCCATCTTGGCTCTAACCAGCTCTTCCTGGCAACTTAACCCCCCCCCCCCTTCCACCTATATGTAAGGGCTGAGGAAGTTCTGTTTCACTGTACCTGAAGAGGTGTGAACTGCACACGAACACTTATACCCAGAGTTAAACTTTGTTGGCCTTGAAGGCGTCACTGGACTCATCCCCCCCCCCAAAAAAAAGTAGTGTTTGGCCACAATTTTCTCCTCTGACGAGTGTTTTCAGCAGTTCAGTATAGAGGAGAGAAATGCAGACAAACACCACTTTTTGGGGTTAACCTGCAAAGACTCCACAATTTCGGGGAGGGGTGGGGGTGTGGCATGGGGCTGGACCTGGGCCAGTCCCCCACTTAGTCAATTGTTTAGCTCTGAAATTATTTATATCTCCAAAAGCCATCAGCAACGAATAGTGTGGTTTTAAAGATGCAATTCCCCCCCTCCCAGTAGTGTGGTTCTCCGTGATAGAAAGGAAAGAAGTCAGACATAAATAAGTGGGTGTAACAAGCTCCTGCGCTGAGACCCCAATTTTCCTCTGATATTGATAAGCTGGTCTATTTATTATCTGATACTGACCCATTTGTTACTTATAGAGTGTCTCTCTTCGCCCTGGCTGCAAAAAAAATCAGGGCCAAAATTGCTGCCTCAGCAGATAATTATTTTTTCATGACTAGCCAGATTTACCTTAGATGTTTATAATTTTATTGTATACTAATATTTATAACTGGCGGCTAATTAGATTTACTATGGCTGATCCTAACTGTATTTAATCTTTCTAATCTAACATTAATTTGTTCTTGTATCTTATCTTGTATCCCATATTTAATGCTGATTTTAGTTCTGCTTGAATACTTTTATCATTATGCTATTAATCCTTTATTGTGATGGCCTTTGGCTACATACAATAAATTTCTTATCTATCTAATCTATCCTCTATCTATCTATCTATCTATCTATCTATCTATCTATCTATCTATCTATCTATCTATCTATCTATCTATCTACCACATACAAGCTGTGGATAGTGTACATATGATTTTTCTTACAAGCTGTGTATAGTGTACATATGATTTTTCTTTATATATTCATTGAATAATATTCATGTTATAATCTATGCATATACAGCTGAATGTGTGATTCAAACCCTACATTTATCCAGGTATTGGTTCCCAGTTTCATTTGTAAATTGAACATCTGTTGGCCCTTTCTTACAAATAGATGTACGCACGTACAAGTAGAATGAAACTGTGTTCACTGTAACACGCAAACAGGGCTAGTGCTATAGGATAATGACACTGTATCCTTACACTTCTGAGGTTCAGGTCTATGTAAGCACTCTGTGTGTGTGTGTGTGTGTGTGTGTGTGTGTGAGAGAGAGAGAGAGAGAGAGAGAGAGAGAGAGAGAGAGAGAGAGAGAATTGTGTCCAGATCACGGGAGGTGGTAGTTCCGCTCTATTCTGCTATGGTCAGGCCTCACCTGGAGTACTGTGTCCAGTTTTGGGCACCGCATTTTAGGAAGGATGTTGACAAGCTCGAGGGTGTCCAGAAGAGGGCAACCAGGACAGTGAGAGGGCTGGAATCCAAGTCTTATGAGGAAAGGCTGAAAGAGTTGGGTATGTTTAGCCTGGGAAAGAGAAGGCTTAGAGGGGGAACATGATTGCAGTCTTCAAATATTTGAAGGGCTGTCATGTAGAAGATGGAGCAGATCTATTCTCTCTTGCTCCAGATTGCAAGACTAGATCTAATGGGTGGAAATTACAAAGGGAGTCGATACTGGCTAAATATCAGGAGAAACTTCCTAACTGTAAGAGTGGTTGAGCAGTGGAACAGACTGCCTCGGGAGGTGGTGGATGCTCTTTCGCTGGACGTTTTGAAGCAGAGGTTGGACCATCTTTTGGATATGTGGTCAGTTGCAGAAGATTTTTGCTTTTTCAGTTGGAACTGCAGAAGCTTTCCACACCAAGATCCTGCTTGACCTGGACCTCAGCCATGATATTGATGACATCAGGCAAGCCATCAGTGCCATGGCCCAGATCAAAGCCAAGCAGATTTTGCATTGCTGCCAGCACTACAGGGGTCAATTTACCTCAGCCTAGTCTTCTGTCTGTTCACAAACAAGTGACTAGCAGTGCAAACACAGGAGCAGTGTCTTGTGTGGATTTATAGACTGCTTATTCCATAGAAGAAAGATGTGTTTCCTTCTGTACATTCTCTGAAGATACATGAATTCTTTGGTCAATTTTAAAAAATATGTTTCTACTCTGTCCTCATGTACTTGAGGCAGCTCACAAAAAACCCCCCACTTTTTTGTTACCATAATATTTTTATTGTAGCACTGCAGTATATTGCTGTAATTATAGTGGTGGATTGTATAATAAAGAAAAGTTAAAAGAAAAAACACAAAAGCATTCTAAAACATTATAAACATCAATTCCGCAATGCAAACCTCCATCAATTCCCAAAAACGTTGCTGAATAAACGGCCCTTTCAGTTTTGACTAAAGATAATCAGGATTGTGCTCTGATGTCCTTTCTCTAGAAGCCTGCTCTATAACCTTGGAGCAACCATTGAGAAAGCCCTGTCGTTCACCTGAGATGGCACAGTATGGCCAGAATTTATTTCACAGTCTCTCTTTGTGAACTTTGGCATCTTCTCTGTGTCTGAGTTTCTCCAGAGACCTTTAAAATCTGCGGTCCTTACTTTAAAGATCCAATTTGAGAACAAAATATTTTTTTTTATTCTTTGTTGTGTCACTGGCTTTGCTGCTGCTTTTTGTAGCAGGAACTCCTTTGCATATTAGGGGCGTGTCACTTAATATGCAAATGAGTTCCTGCTACAAAAAGAGCCCTGGACATGCTTCCCAGTGTGAGCAGTGTTGTGTCCTGGAACTGCCACCAGGTAGTAGCCAGGCGAGCAGAGCTTGATTCCTATAAGAACAATAGGACTAGGCTCATAAGGTCCACTAGGGGAACCAATAGAAACTTTGGTGGGAGATTCAAACCCCCCAATGGAATCTAGGGGTGTTCCCTTGGAAATGTATATAGTTGGCCACTTGGCCATTTGTCTTTGTCATTGTAGTGTGAAAGTACTGAGTAAACGCGTGTTTCTTATGTCGTGGTCCGAGTCCTGATGTATCGAACCGAGTACTTTTCAAGCAGTTCTTCGAAAATATAAATGAAACTCAAAGATTAAAAGAATGTGAACCCCAGAAGTACCTGCCTGACTGTACAGAATCCTGTTACTGGGTTTGAAGCCTAGGCCATGGGGGAGGTGGCATTATGTAAGGAAAAACATAAAACAAAGCATTCTAGAGATCATGAGAAGATCATATGGTCTTTTATCCTCTGCTTCAATTAAGACTCTTTTCAGTCAAGGCTTCTGAATCTGCAGAGTACATCAAAACAGGAAAAATTAAAGACGGATTATAAGAAGAAGATGACCTGATTGTGCAAGAGGCCTTGATACAAGCCAGTTGACTTTGGCTTCTGAGAGAGACAGAATTCCCCCCTCCCACTTAGAGAAGTTCAGGAAACAACCCCCCTTCGTGAGGGAGTAATAATTCTCTGAGATACTAAGGCAGCTCCTAATCTGCTTTGACCTTGCTGAGAAATACAAGTCCAAATGTAGTAACATAGAAGCTGACAGGTCAGCCAAAAGAATTTGTTTGGGGGGAGGGGAGAGCACAGAAGGGACAGGAAGTATTCTTACCCCTTTATATTTTCCTGCTTGAACACTTTATCAAGTAATGCTTGACAGTGTACTATGTAGTGGGCTGTAAACAAATAACACTACTTTGAGGGATGCTGAAAATATGGGTGAATGTCTGCAGGACTGATGGGGAAATTTGTTTGCTGCTAAAACTGTTCATAAAAGGGAGAAAATCCTTTGTACATGCTGGTGATTCTTGTACTGGTGGTTCTTGTACTGCAGTATAACCATCCATGATGCTTGATGAATCTAAGAACATGGACTTCCAGTAACAAATATCATGAACATTAACAGTCATTTATGTACAATGTTAAATGTAGTATTCAAGGCTTTTGAAGAAATCCACAATAATTACAGTCAAGGGGAGATTTATCATTGACTTGAGTAGTATGTGGATTCTGTCTTTCTTCAGAGTATTTGGTCAAATAAAAAACATATCACCCAAATCATATACAATGCTCAATGTTTTATTATTTCAGAGAAACAAGTAAGATTGCTGCCACATATAATTATTCTTCATTTGCATTAATTTTTTGCCTAGATTTGATAACCAATTTAAAGGCACCTGGAAGGAAAAAACAAACAAACAGAAGCACAATGGCACCTTATAGACTAACAAAATTTAGAGAGATTTTATGATTGGTATAATGTAAACATAATTGATGGATAAATGTAGTAATTTGAGAACACAGAAAAGATAAGCCTAGTAAAATAGATAACGAATTTAGAAGTTTAATAAGCAGAAGGAGTGATAAACTAAGTCTCTTGTTATATGTTATATTTTGTTGGGGGTAGTTATATGGTGTTTGTAGTCAGAGTTTACGTCTTCAGGTGTATCTGACTCAGCATTGGCACTGGGTGGCAGATAAGACAACCTTTAATACATATAACTGTATGTGTTTCTTTCTTACTCTAAGAATGTTTTGGTTATGCCAATATGAACTGTATTTTACTTCCCATCTTTTCCCCTTCTCCCTTCTCTACTGGTACCTCATATATGTTCAGATTCCTTTCCCTTTTTTTGTCTCTGAGCATATCATTACTCTGCAGAATTTTATTTATTTAGGTATTTATACCCCACTTTTCTCTTCAACGGAAAACCAAAGCAGCTTACAACATTGATATATTTCCCTCTGTTTTATCCTCACAACAACCTTGTGAGGTAGGTTGAGTTGAGAGAACATGACTGGCCCAAGGTCACTCATCAGAGATTCAAAGCAGGGTCACTCAGATTCTAGTGTTACACTGGCTTCTGTTTTACTCTCAGTCTCTCCCTCTCTCTCTCTCCTTCTCTCATACCCCCCCCCCCAAATCAACACTATTTTGTCAGATGGTATATTTCAGCAAGCTTTCCCTCCTTCATTCTCCCTTTGACTGTAGCCAGCTAGTTAGTTATTTCCACTTTTGCAGCAGGCCATAGGTTGCCATTATATCCAAGCAGCAAACTATGGCTTGCAATTTGGCTGCAAGCTGGGATTCTGAACAATGGTTTGCTGGTCTGACTATAAAAGCCAAAACAATGTACCTGGACAATAGTTACAAGAGGTGAAGTTGTTAAGGGGATTAACACCAGTAACTGCATAGAATTGCACAGCATATAAGGTATTTTCCTCCATTCTGCTAATATGCCAAAATAATTAATGAGACAGCATCACTTGGCCTTAATTGTCATAGGGGCTGTAAATGAACCCCAAATTGTGCATAAATCTACTTACCATATATTTTAAGGCTTATTACTTTGATGAGTGGTCTGTGGTCAGGGTCAGCTCAAGGTATTTTATTGCCTTAGGCAATTTTTTTCTCCTCTTCTTGCAAGCTTGAATTTTGCTATTTGCTGAGGTACACTGAACAATCAAGGGTGCGATTTTCTTCTTTTCATTTTGTATTACATTGACTTAACAAAACATGACAATATTCACTGCTCAACCTGAAACCAATCTGAAGTAACCTAATAACATAATAAGTGCTTGGCTGCATGGGAGCAGAGGAAAGATCCAGCTGCTCCATCGTTCTGCTTCTAACAGCAGCTGGCCAGAGGCTTCCTGGAAGCCCACAAAGCAGGACAGTAATGCAGCAGCATTTCCCGCTGTTTGCCCCCTGTCAGCTTGTATCCAGAGGCAGAGTGATTCAAAGATTTATTTGAACAGAATAAACTAACAAGATACAGACTTCTGGAATAAGATAAAAATTTCTAATAATGTGGTGTACAGAGTTATGATACCTTAACAAAATAAGTGCTTTAAATTTCCCCCCGATGTCCAGTTGTTTCAGTTTGCAGCATGCCCTTATGCTTAAGTGAGGAGATGAAAAGTAATCTGTTTGGTTGTGCATGCCTTCATACTTCTTTATACCTGTGACACTACCTGGGTCTGTTGCCATACGCAAATAGAAATACAAACTCTCACCACATTAAGCCTGTATTGAAGGGGCGGGGGAGAATTCACTTATATGATTCTGAGTTGCAATCACAAATTTGGTGAGGAATAGTTCAGAAGGTATACAGTATCATATCATGTAATGTTTTGGATTCAACAAACATTAGACTAAAGATTTTTGACCTTTCCATTTTCTCATCTGTTTATGTACACAGATTATAATTACCTATATGACTGTATCTTTGAAGGATCCTAACCCTACTTGCTTGCAGCATTTATTGCTTTTTATGCATGTGTGTGTGCACACGTGCACACATATGTACACTCTCCTAACATAAATAAGACGTTCTGTTCAATTCTGTGCTCAAAAATTTGTTACTGACATGAAATTGAGACAGGCAAGTGCATCACAACATGTTACAATGTCTGGTCAGGATCTGGGAGGTAAAGGTAAAGGTAAAGGTTCCCTTGCTCGAAAGCCAGTCGAATCCGACTCTAGGGTTGCGGTGCTCATCTCCGTTTCAAAGCCGAAGAGCCAGCGCTGTCCGAAGACGTTTCCGTGGTCTTGTGGCCGGCATGACTAAACACCAAGGTGCACGGAACGCTGTTACCTTCCCACCGAAGTGGTACCTATTTATCTACTTGCAATTTCTTGCTTTCGAACTGCTAGGTTGGCAGGAGCTGGAACTAGAGACAGGAGCTCACTCCGTCTTGCGGCACCCGGGTCTTGAACTGCTGAACTACTGACCTTCCACAGCCTGCAGTTCAGCGTCTTAACCACTTGAGCCACCGAAGATTCAAATCCCCACTCTGCCAATGGAAGCTTTTGCTGAGTGACCTTGAACCAGTCACTGTCTCTCAGCCTAATCTACCTTGCAGGATTATAGTTGTGAGGGTAAAAAGGAGGAGGGGAGAACAATGTTGTAAGCTGCTTAGAGTCCCTTGGGGAGAAAAGCAGGGTATTTTTAAAAAGTCCAAAGACTGGAATAATAGTTTGGCAGGAGACTCTTGTCTTCCCTTTC
The DNA here is from genome assembly GCF_001447785.1 of Gekko japonicus. Taxonomy (NCBI): domain Eukaryota; kingdom Metazoa; phylum Chordata; class Lepidosauria; order Squamata; family Gekkonidae; genus Gekko; species Gekko japonicus. Next base: position 309,837 of record NW_015175977.1, read on the forward strand.
CTTCCCCATAGAAACCCAGACAGAGGATGCAATAGACTGAACCACACTGAATATTTGGAACACTCTCCCCCACAGATAGGAGGGAATATGTCACCCATGCAAGTCTTCTGCCAGGACCTAGGGTTGCCAGGTCCCCCCTGGCCACTGGCAGGGGATGGGGACGGTAGGTTTGCCAGATCCAGGCTGGAAAACTCCTGGAGTTTTGGGGGTGGAGCCTAGGGGGAACAGGGACCTCAGTGGGGTGCAATGCCACAGAGTCCTCCTTCCAAAACAGGGATTTTATGCAGGGGGACTATCTCTGTATTCTGGAGATAAACTGTAATTCGGGGGGGGGGGGATCCCTAGGGCCTACCTGGAGGCTGGGAACTGTAGCTCTGACTCCAGACAGATACTTGATAACCATCAGCTTTTTTACCCAATTCAATTTAGTGAGTTATTAGGGACCATGACCACCAAACCCATGTGCATTTGTGTATATTTGAGGGTGTTGTGTAACTCATCTCCTTCCAACTTATGTACCTCTGAGTTATTGTTCTGTATGTAGGCTTCATGACTACAGTGTGATCATATAAATTTTGCTAACATTCTAGAACTGCATGTGACAGTTGGAAAACAGCAGTTAAGGCACAGCAAAAGTACAGAATCTAAACAAAGCAGAGACGTCTTCCTAGATGGCTTGGTGAGTATTCAAGCACAGCTGGGTATTTGTTGTATTGAACTGAAAATGTAGGAAGGAATAACTCTTGCTCCTTTCTACTGCTACAGACAGAGCAACACAGCTATCCACCTTGAACTGAAAATATTACTGTGATTTGGAAATCTGTTTAGAATTAAAGTATAACTATTAAGGTCTTTATTTTCTACTGCCTTGATTTCAGGGCTGCTTTTGATATTAATTTTGTGACATCCATGTCTTAAGATACAGGGAAAAGTTGGCTGATATTTTCAGGCAAAGATGTGCAATTTGTCTTGAGTCTCAGCATAAATAAAGTACATAAATAAATCAAACACATCTGTAAAGCTAGCATGCATCTTAGCAGATACAATCTGTTTTCCATAAGTGATACTAAGACAGGTGGTTGAAGTTGTGATTACCTGTCTGGTCTTGAAAAATGGTATTGTGGGATGCAGGACTCTTGACCCTATGACTGATCTTTTAATACACTGGTCTGGGGGAAAAAGTGATACGCTTACAACTTTGAACCTGGTTAACTGTAAAGGCTCCAGAGTTGCTGAACTATTGTTATGCCACTTTCTACAGCAGAATGCTACTCATGAGTAAAGTCGCAGGAGGTGGGTTGATTCCAGCTTGCTGCTTTCCAACCAATTGATCTTTTGTGGCCCTTGGCTTGAAGCAGATCAGCTGACTAAATTTATGTGGAATGACACAGGGAAGAGATTTTTTTCCTTTAAAGAAGGATAACTTTCTGCAGTCAAAACTGGAAGTAAAGCACTGATCAGTGACTCAATTCAGACACCCAGTACACTTACACGCTATAATTTTTTCAAAAAAATATATTGAGAGTTCCCTATTATCATTAGTAGTAGTATTTGTCTGTCTGCTCCACATTTTACTGTAATACCTTATAAATACGTGGTTGCTTGCTGTGTTGAACCAGCTACTGCACCATGGGAAAGGCAGTTGAATTAATTCAGTAGCAGGATACACAATCCCATGTTCCTTGTTTTATTGTATTCATCACTGTAACTTAACCCAGTCTTGGAAATAGTACTAAAGAAGCTGTTCTGCATGAAAAGAAGTCTGTATTTATCTTGATTCTGCCTGAGGGGTTGAGACCTTGCTTTGTTGACTTTGTTCATCTTCCTTCTCTTTGACTAGTGTTTTATCAACCAGAATTTCATTAACTAAATGCTAGGAAAACTGATGACATTTGGCAAAAGTTTTCTGAAGTTCAGTGAAGGAAAACAAAGATTCTGTCTGAATTTTTAATAGGCAACTTGTAACATTAGCTGTTTTACATTTTTTTACTTTCAAAACTTTCAAGGGAGCAAGTACTACTGGTAACATAAGAAGAAGAGCCTTGCTGGATCAGACCAGTGGTCCATCTAGTCCAGCATCCTGTTTCACACAGTGGCCAACCAGTTTCTCTGGAGGGCCAAAAACAGGGCTTAGAAGCCAGGAACTTCCCCTGATGTTTCCTCCTGGTACTGGTATTCAGCGGTTTACTGTGTCTGAAGGTGCAGGTTCTCTTCAGTTACCATGGCTAGTAGCTGCTCATCAACCAGTCCTCCATGAATCTGTTTAATCCCCTTTTAAAACCATGAGTGCCTGTGGCTGTTGGCAGTGAATTCCATGTTTTAATAACTTGCTGAGTAAACAAGTATTTCCTTTTGAATCTGCTGTCTATCAGATTCATTAGATGTCATTAAGTTGTAATATTTTTGGAGAGAGAGAAAGTTATTTCTTTCCACTGTCTCCACCCCATGCATACTTTTATAAACCTCTACCATGTCCCCGTTTTCATCTTATATGAAAGATGTTCTACTTCTTTGATCTTCTAGGTAGCTTTCTTCAGTACTTCTTCCAGCTCTGCAATGTCCTTTTTGAGATACAGTGACCAGAACTGCACACAGTATTCGAAATGAGGCTGCATCATACATCTATACAAGGGCATTTTAATACAAAGGCAATATAATGTTGCCTTTTTATTTTCAATCCTTTTCCTAATAATCCCCAGCATAGTTTGTCTTTTTCACTGGTATCAATGGCACTTCCGTCTGAGCCTAGAATGACAGTCTCAGTATAGTCTCGGTCTACTTACATAAATAAGGAATTATATAACAACTTCTGTAGTTTTACCAATGTATTTTTCACTTCATCTGCACATAGGATCCCCAGAACTTGTGTTTTGCACTCATTATTAGGCTTAAAATCTTGGGGCCATCAGCTAGCCTGCACACTTGATGGCATACCTGCATATGGTCACATGGATCTTATGACAATTATTCCCCTCATGCTTCTGTTAAGCTGCTGCAGAGACTTTCTTCTGCTGGACAGTCCCTAGCATTTCTGCATGCATCAGGGTTCCTTGAAGAACATTTATCGTACACACATGGAAGTGCTAGCAGAAAGCCACTGTAGTAGCAGGAGAGACGTGTGAGGGGAATGATGTAAAATGATGTCAAAGCATATATACAACTTAAGATGTGAGGGAGGAGTAACCTGGCATTTTATTTTCAGTTCATAGTTAATTTCAATTTTTAAAAAGTTGTTTTGAATGGCAGGTAACCCATTTCTTCAGATCCAATTACAAATGTGGGCCAATCTGGAGATTGGGGTAGCTGTGCACAGGTAATAGAGTTGTGGACATAAATCTCTCCTTATATATAATTGAATAGTGGGTGCCAAAGTTCTAATTCTAAAATGCATCCCTTAGTGTATGGCTGATGGCACTGCTCCTCAGCATATATCGCCACCAATCAGAAGGCAAAGCCCGGGTCCCGCCCACACCACAACTGCTGCGACAACCTGGTCTTTTGCATATGGAAGCTGACTGGACTTCACTCCATTCCACACCTCAAACTCCCCCCCCCCCAAGGCAGTTGGAATGTCAGTTACATATGGAACCTGCTGTGTTCTGGTGGTGTGCAGGTCCCAGGTTCATGTTTTAAAAGCAGACTGACACTGTTTGCCCAAAGCCAGAGCACTCTCCCAGAGCCTCTTTCTAGATCTCGTTGTATTTATTTCCACAACGGGCCTTATTACTAGTTTAGAATAATACAATTTATAAATATCCATAGTCAGACATATAGCTAATGTTAATTGCTAAAATGGTTATCCCACCATTGTAATGTCATGCACTCCAGCTGGCCCCATTTACCAGGGACTATTTTCTGGCACCTTATTCCTTGCAAAACAACATCTTAATTTTGTCCTCATTTTTTTCTTGGGGAGACACTGGGACTGCTTTTTTTTAAAAAAGGTCTTGTGCATATATGCAGAAAAGTTCTTAGAATTCCAGTATTTTCACAGTTTCTTGATGTTGCATCTTGGCCCTTGTGTAAATTGCATGCCAGTGCCTACACAGACACAAAATACCAGTGCACAGCTTTTGCCATAACTCCATACAGATTCTTTGCTTCAGAAGCCAATGCAGGACAGCATATTCAACATGAGTGGACAAGCTGAGGAGAACGTTCAGCAGTATGTAATCATGTGTAGATGGGGTGGGAACCTCAGAAAAAGCCTTGTGAAAGTAGGGGTGTTATGAGTATACATGTGTCCCTATTTTGTGTTGAAATGTTGGAAGAGATGTAGTGTTAAAATGTGAAGGCACCCTATACCGCTGCAGAAATATTCTGGCATGCTTGGGGGGCGGGGCAATTCCAGCCCCCAGTTATTTGTGCCCAGCATTTGGGGTATGTGGACAAGCTTGGCTTTCCCAGAGAAAATATCAAAATGCCTGGTCAGAGTCCCCCTCTGTTCATAGCCAGGAAAGGGAGAATTGTTTAGCAGAAAGCTGAAGGTCACACAGGCACTCTTCCTCTTGCTCTCTCAGTAATGGCATTAAAGCCCACTAATCCGGCCTGTTGAGGGGGCGATCTCTCTGTCCAAGAAGCCGGATCGGGGGCAGCAAAGAGGCAGCTCCGAGGCACCTTGCTGGCTCCGAGGTTGCGGGATGCCTCTCCCGCCCCCCGGTCTTCCTCTTCCCAGACTCCAGGTTTGATGCTGCAAGGCGTGTCCGAGTCTCTGCTCATGTGATGGAGCAAGAGGAGGGAGAGGCGGGCGGGGGGACACGGGAGGAGGTCGGCTTGGCTTTCCCTCCCTTTCGAAAGGAGTTTGCCGAAAGCGGCTGGGTTCCTTCAGTCGCAGCCGGAGCGCTTCCAGAGCGGCCGAGCCGGAGGAGGAGGAGGACGAAGCGGCTGCCCGGACATCTTGATCACTGCGAAAATCTCTCTCTCTCTCTCTCTTTAGTTCCCGAGCGGGAAGCCTAGACACTGGGCAGGCGAGGTGAAGGAGAGAGGAGCTATGGGCGCAGGGAGCTCTGTGGAGGCGCGGAGCCCGCAGGACCCCGCCACTGCAGCAGGAGAGTCCCAGCCTAGCAGCCCCGAGGCGGAGACGCCGACAGCGGCGCTGGCCGAGCCTGAGCAGCTGGAGGAACCCGCCAAGGTAAAAGAGACGTTTCTCCACAGGGGCCGCCGCAGACTGAGAGGGGGGGGGAGGGGGCTCGTCGTCTTGGCCCAGGCTGCCTCGCCCGGCGCCTCAGCCCGCGCAAACTTTCGGGGCGCGCCCAAACACCTGCGCCGGGGCGCGCGGCCACCTGCCTCCCCCCCACCCCCTTTTGCCGCCGGCCCGCCTGTAGCGCAGGGGCGAAGTTTGGCGGGCTGGGGCGTGGCCCGCGCGTTCGCCTGGCCTCTCCGGAGGCCGTCGGAGAACTGCGCAACCGGCACCTCCGCAGTAATAAACTCTCTTCTTCCCTTTGTCTCGTCAGAAGCCTGGCGGACAAAAAGTCCCTGGCGCAGGCAAAGGACGAGCGAGGAGCCGGCCAAGTGTTGCCCTGAGCCCTTGGCCTGTCCGACGTGCGTGCCCGCGCCTCCGTCCGTGAGAGCGCTTAAGCGCGCCCTACGGCAGGAGCCGCTTTGCATCTCTTGCTGAGTGCTGTCTAATGTGCCCAAGGTAGCGGAGGGAGGGGGCGGGGTTACGGCCACCTACCCAGGACCCTCCCGGTTTTTCCTTTTGTGTGCATAACAGTGGTGTGGAAAGACCCCACCCTATGGCCGGCCGGTAGGGGCTGGGCTGTGCCAAGAGCTTCCTGACTGCAGTCCTGCAGTCTGCCAGTGCTTGGTGGTACCCAGAACTGCTGCAATACAGCCTCATTGCTTCCTTAGAGGATGGAAGTAGAAAGTGCACCAGTGCAAAAGGAAAACAAACCAACAACCAGAAAATCTGTGGCTGTGTCAATACCTTGTATTTCTTTCATTGACAAGTATTTTAAGACTACCCCCCCTCCAAACCCCACACCAAGCTGCTCATAAGTACATCCCTTGGGCAGCATAGATAATCTATTGGATGCTATTCTGCACTGCATGTTATTTTATTTTTTGCTGTGAGACAGACTAGCAAATCATACCTGGTATTTCAAGAACTACGTAAGAAACAAGCAGAGTCAACAAACGATGGTGACTAAATGAATGCTCTTGGCTTATTAGGAAAGCAGTTTCATGTTGGAGAACCAGACTTTGTTTAAATGTGTTTGCTCATTGTCGTTTTTGAGATTTCATGCACAGTGTTTATTTTGCTAGTGTTCAGTGTTTTAGATTGGTATGTTAAGCACAAAGAATATTGCTTTCTATTAGTTTTACTCATATTAGAAGTTCTTTAAAGAACAGGAGGAACCTTTCAAGTTTTATATTTGGAGGTTCCTAGTATCTAATATGTGAGTGTTTGTGAACTGCTTGGGACTGTTTTTGTGACCTTGTATTTCAGATTTTAACTGCCAGCTAGATTTTTCCATAGTTACTGTCCTTCAGCATATGCTATTGACAGTGCTTTTAAAACAAAGCAAAATGGAACAAAACATTTGGTAACCTGAAAAAAAAATCAATCTACTAATGCCATATTTCTAAAGAGAAAATTTACAGTGGGAAAATAGTTCATTGCTGTGGGATTATTTGGCAAAACAAATGTAGCAGCAGAAATCTTGAAATGTGTCAGAAGTATCTGACCAGGATGATACAATAATGTTGGCTTCAAGCTTGAGAAAGAAAAAAAATCCTGCTGAGAAGGTCAAGCCAGCATCTCTTGAACTATGAGAAAAAGTATAAATTATTACTATGTTTCAAAGCCAAGAGAATGCTAACTTCCAGGAAGGGTCTTTAGAATTTGTTGCCACATGAATCCAGCTATCAGGATAAGGACAAAGAAATTATTATTTCATTCTTGAATACTGTCTCCATCTAAAAATCTTTGCATGATTTCCCCTCATTCTGAACTGTTAAGCAGTTATGCCAAGGACCATTTTAGTTAGCCAGTAACACATTCTCAAATGCAGTTGTTGTCCTAATGAAATCTATATACCACATTTAATTCTCTATGTTTAGACACAATTGTTGGCCTTAAGTAAAGGACTCTCCAATTTGATGGGAGAAATGAAGAGTTGTAGTCATTTCTCCAGCCCATTTTTCTCCTTCCCTTACTAATGCTATTGCCACATGCAGAGCAAGAGACAGAGCCAAGTCTGCTTTTACAAACCTGGCCTTGCTTCCTGTTCCTATAAAGCGAATACAGCCTACAGCTCCTGAAGTGTAAGAAGAACTATCTGACCTTCAAACTCACACATGTTTGCTGTTGTGGTGAGGAAAGAGGCTGCCCTGTATCTATATCCTTCCCCCACCCAAAACATAGGAACCTTCTTCACTCAGACCAGAGGTCCATCTTCTCTAGCATCTTGTTTCCAACAGTGGCTTTTCAGATGTCTCTGGAAAGTCATGATAGGAAGCAGCCTCCCTCTGTGTGTGTCCCTGATGACTGGAATTCAAAGGGAAACGGAAATTGTGAAGCTGCATAGTCCCTATTTGAATAGCCCTTCTCTGTTCTAGGTGCTGTGATAGTGAGGGAATGGTAGGAGAGATAAATGGAACATTGGGAGCCTTCTTTTATAGGGGGGGGGGACTAGCAAGTACTTGGAGGGTGTTTCAAGACCAAAGGTGCTCTCACACAACAGCATACAAAGGAATAGTATTAGTGGCATGTATTTGTACATTAGGCAAAGCTTAGTTATCAGGATATTAGGATGTGGATACACTGGCAAATCACAGTGGAATTTAACCTTTACCTTGCCCTGTCATATTAAGGCATATTCTCATCCCATATATTTGATCTTTTGAACCTGACAGACAGATTTGCAATACTTTTGACATGTATTAAATTGTCAGTACTGAAGAAATGGTTCCATCCAACACACTTGCTGAATATAGTGTAGCAGTGTAGAACAAGGAACAGAAATGGGAAAAAAATCAATACACAAACTAGTAATAATCCAGCACTGCACAGACAAGACCACATCCTTATTATCATGTAAATTATTTTAGAATAAATGTCACTCCTCGTTCTACACCTGCAGTCATAACAATGGTTAGAACTCCTATTACACCCCAAAACAAATATTGCTATAGCAAGTATCATACTTGTGGGATGTTATATTGTTGTTAATTTTCCTTAAAAAATGGGATAACCACACTTTTTTCCCACATGGAACTGCATATTATTTTATTTATTTACAAAATGTATATCCTCCTTTCTGCCATCACAAGGGCCATCAAGGTGGCTAACAATTCAAAACATACATGATAAAATCACATTTTAAAACCATTGAAATCATCCTCCCCCAAACATACACATCATCAAAACAAATTTAAAACAGGGTTAAAATACAAACAAAGACATAAAAACAGCAATTAAAACATTGGTCATATTAGGCTGAGATTAACCTGTTTCCCTTCTGCTGAATGAGAAATCTTCCACTGGAGGAAGGTTCTTTCTGTCTGTCCAACAGAAAGAGTCTTTGTCCAATGAAGGAAGACTCTCCTCCCACCCCATGAGTCATCATGGGCTCCCCTCTTGTTGGATCCAAGTCATGATATGCTGCAATAATTTACATAAAACTAACAGCAAATGCATCTTGGCTGTTTCTGTACCTCTGTTATTATTGGGGAAAGTTTACCCATTCCTTTTCTGTTCTTGCACAACTGTTCTTGTAATCATTGTTTTTATCTAATTAGTGAGTTTCAGCACAGAATACTAAGACTTGCATTATGCTTACACAACAATTATGTTTCTAAAATTTGTGTTCCATATACTTCCTTACTTTTAAAACTGGAAAATTAGGTCTTTTCGTTACACTGCAGCCAACCTTAATCAGTACTTTAGCTAATTGTTGTAGGGCAAACTTGTTCATTGAAATATCAGTTAATATAGCTGTTCATAATAGACTGCACATTTTGTGTTGAAATACACAGCAAAATCCTTCTTTCATAATTCTGGAAACTGCTTTCTAGACCAAGCCAAATTAAGTAGTACTTGGCATGTCAGTTGCAGGATAATACAGCATAGAAGTCTGAATCCTTGGTTCTGTTCCAGTATTTTGCAATCTTACAGTAGTTTCATTTTAGGTCTGTCATAAAACATCCCATACTGCAAACTCATAGGCTACTTGTGCCTATTATTATTAGTGAATTTATGCAGTTTAGATTATGTGCGTAGTTATCCTCAAGTTACAGGAACCAAGGAGAGTTGTCAGTGGTATGAAAAAGTACATGCATCCCCTGCTGCCTTTCCTGGCACATTATTTCCACATATCCCATAATGAAGTCTTTCCCATATTCTTTAACCTCCAGCAGGAAAGCAACCATTCACTTAGTACAGTGGAACTTACAATAAATTCTACTATAGCTGTTGGTATCAATGCACCATGAGTCATAGTTCTCCAGTATTTATTTTGATCTTATGAATTCTGTTGTACAGAGTGTTGGAATGAGAGCCAGTGGGGTATAGCAGTTGGAATGGCAGAGTAAGACCTGGAAGAACTGGATTCAAACCTCTTCTCTGCCACGAACCTTGCTGGTTACCTTGGGCCTAGCTTACCTTACAGTGTTGTTATCAGAAGAAAAACATTTATGGTGCCCAGAGACCTTGTAGGGAAGGTGGTCTAAAAATGAAAATGAAAAATTAATCTTTGGGGATGAATAGTGTTACCATTGCCCTGACATGGATGGCACAAGCAAGCCTGATCTGGTAAGAACTAAGAAGCTCCGCAAGGTTGGCTCTGGTCAGTACTTGAATGGGAGACTGCCAAGGAAGAAGCCTAGGGTTGCTACTACATTGCAGGCAATGGCAAACCACCTCTGAATATCTCTTGCCTTGAAAACCCCAGGGGGTCTCCATAAGTCAGTGTGACTTGATGTGGTCACTTTCTACCACCACCAGTATTAACGGGTGTTTTGGTATCCTCTTCCTCACTATACAGACCAATCTCCACTAACATAATTTATCCAGAGAATAAAAGTAGATCTTGTTATACTGTTTTCCAAATTAGAATTATAATAGCATAATTAATAATTAATGCTAATGTAAGCACTTGGGCTTTTAGTGTCCTATTTTTGTTCACTCAAGTGAAGAGCAAAATGGAAGGAAACAATTTAGCACTTACCTCCAGCTTTACCCTTGTCATAGTTTGCATATTTAATTTTCCAAAATAGTTCCAATATAATATGTTTGTATTAGAGCAAGATGGTAGTATGTTGAGCAGTGGGGTAGTAGTCAGAGTGTCAGCATAATACTAAGCAGACCTGGGTTCAATTTCCCATCAGCCATGAAGCTTAGTGGTTGACTTTGGGCTAATCACTCTCTCAGCTTAACCTATTTTACAGGGTTACTGTGAGGACAAAATGGAGGAGGTGAGAACTGTGGAAACTGGCCTGAGCTCCTTGGAGGAAGGTCAGGATAATAATCTGATGAATGCCTAATAGCAGTTTTTGTTGGTTACTAATGGAAGTGGCAGAATCCAAACAATGCCCAAGAGCCTGGGACTTCTGAGGCTTTTTCTTCAAACAGAACAAACATAGCTCAGTTTCAAAACAGGTTTGTCATTGTAGAAAGATAAACTTTCTAGAGGTTTCGAAGCCATGAGGGCATGACATGGGAGGGGGGGATTCAGTTTAGGCAGTAGATTTGTATCACATCCAAACTTACTTATTTTAAGCACATGAAATACATATAATTTAGCACACAAAATTGCACCATTTGGTATATTTATAAAGTTTGTAAGTATTAAAATGCTTTTGTTTTTTCAAAAAAATATATACATTTACCCAATGTTATAGATAGAGCTTCCTGGATTCCGGAAAATTATAGTTTTAAGTGAGATGATGCAAGTTTCTGAACTCTTATTGAATGTGTATGTGTGCATGCTTGTGTTTTCAAACATCTGTCAGTTTCTTTCACTGGAGGAATTGGAGGACCAAATAACTCTTTAAAAACCAAATGTTTAGGATCTGGGTTGCCCACAGCCACACAACAGCTGCAAGGAGTGGTTTTTTAAAAAATAAATGAGAGCCTTTGATTGGAGGGAGGGATGGCTCCTGCTTTCCCCCCAGCCATTTTCCTATGCCAAAGCAGTGCCAGTTTTGCTGCTCCATATTAATAGAATACTCCATAGGCCAGCAAAATCAGGGAAATAAAACTCTCCCCCAGCACTGTTTTGGTATGGAAAAATGGTTTGGAGGAGGAGGCAGAAAACCTTCCTCCTGTAATGGTGTTCCAAGCCCACTTTAGCTCTCCTTTATTTTAAAGAAGCCATTCCAGCAGATCCAACTCTTAGAACCCATACCTGTAGTTTGGCCCTGAGAGATAAATGAAAAACTAGAAAAGTTTCTCACTTGCCTTGCCACCATGTTGCAGGAACAATATGCTTAGTAGACTCCTGTACCAAATATCTGAAGATGTTCTGAATTTAGTATTTGAAAGTACTTCCCAACATGAAGACCTAATTGTTGTTTGTTTAAAAATTCAGCCATTTGTAATTTCATTGGTATTATTGCTTATGTTGAACTGCGTGTCTAAAAGGTTGGCAGCTATATGAATTGATAACAAGTTCTGCACAGATCCTTTTTTGGGGGGGGGGGGGAAGAAACCATGTCATAAGATGTTTCTCAATTTTTCCTTACATGTTGGGGGAAATTATTTTCCTGAATTTTTCCGTGTCCTTCTAAGCCTTCCCATTTCTAGTCATGTGGCACAGGGAGTTGATGCTTAAGAAACACACTTTATAAACCTCCTTAGACACTCAGAGCTTGTAGTATGGGTCTTTGGATCCAGATCAGATCTTTACTGTGGCCAGAAAGGACAAACTTTTTGTTGTTTGCAGCTTCCAACATTTTGCAACTTAGTTCAGAAAGAAATATACTGAATATTAAATTAGTGTAATAATCTGGGATTTGTAACTCAGGGGAGTAGTCTCTAATAGTGCTTTTCCTCTTCCCTTCAGCTATTTACTAACCTTCTTTAGTCACTCAAGTGAACCAGAGGTTCAGCTGCACTGATATTTTCTTTAATGCAGAATTTCCTGGATTTTTGAAATTTGATTTCTCTTCTGAATGGAGTCTTGTGGCCTCATGTAATGCAATGCCAATAATTTGTTTCACAGGTGACTGTGTGTAGATTTTCATTTGCAGTTGCCTGTGTTACATTCTAACCCTGGAAAATGGCAGCAAGGGTAGTAAACATTAACTTTTTTATTTCATGAAAACACACCAACTATAGACAGCCATACACGCAGAAAGTGCTAGAATTTTTCCGTTCTTTTTTGAAAGATCTACTTAGTACTTTTGAAAAGAGAGCATAAGACAAAATTTATAGCAACTTATAACTTCCTTTACCACATGAAACTTGCTGTTCCTCTTGATGATCTGTATATTGAGTTATTATTTATTATTATTTACTTCATTTATAGTCTGCCTTTCTCACTGAGGCTCAAGGCAGATTGTACTTTCAGCATTAAAAGAGGAATAGAATAGAAGATGTTCAATCTTCATTTGCATAGAGAAACATTATTAGATCAAAGCCACAAGCACCCTTTGATAAAAACAAACATAGAGGAAAGAAAACCGATAAATAGCATAACTCTGAATATATTGCTTTTTTATTAATATTTGAAATACTAAGATGCACTCACTATGGCTAATTATGCTTGTATTTGTTTGAATTAATGATATTAACAGCTAACCTCCATTTAAAAAACTAAATAATAGGGAATACCAAGAAACTGATGTATAGATTGTTATATGATCCTTGCTTACTCTGTATTTTAGTTTAGAATATCCCTTATCCTTTGTAGTGTGTAGAGTTTAAAAGCAATAAAAATGTCAAAAAAAGAAGAAGCCACAAGCGTTCTACCCAGATCAAATTGAGATGTGATGGGGTAATGGGAACATTTATCCTCCAGATCCAATGTGGATCTGGGAAGGTCTTCTTCCATGACACATTCAGTACATTAATGTGTTGGCAGGCTCAAGGAGAAAGTCTCCTTGTACCTCAGAATTGTGTTTCTATCAGGTACTCTGTGACTCCTTGACTCACCTAAATTATGAGTGAAAACTTCCCTCAGACTGCAGTGGCACCCCCTTCAGGTACCCTAATCCACTCAAGGTGGCCCAAACCATAATACGAGAATCAATGTATTACTGGAAAGTCTGCTAACAAGAAGAGGAGGAGGAGGAGGAGGAGATTAGATTTATACCCCACCCTTCACCAGGAGTCTCAGAGTAGTTTACAAACTCCTTTCCCCTCCCATCCCCACAACAGACACCCTGTGAGGTAGGTGGGGCTGAGAGAACTCTTTTGAGAACTGCTCTTTTAAGAACAGCTCTGACAGAACTATGGCTTTCCCAAGGTCATCCAGCAGCTGCAAGTGGAGGAGTGGGGAATCAAACCCGGTTCTCACAGATTAGAGTCCACACAGTCTTTCTTTTATTTAGGGTTCATGTTGGTAGAATTTTGTGGGAAGCTCTCCCTCTTTATTGGGGTAGGAGAGGGTTTAGTAAATTTGCAACTGGATTCTAAGGATATTGACAGTGATCCACAGATATACACAATCGCCCAGTGCACAAGTGCTTCCACAATGGGGTTTTGTTCAATTTCTGTTCATGTATATATTTTTTCATATATAGATTTTAACGGGTAGGTTTACTGAGCTACTGAAAAGGAAGCATTTTTATGTGCATATTGATTTCAATGGAACCAACTTTCATCTGAAAGATGAGATCTATATATTTCATTTTAAAATTTCTTTTTCATTTTATTCATATTTGAGTTGATTTCATTTCATTTATGGAGACAGTTCTGCAGGACTTGCAAAACAGATGTTCCACCAGGCCTATGTTCGAGGTTAGCAATGGTTTACCATCATATCTGGCCCTGATCTGCCCCCTTATAAGAGGAATTAGTAATTACTTACGCCATCAGAATGTTATTAAGATTGAATTTAAATAGGTTTTAGACTAAATTTTATATATCCTTGTGAAACTCCTATAAACTATCAATCAATCAGTATTCATTTCCATCAGAAACAAAGGCTTCATCCATCTGCTTGCCCCTCCTTTCCCCTCCTCCTGTTCTTCCTGACACTTCCTGTTACATTTACAGTGCAATCCTATGAAGTGTTACTCCAGTCTAAACCCAGTGAACAGGATTCGACTGGCGTAACTCTGCATAGGATTGCATTGTTAGTCTGTTGTGAATTGGGACTTCTGTTGCTTGTGATACTGTGGTCAGACTGCAAAAGGACCAGCCAATAGATAGATAGATAGGAAAATCTCTCCCCAGTACCTCAGATGCTTTTTCTGACATATCTAAGGCACTGTACCCAGAAGAATGTAGTCCTTAGTGCACTGAGGTGTGGCACCTCAGACAAGGTGCGGGGGGGGGGGGATGAGTATCCAGCCTTCCCATTGGCTGGCCAGCTGGCTGCCTCCCTGGTTGCCTTTTCATCCATGGTGCCATAAAACTGGGAGGAGCAGTTGTCCCAGATGGTAGCACAGTAACAATAGGCAGGTGGTAGAGGAGGAGGTAGGCTCTAAGGCAGAGTTTTCATTCATTTCTTGTTTCTCCTCTTGATTTGGGGGTCCCAGAAGTTTTGTTTCATTGTATTTTTCATGTGTTTGAAAGTGAATGTATATCCCTACTCTCCAGAGGACATGTCCTATGTGTTGGCTATTTGATAATTAAAGAGTTTCGGCACTTTTATCAGCCACTCAAATTATATCTTCTCAGTTGCATCAACTGATAGGATTATTGCAGCTACTCAAATGCAAGACAGGGTTTCCCCCCAGATATGCCACCCCAAAAAAAGAGAGAGGGGCATCTTAAATATGCATAGAAGTTATAGTTATGTTCAGTAATTTAAAAAAACCCTTTGGACGGTTGTGTCATAGGCTGTGGTCACACGGCAAGCTAATTGCGATTTGTTCCCACTATAAATTTGATCTGGAATATTTTTTTCTGGGTTAGGATGATCACACATCCCTCCCTGAACTGCAAGCATTGCACGATGAGGCTCTGGGCACCATCTAGATAGTGGTTTGAGGTTTTTTTAAAATTGCTTTGCGCATGCGCAAATGCACATGGCTGACTCACCATACTCCCTTGTTTTGCAGCCCCCCCAACAGCAAACAAATAATAAACAATAAACGTCAGACGGGTGGAACGCAGCCAGCCCCTGTGTCTCTCTCTGCTGCCCGCTCGCCTCCCCCCCAGCAACTTTCCATGCCACGTCCTGCTGCCTGACCAGCCCTGGCTTGATGCTGCTGGCAAACTGGGCGGGCTCTGCTCCCTGGCACCGGGGGCTCCCTCCTTCCCAATGCCACAGCTTCGGGGACTCTTGGGCAGGCTCTGCTGCCCGCTCACCTGCCAGCCTGCCCAGCACTTCCTTCCCCACCCACCCGCCTTCCCCCCAGCATTTTCCATGCCGCCTCCTGGCAAGCTGGGCGTGCTCCACTCCCCAGCACTGGGGGCTCCCTCCCTCCTAACAAAATGAACCCACAACATACTACCAAGCGCTGGATGTGCGCTTGAATGTTTAAATATTGAATTGCTCATACACTCAAAGGCAGAAGTTCGAAAAAAAAACCTTTCCGCCACCTGCTCAATCCTAATGCTGCAGCTTCGGGGACTCCTTGGGCAGGCTCCGCCACCCGCTCGCCTGCCAGCCCGCCTGGCACTTCCTTCCCCACCCACCCGCCTCCCCCAGCAACTTTCCACGCCGTCTTCTGGCCCGACACTACTGGCAAGCTGGGCGCACTCTGCTCCCCGGCACCAGGGGCTCCTTCCCTTCTAACAAAACGAACCCACAATGTACTACCAAGCGCTGGATGTGCGCTTGAATGTTTAAATTGCTTATGTGCTCAAAGGCAGAAGCTTGGGGGAGGGGAAACTCATTGCACGAAGAATGGTCAGACGACCCTAAGCACAATCATTGCGAGAGATCAGCAAAATCACGGATTCAGAGCGCAAATACCCGGAAAGTACTTGATTTTTCCGGTGCAAGAAAATGCGGGAGAGAACTGGGAGCATTGTGGGAGTGAGCCTGCTTTGGCACAGGAGTCGGATCAGCCCATCTGGTCAGCGATTTTAAAAGTGGGAGGAAACAGCAGTGAAACCTGATCAAAACGACCGTGTGACCACAGCCATATTCAGGTCCGTCTTCCTTTCAAGTTAATATGGTATCTTTAGATATCAGAAACCCTATTAGGCAGGTTACTATAATGAAACCAGAGTGTAGTGAGCCCTCTGTTAATTAATCTATACTATGCAACAGCTTCATTTTTACTTAATAAAAACTTGAGATGGACCATGAAGTGAATGGAATATTTAGAGCATGAGAATTTTTCTTTGGCCTAAACATTCTTCTCCCCTTTTTCTTTGCTGTTTAAGTAGGCAGTAATTTCTGTCCGGAGATACAATGTGAATGGTTTTTGCTTATTTATTTATATCCTGCTTCTCTCACTGAAGTGGCTCATAACAGCAAAGAATATTACATACAAAACCCAAGAAACAATAAAACAAACTAATCTTGGGCTGGTCCTGGACTCATTTAATGGCTCATCCAAAGGCACCAAGAGCCCTTTGGCTTTCACAAGGCTCATACCTCTAGCCGTGCCCAAGATGTGCCTCTCAATTTTCCCCTTGCTGCTAAAGCATCTCTGGCCACACCCAAGCTATATAGGTACATGAACAAGAATGGGAGTGGGAGAGAACAACAGCTCGGCAAGATGCAACTAGTAAAGGTGATTTTCCTTTTCTCTCCATCCCTGTCTACAAATTACTAATTTAATTACTAATTTTATTCTTGAAAAAGAACTGACATATATTTGTAGGAGGCTGGATACTTGTGGCATATGGGCAAAAAGCACGAAAACCTTAGGTAGAAAAGGCACACATCCTTGGCAATGCCTGTGTATTACAGTTATGTTGCTTAAGCAGTGAGTGACATTATGCTTCCTCCAGTTTGCCAGTATTTATTTATTTACTTCATTTATACCCTACCTTTCTCTCCAATAGGGGCCCAAAGTGGCTTACATGATTATATTCACAACAACCTTGTGAGGTAGGTTAGCCTGTGATTGTGTGACTGGCCCAAGGTCACCCTGCAAACTCCCATAGCAGAGTGGGAATTTGAACTTGGGTGGCCCAGATCCTAGTCCAACACTCTTAACTACTTTAGTGGACTAGTTTTCCAAATCATTACCAGGAAAATAATGATCATAAAAATGTGTTTAACATTGTGCTCTAGAAGCTTTTAAGCCCATCTCCAGAAGTATGGGATTTTGAAAATGCTCCATCATGTTACTCCTAGAGGAAAGAGAACCACAGGTAACATTGCACATGCAGAACAGTGCAGTATTTCTAGGTCTTTACCAGAGAAGGCCTTACTGTTAAATATGAGTTAAAAAAACCTCCATTTCATTAGCAAATATGCAGGTAAATGCAGTCTTGGATTAACCCAAATAGTGTGTATTTTACTGAAAATCTGTAATACTGGTAAATTTATTTTAATCTTGATCACACTGATGCTTCTTGAATTCATGTCAGAGGCTCTCATTTCATATAAGGCATTGTGAATGTTAGACTAAACGTAGACCATGATGTTTATCACTAAAATGGCAAAGAAGTATTTGTTGCAAACTATTCCCAAGTGTTCGTGGAACTACAAATGATAGTTAGTCTTTCAGTGCTGGGGAAGAATGCTGGGAATGCTTAACTGCTCTTGAAAATAGGTCATGGTTTAATAAAGCTTTATAAAAGAGAATGCAAGTTTCTGAAGAAATTGTTCCAATCCTAGCAGAGTACTATTAATTTACCTCATTCATTTGGAAAATAAACATAGCAGCTGATCTACTCCCTAAACCTTCAGACATATTGTATAACACTGACAGAGATTGTAGTCAGTTACTCTGTGTTCGTCATATTATTTATTTTAAAACATTTTTGTGCTGTCTTTCCACTTGATCAGGGTCTACAAGGTGGCAAACAAAAATACTTAAAAGTTAATATAAGTTAATATAAAACTTGTAAAACCATTTTTAGTAGTTAGGAATACCATTTCTTAGCACTTACGTTTCAGAATAAAGCCATTGGGTTGTATCTAGCTGCCATCATAGTTAGGTAGCTGTCCAAGCTGATGAACCAGCAAGGGGCCCATGACTGACCAGAGTCAGTGGGGACCACTGGGTGGCTGCTATTTATTAGCCACTTGTCCTCTCTCCTTTTCCCCCTTCTCAGCCAATGTAGTGGTTTGCTAATCCTCTCATCTCTCTGGGCTCTCTGGATGCATTCTTCCTTTGCAAGCCTTTGCCCTATCAGACTCAGTAAGCTGAAGCTGAGGCTAAACTGAAAGATTGGAAGGGGAAGACACAAGGAAGGGTTGTTTTGTGTTGGCTGCTTCCACCACTTGGCTCAAGCTGATTGTGATGGCAGATGGGGTGATGGTGGCAGTAGTCTTTGGAAGTGGGCAGAGCTGCTGAATGGATGTCCCCTGCATCTGTATACATATGTGTGCCTGTATGCATGGATTGGGAGTGGTATAGGAATGAAGAGGGCCACTGCTTACTACAGATTTCTTGTCCCTATAAAAACTTGGGTCTGGGTCTGAAGGTATATATCTGGAGACAGTGCTTGTCACTGTAATGCTAACTCACTGCAAATTGTGATTTGCAAACTGGGGGTTAGGCTCATTAACATGTACTTCCTCCTCTCTCAGTTTTTTTCCTCTTTTTCTCTTTCTAATGTTTTGCATGGTTTTGCATTGGATGGAAATCATAGCTTAAAAAACCCAGGTTCACTTGTAATTACAGTTTGCAAATTTATTTCAAATCATATTTTAAATCTCTGGTTTACAAGAAATCATAGTAAACACAATTAATCATAGTAAACACAAACTACTGGAGTACTGGGTGAGACGTATCACTTATGTTATACTCTTATTTTATGTAGGCATAGCCCTGCTGGCTCCCAGTAGCTTACAACTGAAATTCATGAGACTATAAGTACATGATTTTGAGAGTGTGTGATGGGAGGAAGAAAGTGGATGTTTGTTGATCCCTATTCTAGCTCCCCCCCCCCATTGCTCTTGTCCTAACCTGCTTGCATTTTTAATTAAACCTATAGCTGAATCTTCAAAGAACTACAGTCAGTATTCTGATGATGGCTAGGAGATTGTGTTTTTCCAGCACAATGAAAGAAGATTAAGAAAACACTGTATTTGGGCCTGGCAGAGTACTATGGAATGGCACTGATATTTGGTGGAGATTGTGGCATGGGTGGGGAGCATCTCAGATGTTAGTCCACCACCAACACCATCTTCTTTCAGCTGCTGATGACTTCTGATTGATAGAATGCTATGGTATTTGGGCCGAAAGAAAATCAACTTGTTATGCATAGGGTTGCCAACTCCCAGGTGGGGCCTGGAGATCTCCTGTTATTACAACTGATCAGCAGATGACAGAGATTAATTCCCCTGGAGAAAATGGCTGCTTTGGAGGGTGGGCTCTGTGGCATTGTAGCCCACAAAGTCCCCCCTCCCCAAACCCTACCTTCCCCAGGTTCCATCCCCAAAATTTCCAGATGTATTCTTCACCCAGAACTGGCAGCCCTAAATACAAATGTCCTTCCTCAGGAGAGGTCCAGTAGCTGTTTGGATATGGTGGAACCCTGAGAGATTGGGAGCTGGTGGAGATGATAGTGGGAGAAGCATCCCAGATATTAGTCTTCCAGTCTCACTTCCACCTTCCATCTCCTGGTGGTTTCTCATTTTGTCTCTGAGCTTGTAAATTAACAGCTATACACCTAGCATTCTTAGTGGTTGGGAATGCTATCACTAGGGTTGCAAACACCCTGGTGGTGGCTAGACAGCTCCTGCTATTACAACTGATCTCCAGGCAACAGAGATCAGTTCACCTGGAAAAAATGGCTGTTTTGGAAGGTGGATTCTATGGCATTATACCCCAGTGAAGTCCCTCCCCTCCCTAAACCTCACCGTCCTCAGGCTCCACCCCCAGAATCTCCAGGTATCGCCCAACACGATGCTGGCAACCCTAGCTATCACTCAAAACACTATTAGAATAAGCAGGCATTGGGCTCATATCCCAGTACTCCTGTATTTCTAATCCCTTTCCTAGCAGCTTTCTAAGCCTCTTTCATATCTCAGCTGGAAAGATGTACAAGCTATAGCACTGACAAGCTTATGTTGCTTTTCTGCCTGAAGGCACCCGAAGTGGCTCACAAATAATGCCAAAATACAATTAAAAATCTAAAACAAAAGAAACAGATCCTGCTGGCCTGTTTGAGGAGGCTGCCTAATATGCATTCTCAACTAAGATGGAAAAGGGGCCAAGAGCCCTTCAGCTTGCACCTCTGGCCCCACCCAGGCTTTCTTGTCAGTGCCTCTAAGGAGAGGAAGACAAATGTAGGCCACACGAAACTCAGCTGCTGCTAGCTAGCTGGTTGCCAGCAAGATCTCCCCCCCCACACACACCACAATCCTAACAACTCCAGGAGCTACTCCTGTCCCAGCACTTTTACGGAGGTCAAATACAGTACTTTGTAGGAATCCTGGGGGTGGGGGTAATTGCCTATTTACAATAGCACTGGGATATATATGCCTAATCCTATGAACTACTCCTTCAACACAGCAGCTCATAGGTTTGACTTGCTGTCAGATTGGTTCCTTACACTATGCACTAGCTTAAAAGTATGCTCTGAAACAGGTTATTATATTTTCTTGAAAAGCTGAAATTTGTAATTGTATTTTTAAATTTTCCAATTTACAGTAACTTTTGAATGACACACCATATGTAGTTTACAGTGTGGAGTATACAGTAAACTCTCTTCAGTGGAAATTCTTTGCATTTTTCACTGATGAGGAAGCATGCTTTAGGATTAGACTCTTAACAGGTGACACAGATGCTCAAATTGCCCTGGGACTTAGTACCACACCCCATCTCTCTGGGTTGACTGGTGTTTGATTTAAGCAGCTTTATTACTAATAGAAGGATTAACTACAATGCAGCTGGGATTTTGTGTGTGTGTGTGTAATCCATTTAAATACTTTACTGCAGAGAATTCAGTCTACAAGGCTGTATCAATTTAGTTGCTTTCTTAGGTTTTACTAGTTAAAAAATGCAATAAACCGCTGCAATACAATAAATGTCCAAGATGGCTGTAATCCTCAGTGTATTTATTACAAATTTGTTCTGTGTTTATTATGTGCAAAAAGGCTGTGTCACTCTGCTGTAACGCTCCAGCTCTTAGTATACTAGCAGTGTGGCCCTGGTGCTGAACAAATTGCTTCCTTACTATAAAACTAAATTGCCCAGGAGTTAATGCATACTTTTTGGAAATGTGATGTCTGCCACTACATATCCCTCACAAACCACTGAAATGAGGATGTCTCATGCTAGCAGCAGTCCGTAAAAACTAAAAAAGATGAAAACCTTCAAAGCCTCCACCACACCCGCTCTCCTTGCCTGGGCGATGCTGCAGGGAGTAAGAGTAGCTGGACAGGAAAATGGACCACCGCAGGACCCGCAGGGAAAGGACCTGTGGTGTCCAATGATCAGAGGCAAAAAGTCCGAGGAGGGGGTGGTGGTCCATGACTATGGTGAAGGGTCGGGCGTACACAAAGTCATGAAATTTCTTTACTCTGGCCACAGTGACCAGGCTCTCCCAGTCTATCTGTGCATAGTTCTGCTCCGCCGCTGACAGTGTCCAGGAGTAGTAGGCGACGGGCACCTCCCGGCCATCCAGGAGACGGTGGACCAACACTGCGCTGACACCATAGGGGGACGCGTCGCAGGCCAGAACCACAGGCAGGGACTCATCAAAATGTGCCAGAACTTTATTTGAAATCAACAGCGCTTTGACTCCATTGAATGCAGCAGCCTGGCGGGGGCCCCACGACCAGGGGGCTTGCTTGTCCAGGAGGTGATGCAAGGGCTCTGCTACCGCCGCCTTGTGGAGGAGAAAGGCGTGGTAAAAGTTCAATAGGCCCAGGAAGGCCTGGAGCGCCGCCTTGGATTTGTGTGAGGGTGCTTCAACGATGGCTTTTATCTTGTCCCTAGCCGGGTGGAGGCCATCCGCGTTGACTGTGAAGCCCAAAAAGTCCACTGACGGAACCTCCAGGAGGCACTTTTCCCGCTTTACTTTTAGGCCTGCCTTGTGGAAGCAGCGGAGGATGATGGGCAACCGGGTGGTGAACTCAACTGGCGTTGCTGCGACGATCAACACATCGTTGAAAAGTGGAGATGGGGTTTTGGCGAGCTAATGGAGGCTATGTCTCCTGGGGGCTCCCAGGGACACGACCCGCAAACCAGCGGTTGGAGAGGGGGTGTGAATGTGCGCACTACCCGGGGATCCTTGTGATGGGTCCCTAGTCATGGGGTGCTGAGGGTCGCCTCTCCCCTGGCACACTGCCGGTGGATTGAAGAGTTCCTTTGCCCCGACGGTCTCTCCGCTGTGTTCCTGCAAGGACTAAGCCACACACACCCCATCAAGCAAGTGGAGGTTGGGCGGTAAATAAGCATACCTGTTGGTGAGATCTACTTGATCAACATATGAAGAGTGAGTAAAGTTGAAACGAAACATCAGAGCGACGGCTTGCAGTCCTCCCCTACTAAACGGGGGGGAAACTCTCCCCCCAGACAACAAAACGAATTCAGAGCATCCTCAGGGGGGGATGGAGCTATAAGCAATATGGACTGTATTAAAGAGCCTAAAAGAAGCGGCCAAGCGAAAGGCAAACATTCGGGACTTTTGCAAAAAAAAAAAGTAAAGTAAAAATTCCCGAAAATGGCAATTGAAAGCGGAGAAAGACTGAGATGGAATTTAAGCCTTCTTCAGGAAGTGAGAGGCTGGTCAGGTCAGGTGACCTGAATACCACAGACTTTACCAAATTGTGAACTGTTATGGCGACCCCTACTGGTACAAAAATAATAATAAAGAACAGAGCCAACAATCCACAATCTACTACATGATTCCAAAGACAAGTGTTTTGAAGATGGGAGAATCCTCAATAAGCTTTAAATGACGTTTTGGGACCGGTTGCGGATTGAAAGCAAATTAAAGCGAAGGGACTTATATCCAATCTACATAAAGAAGAAAATTTGCCCAGTGATTATGGACAGACTCTCCATGCGGACTCTTGTTTCTGGCGTCTGGTTGACTGTTGGGTGCGGTGGACCTCCTCTCTGTCTGGGTCGAGGTTGTTGTCCTGCATTTGGTGCATGGCAGACGCGGTTGATGGATGGTTTCTCTCCCAGGCTGTGGCAGTGGAAAGAGCTGAGACTAGGAAGTACTTTTCGTCCTCCAGAATGCGTCGTCTGAGCTTCTCATCACTCAGCCCACAAACGAGTTTGTCGCGGAGGGCCATGTCGAGATGGGCCCTGAACGTGCATTCCGAGGCAAGCCGGCGGAGCTCAGCCAGGTATACTGCTACCGACTCCTGAGGCTGTTGTTGCCGGGTGTAGAAGGCCACATGGCGCACTATCTCTGATGGCCATGGGACGAAATGGTCCTGTAGCTTATTGATGATGTCCTCAAATGAGGCATCAGTCAGCTTCATGGGGGAGAGCAGGCTGCGGGCCAGCTCCACTGTGGCAGGACCACAGGAGCCGATGAGGAGATCCTTCTTACGCTTGTCGGTGGTTACTTCGTAGAATATTAGGATGGACTTGAATCCCTCGACCCAGGCTTCCCAGTGCTGCAGACAGGCTGGGTCGAATGGAGGGACAAGTCCGGCTCCTGGAGCAACTGCCATCATGCTGTGTGGAGGTGGAGGAGGAGGTGACGCAGGAAGTGAAGAAGGCTTGAAGGTAGCTTGGTCTTCTTCGGTGCTCATCGGGAGCCGCGATCGTACTCTGGTACCGTCTTCCTTAGATACCTCCACGGCCTGGCTTGCTCAGCAGGATCCCATCCTCGTCGCCATTGTTGTGTAGTGGGTTCGATGCACTGAATGATCAGGAAACAGCATGATTGTCAGCACATGTTTACTAGTACACAACATAACAGCCAAGCACCGGCCAGGCGGCCAACTATATACAGCCCCCGTGGCCCACCCACAGGTCCTATTGAAGAGTTTAAACTTCCTGCCAAGGTTCATATTGGTGACCACTTGAGGTTTCAGGATCCTAGTCCCTATTGTCTCTGAGAGCCAAGCTCTGGTCTAAGTGGCTAGTAACCTAGTAATGGTCAGCGGACATGACAAGCATGTTTCCAGTGGCCAAACCAGCTAGTTTGAGTCTCTTCCAAGATTTTTCTACCTACTGCATAGACAAGGACTTTTGTTGGTGACTTGATGAAAATTTGATAAACACAATCAAATAAGTAATAGTTCTAATAATAAAGGTGGTGTGTGATAAACCTACCAGCATGAAGACCATACTCTGCCCTGATTAAATGAAAGTTATAGACAGACTTGCTAATATGGAGCCCAGATCTTGATATCATGCACATGTTGAGGCCTTGCCTGCTTGGGCTCTCTCCATTAATTTTGGCAGTGAGAAGATATACACCAAGGAAAGTTGTTTTATACTGCTAAACCCACCCTGAAGATAAAATCCCAGATACTTTGACAAGTGGCACACAGCTAATAGGAAGCAACCTTAACATTAAGGAGTTGGCACAAGTTTCTAACAATGTATGTCTGAGATCTGTGTATCATATCCATATCATTAATATATTTTTAATAAATAAATGGACCTAGAGAATCAAAGTTGCCTTGCCTGGAGTGTGGCTTTATGTCCTAGTGTTTTAATTGTTATAAGCCTCTGTGTCAGGGTCAGAGCTTCTTCCTGATTATCATTCCCTTTGAACTGTCCAGTTGCACACAATATGGGACTTTTCTTTTCTGGTAGCAGCTCCAGTGTTTTAGTTTACTGCCCTCAATGAGGTGCAGAGGGCCTCTTTCATCCACTCTGTCATCCACTTCCTTTTTAGGTGTACATTTTGCATTTCATAAGGTGGGTTATTATTTTGAGGGCAAGTTGTGTAACTGTTTTTCTTGTCTTAATTGGAAATTGATACACAGATGATGTCTTCTATCCATGAACAGCTATGCGGTATACCAACATTTCCAAGGGAATTGAGGTTGCATAGTTTTTCCTGTACAATACCTATTTACTTTCATCTGCACTGACATAACTATATAATTGCATGAGTGAAAAAGCATAAAATTAAGAAGATTAATACTTGACCAGTATTCTTGAAACCAATTCACATTGACCTTGCTTTAGTACTCCAAACTAGCAGATGTCTCATAGATACATGTTTGTCAAAGCATGTTGAATCACTTTTGTTTTTAAAATGCTTCTTGGAGTTCATTGAAAAAGGAGGTGAACTCCCACAATCCAGGAACACTTTGATGCCTAACAAGAACACTGTACTGTTAAAGAATGTATTGTATTGTCTTCAAGGACTGAATCACTTGATTGTGATTTGCTCTGACAGTTGGCAGTTGTATTAGGAGCACAGTAGTAGGTGCCTTTCTTTCCCATTTCTCTTAATTGGAAATTGATACATAGACGAATATTGTGTCTTTTTCCAGTCATGAACAGCTATGTCGTGTACTAAAATTCCCAAGGGAAAAACTGACAGTGTTGGTCTGAAACCCATAACAATGTTTTTGGTCAGTGCATATGGCAAATAAGCTTGTGATAACAGTGTAGGCTTGGCTTTACTACTGCTCATTTCAGCTTTGAGAAATATCAGTTCTTAATCTGCTATATCCATGTATCTTTTAAAGCAAAATTCTTTGAGCTTTTAAAACTGCAGGACTTTCATCAAAAATATTGACATGGATTTCTGGAACAAAATAAATGATGTCTGTTTGCAACATGTGCAGGATTAAACTTTGACAGCCGCATTAACATAATATGAAAGAGAATTCACACTTAGAATAAGGAAGCTTACAGTATAGTCCAAAGAAGTGAGCAGTCCAAAGAAGTGAGCAGCCACATATTTTGTTAGTCTTTAAGGTGCTACTTGACTCTTGCTCTTTCCTAGTCCTAAACAGAGTTATACCCTTCTAAGAGCATTTGTCTTAGGTGTCACTCTGTCTAATAATTCAGTGTTAATTTTCAAAAATATTTTTCCAGTGCTTTTGCATATATTAAGAGTATTTTGATCAGATCAAACATACATCAGGGAAATACCAATGTAATTTATCTTTTTTCCATATTCACACCCTGTAAAGCCTGAATTTAAGATTTGTTATGCCACCCTATATATGCTTAAGGTTTATATGTTAGATGCATTTTTATCTTGCTTTTCCTCCAAGGACCTGTGAATGCCATATATATTTTTCTCCATTTTATCCTTACAATGATCTTGTGAGGTAGATTAGGCTGAGATAATGGCATGGTTTACACATAATGACAGACTGCACGAATAAGCCAGGCTTATGTTCTCCCTCTCTCCCCTGTCCTTGTGTGACGCTAGGACGCTTCTGCTTTTCAGCAAGCTACAGTTGTTCATTTTGTCCAAATCTCTGAGTATGATTCGTTCTCTGCTCTACAAAGTAAGACTGAATTGTGGTTTGGAATCCTAGTTTACAGAGCACAGGACAAACCATTGTCTGTGATTCATATGAAATTACAGACTATTGTATGCTGTGGAAGCTTGTACAGCACACGCCTAAGCAGTGTCTAAATCCATTGAAATGAATGGGTTTAGAAGGGTACGACTCTGCTGAGGACTGACCACGTATGAGAGGGGGTTGAAGGGGAGGGAGGCCAAGGATGTACCATATGGACTATCAAACTTGTTTGTTTATGACCCATTGGTCTGTGAGCATGAAGTATAGAATAAAGGAATAAAGGAAAGGAATAAAAAAGAAGACCAAGGATTCCTTAGATTT
Source organism: Gekko japonicus (assembly GCF_001447785.1). NCBI lineage: Eukaryota > Metazoa > Chordata > Lepidosauria > Squamata > Gekkonidae > Gekko > Gekko japonicus. The sequence continues at coordinate 336,758 of NW_015175977.1, forward strand.
GTTCCAATAATGTGAATTTTGCCAGGGAATGGGCCAGAGTCACCCCCTGAACCTAAGGGTTGGGCTGTTATTTGAATCTGGATCTTGCCAGGCCTATTCTAACCTTGCAACCATTTTGCCCTGATAAGCTGGCAGCTATATTGGCATAGTTACAATATAACAGAACATGATTCAGATTCAGCATAAATATTTAGGAGCGGGGTATGAGAGTACAAATACACTGATACAGAAGCAAGTTCTGTTACAATAAGTCAATTTTACAGGTCGGTAAAGCTAATTCTGGTACACTGTACTTCTTGCACCCTTGTTTTAAGGACTTTAGTCTAATATCCCATTAATTTTAATATAATTTACTTCTGGGAAAGTGTATTTTGTATCTCATCTCATCTTTAGGGAATTCCACCACTCGCCCCCCCATGTACCCCATGCACACTCATAATTCCTGTGACTATTATCTCACTAAGCAAAATAACATTTAAAAAATTGCTGAAAATGAAAGTTTATAAAGATCATTATATACTCAATTTCTTCTTTTAAAGAATGCTTTATGCTACATTCTTTGTAAATATTTTCCAGCTTATATCAGCTAATATAAATATGCAGAACAAGTGAAAAATGTTTTCCTTTGTTAAATGGCCAAACGTACTGACATCATTAAGCTGCCCTTGTTCTTATCATGATCCCTGTGTTGCATTTAGGTTTGCCAGTCCATGTTTGCCACCTGGCGGGAGCTTTGGGGGCAGAGAAACAGGGAGCCACACTGTTGTCTGTGCCATGACATCAATTCTGGGAAAGCTTGGACTGCTGGACACAATGTTGGGTAGCTCAAGAAATGTCCAGAAATTCTGTGGTAAAACCATATTGTTTCTGGTGATTCCTAGAGCTACCTGATATCGCAGAGAGCACCAACTTTTTTTGTCCCACTGCTGCTTGGCGTGATGGCAGGTAATGAGGATTGCATGCTGGATGCCTGGCAGCCTTAGCTGCATTTGTGTCAGTATCATGGGGAATGATGTTACTGTCTGTTTCAGTTGCCCATATTATATATCAGGGGTGTCAAACATGTGGCCCAGGGGCCGAATCAGTCCCCCAGAGGGCTTCTATCAGGCCTGCAGTGGAACTGGCTGTCTTCTGCTTCTTCTTCCAGTTGTGCTGCTGCTGCTGCATCATTGTAGGTTTGCAGCTTACAGATACACACCTGAACAGCATACTCAGGATTGCAACAGCACAGACAATTTGGTGTAATAATTCAGAGCAAGAGGTGTCAGTTATCAGACACTGTTAAATAAATAAAATATTGCAAGAGTTCTAATGTTTTGAGCATGTTTTTATTTTAAGTTAAAAAAAACCTTTGTGTTTGTGTCCTTTATAAAGTTTGTATATCTGCTACCTGGCATTACATTTCATGACACACATGGCCCAGCCCAACAAGGTCTCATTTATGTCAGATCCGGCCCTCATAACAAATGAGTTCGATACCCTGTTATATATAATGACAGGCAAGCCATTTCCACTTTCATAACAAAGCAGAGTTTTTTGTTCCACAAGTTATAGTTTCTGATTCACAAACAATATTTTGTTCTCTGGCTGCCATATTAGGATTGCAATTTTGGAGTTTGTGGAGAAAATAAGATGTAGTTTGCAAAAAAAATGGGAGTGTTTAATTACTGGATAGGGGTGTGTGTATGTGTGTGTGTGTGTGTGTGTGTGTGTGTGTAAGTAAAGCTGAATATTTCCAAGATTATTTTTGGGTAACAAACCATGGTTTGTCATTATATTTGAACCATACCAGTGGCTTTAGTAAAGCATAGACTGCAGGATGCCTGGAGTCTGTGTAGCCACCTTTCATAAAAGGAAGCTTTTCTCATGTTATCTACTAAAATGGAAGATAAAGGTTTTGAAAATATTTAGGGCAAGGGCAAGCAAACAGAATTTTTAATATCTTACACTTACATGTACTTCCAATAAGACTTTGATCCCCAAATCATTTCTTATTTTCCTGTGTAGACACACAATACACACACATGGTATTTTTCAGCTGACCTTAGAGAAGATGCATAATTAAAAGCTTTCTTAGTATGCAGTTCTGATAGAGCTGAGTCCCATTCTCATTCCATCAATGCTACCTCCTCTCCAGGTACTTTTAGTCTCTTAAGACAAAGATGATGATTTAGCAAAAGTTAAATGTTTGATTCAAGATTTGAGGACCTTTTGCCATATTATGTAAAACATTTTCTTTACGAAGAGCTTAATTTCATTTTTTTTCTTGTGGTACAACATCGTACATTTTAAAATGTCCATAGTTCTACTAATTATGTAGTCATCTATTCAGATGTGCCAAGGGTTTATTCTTACGTGGGACAAATATTGGCAATGAGATTTATTCCTCTAAATTTGTATACATTCTTAAATGAATTCTTTGCAGAATTGTTCGTTGGCCTTTCTCTGAATGTCAGTGGGAGTGCTTGAAAGCCCTTGATTGATAACTGTGGTTTAGGTGTTTGTGCTTCCATTACTTCTTTGAATTGAATGGAGCAATGTCTAATCATTCAAGTTGGACCTCTGGGGTTTGCAGTGATGCAGCCAGATGATGAAAGGAAGAAAACAAGAAAGAGGGAGGTTTGTTATTTGTAGAGGAAATAGTTTTTAGATAATTAGTCATATATGGACAGACAATATATTAACAAAAGACCCTGCACAGAAAAAGGTGAGCATAGTTCTGTGCGTGCCTGCAATAATTTTATGGTATCATGTGTGGATATAGAGATAGGAGAAAAGGGAGAAAACTGATCAAGAATGTTGTTTCCTGTGGTGAGGATCCAGAGAAGCCCCTCTATAAAGCATGTCTGCACTTGTATGGAAAGAGCGCTTTTCCCTTCCAGCTGCAACTTGTAGTCTGCAAAGCTCACAAAAAGAAAAAAGAGAAGGCTGAGGATCAGAATTAGACAATAACAATCAGATGAAGCCAGTTGACGGAATACATGTTTTAGAGGTTACAATCAGGCAGATACATTGACAGGGGTGACAGGATACAACTATTTCTACTGTAGGAGTTGATGTGGGGACCACCAATAGGCCATTCTGTTGCTTTGTAAGCAATTTCAATGAAAATCAGCAAGCAAAGTTCTGATTTCACAACTTCCTGTTATCTGCTTCAGCATCTTGAAGAGCTGCTCTGGATGGTTGATGGATCTTTTAGAATGGTGACAGATGTGCAGACGGGCTGCAATTGATGGGAGAAATCCTTCCTCCAATGAGGAGAAATGCTACCTTCTCATACAAGAAGCCCTTTGGATCCCAACCACTTCCCAAAGTGGGTATCTATGACAGGTGTTAATGGGGGGGGGGTGTTCTCACTAGCATGGTACACAATCATGTAGCCCACTATACCTGTGTAGGCAGAAGATATGTGTGTTACTTGAAGTGGTATGGGAAGGAATCACATAGATGTGGCACATCAGATTTTGTGGCACACCCATTTCTTTTAAAACCAACCATAACTTTTTGTGAATGACCATCGGTTTTAAAAGAAATGGATGGGCCACAACATCTGATAACTAGTCTTTAGGAATTGGTTGAGAGTGGATTCAAACAATTTTGAATTTTTGTTACTTGTTTTTGCCTTTTTTGTCACTGCATTTTCAGAAATTTTCTTCAGTCATAATTGTGCTAAGAATAACTTAATTCTAAAAAGTGGGCTTCTTGGCAGCATGGGTCTGAGGTATTTCAAAGCTGCATGTAGCCTCTGGTCCATGTGATTCCAACCTGATAGTAAGTTATTAAAGAGAACACATTTTGCATTTTTACCCTCATGAGTTTTATGGAACTGCTTTCATTTGAATAAACATAATGACTGGGATCAAAGAACTGCACAAATACCTGAAGGCTTTGGGATGGTGTTTCTTGAACTGCAGTTCACCATATCACACAGCAACCCACTTTTGAAACCAAGGGCTTCTAAAATAAAGCCAGTGTGGTGTAATGACTAAGCGATGGACTCTAATCTGGAGAACCGGGTTTGATTCCCCACTCCTCCACTTGAAGCCAGCTGGGTGACCTTGGGTCAGTCACAGTTCTCTCAGAGCTCTCTCAGCCCCACCTACCTCACAGGGTGTCTGTTGTGTGGAGAGGAAAGGAAGGCGATTGTAAGCCACTCCGACTGCTTCCAGTAGTGAAGAGCGGGGTGTAAAACCAACTCTTCTTCATCTAAAACAATGTGGAATATGATTTGGAGTTTCTTCTGTTAAAGAAGTCTTTAAAAAAATCACTGGTTTGGCACAAGCCCTACACTACATCCTGTGTTGTTCTATGTATCTCAACTAGAACAGGAGGATGCTACAACAAGCAGCCAAAGATGGAGTAGAAAATAACACCCTTATTTATAAATTAAGAATCTGCAATTAGTACTTTTAATTTATCTGTATGCCTAAAGTACATGGCCCAAGCTAGCCCAATCTCATCACATCACGGAATCTAAGCAGGGTCAGCCCCAGTTAGTACTTGGATGAGAGACCACGAATGAAGTACTATAGTGTTGTGTACTAATGGTGACCACACATGCGGTCACCTTTCCATGTGGCCATGCGAACTATAGCCTAGCTTCGCATCCCTAGACAATAGAGGGAGGGGGGTTTCCTAGAGCCAGCCTATCGGGCCACCCAGATCCTCAAGGGAACCTATGGTTGCAGTAGCTTTGTATATAATCCTATCACGGGTGTGTGTGTTGGGTGTGGTTTGTACTTGTATTTAAAGTGGCCTCTGGCCAGCTACTATATCTCTGAACCATGGGGGGAGGGGTGTTGTGTACTAATGGCGACCACGCATGCAGTCGCCTTTCCACGTGGCCATGCGAACTAGCCTAGCTTTGCATCCCTAGACAATAGAAGGAGAGGATCCTAGAGCCAGCCTATCGGACCACCCAGATCCTCAAGGGAACCTATGGTTGCAGTAACTTTGTATATAATTCTATCACGGGTGTGTGTGTGTGTGTGTGTGTGTGTGTTGGGTGTGGCTTGTACTTGTATTCAAAGCGGCCTCTGGCCAGCTACTGTATCTCAAGTTTTTCCTAATTCTTAAGTAAAGTATGAGCTGAAATCACTCCGCTATGCCTCAGTCTCAGTACTTTATATATAGAGAGGTAGATAATGGCAAACAATGTCTGAACATCTCTTGGTTTGAAAACCCCAAGGGGTTACTATAAGTTGGCCGAGACTTGACAGCACTTTCTACCATCAAAGTACAGTTGCAATATAGCCCCCTTTAATTCAGTGGATTAAGGGGCATCTAAAACACCCTGATGATTAAAGGCTGATAGAATTGAGTTGTTATTTATAGAAGGTTACCCTAGTGCAGGGAATAGTGGGTCATGCTGAAAATGGCAATGGTACAACTAAAGTTTGAATAATGGCTGGTTCTACTGTTTAAAAATGAATGGTCTTGGAAGACTAGTAAAATTGATATCTACTGGAGGGTTGATTGATTCACAATGGACTTTCCTATTCATGGTCTTTCCTATACTAGTCATTAATTTACTTGTTGCAAGGAAACCAGCCTTGCTCTATTTTTATTATTTCAGCATATTAAAATGAACAAGGTTTGAGTTCAGTGGCACCTTTAACAACAACAATGTTTTATTCAAGGTATAAGTTTTCATGTGCGCACACACTTCATCAGACCAACATGGTTACCCACCAGCATATTAAAATGTCACCTCTTTTCCTGGAGTGCTAGAACCTGAAATTCTTGAGCTTAGCAACTTCTCTTTTCTACATTCACGTTCTCAGGAATAATAGTACTTAGAATTTATGTAGCACTGTTATGATCATTCCCAGTAGTACATTGCAGGAGGGATGAAGCTGAAATTATGGCTAGACTAATTTCATCTGATCAGTTAATTAGGTTTCTTGATCTATTAACTGCTTACACAGAACTAGCTTTCTGTATTCTGACCTAGACTAACCAGACTGACTAGCTTATCCAGCTACTGTGTAACAAATATCCAGAGTAACTCTTGGTCAGCTCTGTCTGTTGGGCCCTCACTAATGTGAATGTATTTTAACTATGCTTCATATTCAGGCCGACCTCTCCTGCCTCCCAACCTTTGCATGTTGTCTGATGCTTACTTACTGCTCTGTAGCATCAGAGGCTCACCACTCCTATTCTCCTATTCTTAACTAGTGTTGCCAACTCCTGGCCTGGAAAGGGCAGGGTTTGGGGAGGAGAGGGACTTCAGCAGGTAAAAAGCCAGAGTCCCCTCTCCAATGCAGCCATCGTCTCCCGGGAAACTGATCTGTTTTCTGGAGATCATTTGTAATTCCATGAGATCTCCAGGCCCCACTAAGAGGCTGGCAACCCTACGAAAAAAGGAACTACGTGCCGGGGGAAGCTGCAACAGGAATGTGGCTGCAAAGCCCAGGTGAACAGTTGTCTTGAATTAAGGCCAGCTGTTTGTCAAACATTATTTGGACATGCAGTAAATTGGATTTCAATGCAAAGTTGACCAAACTTTGACAAGGAGGCTCCAATTTTAGAATTTATGGGTGTCCGTTTGTGGAAGCTGGCTTTACTTGCTTTTGTATCTGAGTTCCTAATCATTCATGTGTTTGTGTGAATTGGCACTATGTGGCAAGTATTAAAGGCTAACAGATATGTGAAATCTTGAGCTGACAAAAATGGGTTGTAGCATAGGACTGTTCTTGGTCTATTTGGGATGTTATGCAGGTACGAGCAAGTGAACATTCTCTAGGACAGGTTTTATGACTGCCTATTTTATTTGTTTGATCCAAGGTAATAGAAATAAAGGTGGAAAGAGCTGCCTCCCTGTTAACTGATTTCATCATTTAAATACAGAAATGGGAGCTGCTAACTGTTGTAATATCTCGAGGATTACAGTTTTTGTGGATTTTGTGATATTATGAAACCTCCACTTTAATACTTTTTCAAAATTATCCTTGCCTCACTTGCTGGTTGCTAGTTCCAAAGAAAACTTTCACATAGCTGCCAGACACAGAAAAATGCTGCTTAATGCCACAGAAAATAAAGAATATTTCAAAACAACCCTGCTTATTTTTGCATTGTTAGTAAGTCTTCAAAAAGTCTTCAAAAAAAGTCTTCAAAAAAAGTCTTCAAAAATGTTGACACAGGGTAATATCTATATATGTACAATTCTGAAGTAAACAAGTACCTTGTCACTTATTCGGATGCGATCCAAATTTTCTGTGCAGTAGTTGGAAGACCAGATACTTACTGCTTCATAATTGTACAGATAAAGAAAGCAACAAATCTTCTGTTTTTGGGTGTATATTTATGTGTATCATCATTTTTACCATACTTACCTCATTTGTGGAAATATAGTAAATTGTCTCCCTGATTCAAGTACTGAAAAAAACATGAACAAATGCTGCAATGAAGGGAAATGTGTAGAGTTCTTTAAAATATTTTATTGTTCCCTATGGGGGTTTAAATTTATTATGTACTCTATTTCCTGGAAGATTATAAGAACAGGTGATGTTGTAAACTCTGAGTGGAGTGGAAAATCTGGGGAAATGTCACCCTGCCCAGCCATAGTGGTCGATATAAACAACAGTAGAAGACAGTGGAAATAAATGTACATCTTATTAGTGGGCAAATGACTCTTAAACTAGTAGCTTTTCATATTCATGGACTCAACTGACTAGAAAAATGACACTGTTGCCTTCTTTAAGGCAGAGCTGTTTTGATGTTCAGTATCTCATATAAAATCTGGGAATAGTCTATACAATCCAGGCCTATGCTTATTGATTTTATCTGCATATGGTCTATTGAAATGTTACACTGATGTGTGGATGTTATTCAAAGGTAGATCAAGTGGCAGAAGAAATACTCCCTTTCCCTCACCTATGGTTGCCATGTGCCCACCAGCACTCCAACAGCCTGTGAAAGAAAGAACTTAAAAAAAAAACACTATCAGCAATAACATGATGCCACTTCTGAGAAAATCCCAATGTGACATTTTGCCTCTCTAGGAAACACTGGAAACTCTATGGTTTAACCATGGGGTTTCCAGCACTTATTAGAGAGGCATCACACCATCACCAACAGCCTTCCCTTCATTCCCATTCCCCACTGGTTACGAGGCCAGGCAGCCCTGCTCCCACCACATGTATAGAAGAAAAAGCATGATTTTTCAGAAGAGGGTCACCTCATTTGGCACTTCCGGGATCGGAAGTCAGGGTGCTTAATTGACTCAGGGGCTTAATTGACTCAGGGTGTGGGAGGGATTTGATCAATCCATCCTTAGTCTCCGGTTTGGAAGCAGCGGTGGTGTGGCTACCAGAACCACTAATTTTTACACAGATGGATGGATCCTCCATGAAAGAACCCTGCCAGTTTGAGACTGTACTGCTAAGACTGGGGGTGGGTGACCACTGGGAAGAACGGCCCTTTGTCATCACCCCAACGGCATGGTTCCCCTTGGTATTGGGGAGCCCCTGGCTACATGGCCAGACCCGTATATACGCATGAAATGAGGGGATGGTGCATTTCATCTCCCCTAAATGCCAACAGCACATTTGGAACCTAGAATGGGGTTCAAAGCCGGTAGTTGACTCTCCCTGCGCCTGTTTAGCAAAGGAAGAGCTCGCTTCCATTCCTTCTGAATACCGCGATTTGGCCAGGGTGTTTGAGGCTGAGGAAGCTGACAAACTACCCCCCCCCCCAAGACAATCGGACTGTAGCATTGAACTATTGCCAGGGCATAAAGTTCCCAAAGGTCAGATTTATGCGATGGGCCCGGCAGAGAAAGATGACCTGCGTAAGTTTATCAACCAAAACCTAGCTCGGGGTTTTATCCAGCCGGCCTCATCCCCTTTTGTGGCCCCCATGCTCTTTCAGAAGAAGAAGGATGGGGGGCTGCGCTTATGCACAGACTATCGGGGCCTGAACGCCGTCTCGTCTACCAATGCCTACCCAATGCCGCTTATTAAGGATTTGCTGGGCGAGTTTTCCAGGGGTAAAATCTTTTCCAAGTTGGACCTCTGAGACACATACTTCCGCATGCGCATAAAAGAGGGGGATGAATATAAGACCGCTTTTAACACCCCCCAGGGGCCAGTTTGAATATCGGGTGATGCCATTCGGGCTGCAGGGGGCACCAGGAGTGTTCATGAACTTGATAAATGAAGTGTTGCACAAGCATTTATTTAAGGGGGTCCTGGTGTATCTAGATGTGTCAGGCCCCCACAGCAACAACGGAGTACATGCTTGCTAGAAGGTTATACTTTTATTGAAGCCATAGGTACATGCAGGGGTCATTTTGTAGAAAAAGAGGTGCAGGAGCTCATTAGCATAACTCATTAGCATAGCATATTTGCATATGCCACACCCCCTGGCATCACAGGAAGTGTGTCAGAAGGCAACACCCACCGCTCAGGCTCCACTGGACTGTTTTGGATTGCTAGCTATTGCCGGGGGGGGGGGGGGGGAGAACGTGCAGATCTGTCCTCGCAGAGGAGGGAGAGCTCGTACCTGAATAAAATTTGGTCTTAAAGGTGCCACTGGACTGTTTTGGACCAGGGGGGCTCGGGAGAGCTCTGCAACTTACCTGGCTGCTTCTTGCTCTGACTGAGGGCTGCTGGGAGCAGGGGGTGGGGCTTGTTGCATGTGCCTGCCCCCTGGGCTCTTTACTGCCGGAAATGACCCCTGTCCTCAGCAAACATTGGAAGTGGTTGGTTGAAACAACATATTACTGCAGGTTGTGAGGAAAAGGGGGATCAGATGAATAGCCTTGAGCTTTTTGCTTTCTAGATTTTTGGACTGCTCAGTACAGTAATTCAGGTTTACGGGAGTTAGACCTAATTCTTCCTACCTTAGTTATTGTAACTACTATTCATCCAGCTTCCTACATTCAGTCTGCTAGACTGTAAATATTTGGGGCTGCCTATTCTAAAAAGATTGCCAGCTGAGGTGGCAGAAACAATGCTGTACTTTTGAGTACATGCCAAATAACAGCTGTGACAGACATGCATGTTTAAACAACTGTGTTCTGGTGACAGACCCTGAAAGTTAGCTTAGAAAAATAAACACACCTCCTACAAATCACACCTTCCCTTAATGCTGCATGATTACAAAGCACTGGTACATTTAATAATATGGAAATATTTTTAAACTCTTGTAAGCTGTAGAAAAAACTGAAAGTTTGGATACAGGCCAATGGTATATCCACTTCATATGCAGTCACAGTTGATCCTGTTCACTCTCACGTGGACTCTTGATTAATGATCAGTCATTTGCATCACTGCATGTGTGAGGTAGATTTGCAACAAATATGATTTCAGAACCATGCTTCCTGAGAACATGTCACTTTTCTTTTCACCACCCTGCTCATCACTCATCTAACCTGTTATAGCTCTGATTTACCAATACATATTTTATTTTATAGTAAAATATATTTTAGAGGTTATTTTTTGACTTCACCTACCAGGATGGTTAATACTAGGGCTCCCTGGTCACACAGATTTCTGCACATATATTCCTAGCTGGATTAGGAACTGTGTGATTACATGGGTCTTACATGTCCCTTCCTAGTTCACTCCAGCCACTAGGGCTCCATGCATCTACCCTCAGGGGAAAATTGGCAATAGCCCTGATAGAAACGTTTAGTGTCTTCTGATCCCAGATAGCTGACTAGTGCTACCACCAGTTTTCTTACTAGTTTTTTGCACATGCAGCCAAGTAGCCAGTGTCAGGTTACATCACACAGTTTCTTTTGTTATCTTTGTGATCCTTTGCCTATCTTCCTCTTATGCCTGTGCCAATAAGCAAGGCTGTAGCTTTGCTGCCCAGTGAACAGGGGTGAAGAGGAAGGACAGTGGGAGATTGTTCTCAGCATAAGTTTGATTGATCTTACAGTATATCTGGAGTTTGTTATGGTAATGTTTGCAAACTGGCCATTTTATACTTTAGTGTTTTTCTCTGTGGCTGTAATCTGGGGTTCAGTTCAGTATATTAGGTTTATCAACAGTGTTCTTCTATTTTGTGGACCAGATTTCAAAGGGCTGATTTCATGAGACAAATCCTCTTTCAGTGGACTAAAGCCTGTTATGCCAAATGACAGATGTTATGCCAAAATGACAAATACTATATTTTGTTGGTTTTTGACTGTTTCAACAGGAGTATAATAATAATAATAATAATAAGACAGTAAACTGCAGGCTGTGGAAGGTCAGTAGTCCGAGTTGCCGCATGACGGAGTGAGCTCCCGTCTCTAGTTCCAGCTCCTGCCAACCTAGCAGTTCGAAAGCAAGAAATTGCAAGTAGATAAATAGGTACCACTTCGGTGGGACGGTAACAGAGTTCCGTGCGCCTTGGTGTTTAGTCATGCCGGCCACATGACCACGGAAACGTCTTCGGACAGCGCTGGCTCTTTGGCTTTGAAACGGAGATGAGCACCGCGATTCTAGAGTCGGACTCGACTGGCTTTCGAGCAAGGGAACCTTTACCTTTACCTTTATATGTTGCCATTCCCTGGCCCACTGCCATCATTCTACAACTGAAAATTCTTAGAAACAATTTAAATTGAAATGATTATTATCTTACCACTTCAGGATTTTTTTAGTGAAACAGATTATGTATGGTACAGCCAAATGCTAAGTAATACATCAACTCAGAATTGTTAACGGAAAAGAAAAATATTTCAGTGTACAATTTAAGTTTAGTTTAATCAGTTGTTCAGACAGCTGTATCTGTTATTTTAGAACTCTTTAAGTTTGACCAATGTTAAAAGGATTAAGACAATGAAGCAAAATTAGCACCAATGCATTTGGATCTGGTATGTGGAATCCTTGGAATGGACTCGGGTCTGGCATGAGGAATGCTGAGAATGATGATGATTAGAAATGGAGGAAGACTTAGCCACATTCCCCTTGTTCTCTGAGGATAATGGGTAAACCTTTCTACATTCATCACCAAGCTAATAATGGCACTTCAAACTTTGAAGCCAAGAAGTTTTCATTGTTTTTGTGTGTGGGGAGATGGTGGGTTTGGCTAATTCACACTGTTTATATTGTGTAAAGCTAACATGGTGTCTCGTCACCTTTTCATGAAAGTTATGGGTAGGAAGAAAAATACATAGCCCCTGTGTATGCTACTGAGATTGACAGAAGCAAACATATCAGTGGAGGTGAGCTTTAGAATGACCAGTTGTCTTACATTACTTTAGCATCTTCTGGGATTTATAATCTCTTTGTCATCCCATAATGGATATAGTTTTTGAATATGTATATGTTTTTGATACAGTGTTGGATTCAAGTGTGAAAGCTCTAGACTCAGATCTCTAGTCCCTTTTATGAAGCTCAGTGACAAATTATCATCTCCCAGTCCAATCTTTATTAGTGGTTTTGTGAGGATAAAACAAGACATGTGAGATGAACTCCTCAATGTGAGGGAGGGGTAAAATAAAATAAAAAATAGCAAACAGGAATTATCTTCTTTAATCCTCTTTTCCATGTCCTTAGTTCCATCAAATTTCTCACTCATGTCCCAAAACATTGTTTTAAATCTGACTGTCTAAGCTGACTAACTACTCCAAATGGCAGTAAGAATACTGTTTAGCAAATTAGACATAATTGGACAAACTGCTGCATAGATCCTTCAGAGAAATGAGGCAGTTAATGTGAGTGAAAATTAAAATGAGTTACTTTGAATTACTAATGCAGTAGGACAGACTTCATTGACCCACAAAGTTAGTGTGTGAGAGAGTACCCCTTGGTAAAGAAGCAATTCATGGGGAGAATTTTCTTTTTAAAATGTAAATATGCTATTATAATATTTACCTCTTTGAGCATTTTATAGTAAGAATGTAAACAATATATTCTCAATGTTTGTTATCCTCAGTTTTTATCTTAAGACATGGCTATTCCTCCCATCTATATATATTAAAGAAAGTCCCCTCACCGTAAAATCAACGCCCAGGCCAAACCGCTGGACCTAGAGACACCAAATTCGGTGAGAGCACTTCTACAGTGGCATAGGTGCTCGCTAAGAAGGGATTTTTAGAAATTCGACCTCTAAGTGGGACAAAAGGGGTAAAATGTGCTCCCCCCATTGATTCCTATACAGCTGCCAGGTGGCTGACTCTCTGCACACACCACTTTCTGATTGGTCAGCTGCAGAGCTCAGTGTTCTGAGATAAAAAAGCCAACAGTTACAGGGGACTGCGGCTAATGACAGTTGAGGAAATCAGGAGTGGCCAAGAACCACTGTGAGGTGAAGCAAAGCTGCTGGCCCAGCCTCTCTGATGGCTTCCAACACACTCCCCCCCACCTCCTACACCTCACAGGCGGTTGTCTATCAGGTGCAGCCCCACCTCCACAGTGGCTTCTACTATTCCTCCCCCCTCCCCCTCCTACACTGGACAGGCAGCTGCCTGTCAGGTGTAGGAGAGGAGGTGGGATGCTTACAGCCACCGGGGAGGTTTGCTCAGCAGGATTGTCTTAACACTGCTGCTCGCCCAGCCTCCCTGATGCCGTTAAATACAATCCCACCCCCAACACCAGACAGGCCGGTGTCTGTCAGGTGTAAGAGCAGGGCCAGGGTATGAATGTTTTTGGGGAGATAGTAAAGAGAATTTCTAGGAGCCATTTCAATGTGTGCCTCCCTCATGAACCTGAAGAAATGTCCACCATATCACCATTCCCTCTCACCAACTCCTCCTCACAACTCTTACTGCCCCCAAGAAAGCTCCTGGCAAACGTCGAGCCAGGTAACCAACTCTGCAAGGAGGAGGCAACTTAGGAATGCGGCAAAGACAGTTGCACATAGTACTCTTGCAGTGCACTGAGCTGCACAGGCCAAGTACCAGCAAGATCACCCTGAGGTGCTCAGAACAACACAGTCTCCATATGAGCAAAACAATCCAGGAACACAAGTAGAGAGGCCATCACTTTTGTGGAAGGTGGCAGGAGTTGACTTAACAGATGGCTGCTTCTTAAATGGACAGTTCTATGTGGCCTGCTCCAGAGTGAGCTCACCAAGCAGCCTGGTGATCCTAGCACCTGAGGGTAGAACCACCAATATGGTCTAGAGAGAGGTCCTTCAGCAGAGGGAGGGTAAAGTACGTATGTCTCACTTCATTTCTTACACTACAATCTTCTCCATTAGAATTCCTACAACAAATGTCACATTTCAAATTTCACATCATCAGTATTATAACTGGATTTACAGAACTTAAATACTGTAGCAAAGCATGGGTATCAGGCTAGTTTACAATAAAATCTGTTATGAAGGCAAATTAGTATTTATCATGGGACATATCCAATGGCTGCAACAGAGCAACCATGGACACCATGAGTTTACACATACTACAAAGGTGCTACTCCTTTATCACAAACAGATCTTCTCTGTTAGAATTCCTACAACAAATGTCACATTTCAAATTTCACACCATCAGTATTATATGGAACTTAAATACCATAGCGAAGCACGGGTATCAGGCTAGTCTCTAATAACTCAAGGTGGCATACAGAATACATATGGATAATACATTGAAAGTTTCTTACTGTGTACACCTGCTGATCTTTCACATGCTAATTTCAATATGCTGTCCCAGTCTATACCGGCACTAGAGTTAGACTGGCCTTGTCCTAACATAATTTAGCACTGGATTATCTCCAGATATGCCAGTGTATTTTCAGGATATGTGAGTGTATCTTGAAGATACGTCATCATGGTGCATAGTTGTTCAAGGGGACAGGGCTTAATATGGCATCCACAGAGACCCATCCCCAGGGTTTCACATCATTTTAAAATGTGATTGCATCTTTAAAGACATTCTTAGTAAATACTTGTTCTGTTTTTGCATTGTTCTGTTTCTTCATTTGATAATATGCCAATCTGTGTTCATGTCCATAAAGAGCTCTTGGTCTGCTTTGTCTCTGCAACTTCTTTGGGCTTGCTCTAATCATTGTCATCCCCCTTCCGGGGTTTCCCTGATTTTTCTTTGGGTTTCCCCAAACCTGTGGTGGTATGAAAGTTCTTCAGAAATCATTTCCAAAGTGGGTCTGCAGAATGCATGAGGTGAAAGGTGCAGATTTCTGTATTTCCTAGCCTACAATGAACACCATTTCCCCTCCTGCCTGCCATCGCCCCTCCATGACCACCAGCAGGCTTTTTGTTGGCTGTTTCAAACATTATCATTGGTAGATGTACACCAACTACAAATAGAAAACTAGCAGACCCTTCTGGAGGTGAGAGGGGCAGAAAATGGCAGACTGGAGGAGAAAGAATGGGGAATTGCCTTGTGCCACTAAGAAGGCATTGAGACCAAATTGTTGTTGTTGTTCAGTTGCACAGTCGAGTCCGACTCTTCGCGACCCCATGGACAAGATCTCGCCAGGCCCTCCTGTTTTCCGCCGTCCTCTGAAGTTTGCTCAATTTCATGTTCGTTGCATCTATGACACTGTCTAACCATCTCATCCTTTGCCGTCCCCATCTTCTTTGACCTTCAGTCTTTCCCAGCATCAGGGTCTTCTCCAGTGAGTGCTCCCTTCTCATTTGGTGGCCAAAGTATTTGAGCTTCAGCTTCAGTATCTGGCCTTCCAGGGAACAGTCAGGCTTGATTTCTTTTAGGATTGACTGATTTGATCTCCTTGCAGTCCAGGGGACTCTCAAGAGTCTAATTCAAAAGAATCTATTCTTCAGCACTAGGCCTTTCTTATAGTCCAACTCTCGCAGCCATACAGTACTACTGGGAATACCATTGCTTTGACCATATGAACTTTTGTTGGCTGGGTGATGTCTCTACTTTTTATTATGCTGTCAAGGTTTGCCATCGCTTTCCTCCCAAGGAGCAGGCGTCTTTTAATTTCATGGCTGCAGTCACCGTCTGCAGTGATCTTGGGTCCCAGAAACTTCTTGCAGTCCAAATTACCCCCATGTATAAATGACCTGTGGCAAAAAGAATCCTTTGAAAAATCATTTTACCCCATTTTAAAAAGTTACCAACTTGGTTTTGCACTAAACAGCAAAGAACAGAAAATAAATTGCAACCACTTATACAACTTTCCCAAAAATACCAATTAAAACATCACACTTTGAAATTTCAGTTTGACTAAATCCTTCTGTTGTTGTGGCAGTAGTTAGTACTTTTACAGTTTTCGAATGCTGTACTCTTTAAAAAAAAGGTTTGGTCCTGCAGCAGCTTCACAGGTAATTGATATAAACATAACTAGTATAACTAATATTTTCTTAATGTAAGAACTTAAATGCGTACATTTATTTTAGGATGGGAAGAAAAAGGGAAGTGTAACGCTATTTCTAGCTGAAGTCTGACACTATTGACCTAAGTGTTTCTCCCTCTTTCCTTCAATCTGGCAAATGCAGCTTTTACAGAAGAATGGACAGATATCCAGTATTAACGGAATGGCAGAAGAGCAATTGGAGCTCAACCTTAAGCCAGAGGAGCTGAATGGACAAAAAACAGAAGAAGTTGTGACAGACGGTAAGGAGACATCTACAGTGATAGGAGAGCTTACACTGGGCTGTGGAAAAGGCAAGCCTGGAGTTGGGACCATACGCCTTTTTCTATCATTTACAGACCCTCAAGTCCCTGATTCAGATATTTTTATGTGGGCCCCTCTCCCACAGAAAAAACACACCAGATGATGGGCACTGTCAGTGTTGATAGCAGTAAACCTCTTGGTGTGTTAGGGAAGCAGTGCTCAGATTCAGTCCTCACTCCAAATATGATCAGTGCCGTTACTGATTCTGTTTAATACAAGTGATCTACTCATTTATTTATTTAGCAAATGTTATGCTCCCCACTCCAGGAAACGTGCCTGAGGCAGCTTACAAAATAAAACATGATAAAAACAAAACATTAGACGTTATTAATTAAAATCCAGCATTACAAACTCAGCCACAGCATAAAAATATAGATCATTGAGTGGCTTAAAATAAAAGTTTAACACTAAAGACCCCTTAATTAAAAGCCTGGGTGAACAGAAGCAGTTTGACCTGTCACCTAAAAGACAGCAGAGTAGGCGCCAGGTGAGCCTCAAGGGGAATGGCATTCCATGAATGAGGTGCTACTACTGGGGGGGGGGGAAACCCTGTCTCTAGGTGCGACCTGCTTCACCTCTGAAGGTGGAGGCACTGAAAGCAGGACTTACGAGGCGATCTCAACTGGTGAGATGGACAATATGGGAGAAGACAGTCCTTCAAGTATCATGGCCCTAGGCCATTTAGTGATTCAGAGTTATGAACTGGAACATTGAATTGAGCCTAGAAAGAAATGGGCAGCCAGTAGGGTTGCCAAATCTACTTACCTTGGTGGCGGGGGAACCTCGCTGGGCTCCGGGAGCTCTCTGGTGATGTGTGTGCGCGCAAAGCGCGTGCGCGCCGCCAGCACGTCACAGGAAGTGACACGCTACATCACTCACGTTGAGGGCGTGGCCCAGATCATCGGAGGGAAAACCATAGAGTTTTCCCTCCGACGATCGGGGCCACGCCCCCAACGTGAGCGACGTGGTTGTGTCACCTCCGGTGACGCAGCCACGCTACGCTTCGGGGGGTGGAGTTCCCCCCGGGGCCCGATTCCGTGGCGGCAGAAACCGGGCCTCCAAAGCGGCGGTTTACCCGCCACCCGCCCCCACTTTGCAGCCCTAGCAGCCAGTATGGATCTTTTAGCATGGGAGTGATATGATCCCTGTATTCCTGTCCCTGACTGTAGCCTGGTTGCTGCATGAGCTGAAGTTTCCAGACTGTTTTCAAAAGCAACCCCATGTAGAACGCATAAATCAAACCAGTAAGAGTAGTTCAGCAGTGGAA
This sequence comes from Gekko japonicus, assembly GCF_001447785.1. NCBI lineage: Eukaryota > Metazoa > Chordata > Lepidosauria > Squamata > Gekkonidae > Gekko > Gekko japonicus. The sequence continues at coordinate 354,560 of NW_015175977.1, forward strand.
TTGGCTACCTAGGGAGGTGGTGAGCTCCCTTTCACTGGCAGTCTTCAAGCAGCAACTGGAGAAACACTTCTCATAAATGCTTTAGGCTTATCCTGCATTGAGCCAGGGGTTGGACTAGATGGCCTGTGTGGCCCTTTCCAATTCTATGATTCTATGATTCAGTAATCTGACCAGTCCAGGTGCAGGCACATTACTAGTATGCATAAGAATCATGTTCCCTGCCCCACTCCTGTCCAAACATGCAAACAGAATAAAGGTCTATTGCCTCCAGCTCTCTGCCTTTGCAGCCTGCAAGTTACTCTTACTCAGAGCACAAATAACTTCATGGTGCACAGAACAAGCAGTTGCATAGATGTACAAGCTTTAAGTGTGGTCATTCTGTTCTCTGCAATGGGCCTTCATGTTGCCTGTGCATGTATTCATGTGCACATGTGGGGGAAATGGTAAAACAGGACTCTAATGAGTCCTGTGAGCAGCTCTGCTCCTGCACTTGCACTAGACTTGGCTCTGTGTGAAATATCCTGAATTTTCCTTTGAAACATTGTTAGTCAATATCTCAATAAAGGGGCCTTGGGCAAGGCATTAGTGCTGTGGTTAAAGCTGTTAGAAAATTTGTCCGCATAGGCATAGGTTTTGTTTTCAAGGATTTATTGTGGCTTCCTGAGCTGACAAGGAAAACCCATTGTCAGGAAGTCAAAATACCTCTAAGAGTTCCTGTATCATTGTGTAAATGTTTGGGTATTTTACATTGTTCTACATAATGCCCAAGTGAACTACTTGTCTACTTAACTGCAGGAGACCTAGTCAGTTTACCGTCCTCTAGACATTTGCTCTGCCACCCTGAGTACAGCTGCTTCTACATTTGGGCCCAAGCCTCTTACACATCTGTCCATCAGCTTGTCCATTGATTTAAAGTATTACTATCTGCGCACACTTTAAAAAGGCGTAGAACGGATTGTCTCTTTGTTTATTTTCACAGTATTAGCTAGAAGTGAAAACTCCCACTGAATTTCTTTCATCCAGTGCCCTTCATTCCTCCCTCACTGCTGGGCTGTGACTTGGTAGTCGTAAAGAAGAAGCAGGCAGTGGGATGGGGAAGGGAAGGGCAAATTTCATGTATTGATATGAACTAGCCAGCTGTATATCACTAGCTGTAGATAAACTAGCATGTTATGTCTTTTTGTTCTAAGGCTACTTTTTAAAATCACAAAATCAGTTTTCAGTTCCATATTTTCCTTTCTGAATTTTACAACAAAAGTGATTGTAATGTGTTTGTTTATTTTGATAGAATATTTTTTTCTTCCGTTCTATTGTTAGGACTGTATTTATTTTTCAGAATTACAGACAAAAATTCAAAGGCTTGCCCATGTCCATTGACAGGAGTTAAAGCTCATTTAGTTTGTGACTCATAAAATGGTTCTGTTTATTCTTTTTGTATACAGAAAGAAGGAAGTCTGTATGAAAGATACATTCAGAAGCAAAAGTTACTACTAGTGCTGTCTTCTTTTTACGTTTAAGAACAGCAATAGATTGTAGACTGGAGGCACAAAAAAGACCAAGTCTGATGCAAATTCTTTGTATAGGCAAACTCTCTGAATACCAAATGTGAGTCAGAAAGGGAAAATATGTAGGGCTGCCCCTTCCACAATCCAGTTAAACTGAAGTACTTGAACCGAAGCCAGTTTTGTCCTGCTGATTAAGGTGGCTTTAAACAAAGTATTTCACTTGGTCAGAGAATGTGAGGGATGATATAGTGTTTACATTTTAGATTTGCTCTTTTCATGGCCTATTTGGATACAAACCTCAAATATTTAGCTGTAATCCTTCTAGCAAGTGATTTAAACCACTCACTGAGCAGGCAGTCTGACTCCTCTATGTCCGCAATCCCTTCCCTTGCAAGCAGCTGAAGAGTTTTGTATTTGAGGGCACACCATCCTGCCTTGGCAATAGCAGTGCTGTGATTCCATCACTTTGTGTGTGATAGCTCGTATGATAAGGAGGTAACAGAGCAAAGCTGGGAGTGTCTATGGTCTTCCCAAACTGTTCAAGTTTACCAGGGCTGTATAGGATGTGGTTTTGCATAGCAGTACAAGCTATCACTCTGAATTTTGTTGCAGTAGTACACAGTTTATAGAACCAGGGTGTCCAGATGAATCGCTCTATTCTTAAATCCCCCATTGCATTCTGGAAACTAACTAGATCCATAAATATCTGGAACACTCTAATAGGTGCCTTTCCCTGCAGAGGTGAGCAGCTATGTCCTAGACCTGCAACACTATAAATGTGCGCTCTCGCAAGTCACATGTACAGATCATATCTAGCTCGTAGTTTGTTATACTAGCAGAATCCTAGCCTGTCCCTGAATTTCTACACAAAGATTGCACAATCAAGACATGACATTGTTATCATTGGATGCCTGAGCAAGGAGAACCATTCATGTGGAATAAAGGCTTCCCCACTTTCTCCTCCAGGTTCCTACTGGACTGACTACTTGGCTAGCACAGTTTGTGCAATGCAGGCCTGCCTGCCTCATTTACTTAGGAGTTGTTAACACGTATCAAGTTGGTTTTCTCCTCCAATATCAAATTTCATCAATAAACTGTGTACTCCTGTTTTATTTTTTTATCAGTTTAGCATTAGCCATGACCATAGCCAAAGCCATAGTCATAGTCTTGGTGTCAAACACATTAACTGCTATCTTGTCACACATTTATGTCTGTTCTGTCTTGTTAACCTCAAAGAGTTTCTGTCATGGAGGCTGATTCACATTTATGGGATCTGAAGGGGGTCCCTCAGAGCTGTACTCTTGTCCTTCAACTTTTATGTCCACTTAATGAAATCATCTATACCTTCAGAGTTGGGCCATGTCAATTCTGTATTTCACAGTCCTGAATCAGGAGGAATAAGCTGAAACTGAATCCAGACAAGATGGAGGTGATGCCTGTTGTGAGCGACAGTGTTTTAGATGAGATTGATTTGCCAGTTTTGGATAGGGTGCACCCCTGTCATTGGTGGATCAGGCAAAAAGTTTAAGGGGACTCTTTGACCCAGTTTTCCTATTAAAGAAACAGACTGGTGCTATTACTAAGGGTATTTTCTTTTGAGCTCTGCTGATCTGATTCATACTTCTGTAACCTGTAGGCTAGATTACTATAGCATGCTGTACATGGAATTGCCTTTGGAAACAACTTGGTGCAGCTGGTGGAAAATGGTTGAATTGGTGCAAAATGCAGCCTCCCATTTGTTTAAATATGTATGCACCACTAACAACAAACCAGATGCCCTGGGTACCTATATTCTTCTGAATTCAATTCAAGGTGTGGCTTGTTTGCCATTAAAAGACTTAGTGAACTGGACTCACTTATTTGAAAACTGCCTGACCATTTAAAAGCCTGTTTTACTCCATGCTACAATTGCTGCTTGCTGCCTCTTCCCTCTGGGTGCTATGTACATCTACAGCTCATGATCATGAGTACTTTGTTAGTACCCCTACTCTGTGGAATAGCTTGCCTGAAGAGTTGTGAAGCAGTGCTTTTCCACAGTGCCTTGGCTGCTGAAATTTTTATGGCTATTGTGATTAGGGATGGACATGAACCGGCACCTTTACTGACACATGAACCGGGGGTTGTTTCCACACAGATGTATAAAGGTGCAGGCTGCAGTTTGTCTTATAACTGTGCAGTAAAAAGGGCTAGAGGAGAAATGGCCACAATAGGAGGTTGAGGTAAGGAAAGCGTGGGGAAAATGGGTGATGCTCCATTGTCACTGTGAATGCCACTGCATTTAGAGCAGCAACAGCTTTGTGTGGAAGCAAACCCTGTTTATTCTGGCTGATATTTTTAGCAATCAAGCTGATGAGATATTATGTGGATTTATTGCTTTACTTTTTAATCAACGTTGTTTCAGATTATGTGTTTAATTGTCTTGAGCTCTGCAGAAGGGCAGAATATTAGTCTCCCTATATTATAAAGGCCATTTGGTAGTGGCACTTCTCTAGAAGATTCCACACGCTCTGGAATTGGTTGGCACCCTGGTGTGTCTCCAATTTAGGCGCCTTGGATGTTCCAAGTAAGGGCATATTTATAAGGAAGGAAAAGTGAGGGAGCTGGTGGAAGATGAAAAAGTGGAGGTAGCACTGTGGGATCTGTAGTGGGGTAGGGTAAAGGTTTAGCCATTTGACCTACCAGAGGCATAGATGGAATACTTGGTTCCTCTAACTTCTGAGCATGGATTTAATACCCATCCAAATAGAAGCTGGACTCATTAATACTGGCAATGTGAGTAAAAGGATCCTGTGTATCATAGTGAACTACTATAGTGCAGTAGATGAAAATGCTCAGCACCAAACTAGATATGCAGGTTTTAAAGAGCCGCATCCTGGTTCCCTAGACTCAACTCCTGCTCCCCTCAGCCTCACAGCAGCTGTAGGGAATGACTGTTAAAAAAATAAAGGAGAGTCCCTTTGAGCTTGGAACGCCACTGGGGTGAGGGAGATGAAGGGCTCCTATCTTCCCACAAACCCGCATGTCTAGTTTGGCTCTCAGCTACCAGTTTCTCTTGGTAGTAGCTAGCAATCAGCTACTTCATTTGTCAAGTTGCTGGGAGGATAAATGTTACAAGTACAAAATGTTGTGTGCACTGAAATCTACAAAAAATAAAAATACTAACAGAAAACAAGGCTCATGCAACTCTTTACTGAAGATGATGTATAAAGAATGCAGTGCATTGGACACATGCACTCTTTCGGTGTAATTTATAGTGTTTTTGTGAACAAAAATGTTCACAAGGTAACTGGAATCTTTCCCATACAATGCAGGCAAATTCCTCTGCATTCCAAAGAAGCTAGATCACTATGAAATCTAAGAGGGGCTTACCAATGAATCAAAGGGCCACTTCTCACATTACTTTTCCTATATAAGATGCAGACACTTTGTTGTGGAAAATGTAAAAGATGTGTTTCTGCCTTATCTTGAGATAAACTGGACATATATCTAGTTTACCAGTCATGTCTGATTTCCCTCAAACTTTCAGATGTCAGATGCTGATTTCAGCAGAAAATAGAAACTTGCCTGGACATTCTCAAGTTACAACAGACATACATCTTTGCTCTTCCTGATATACATTTGATTTGTGGGGAATTTGATGGAAATCAGATATGTGTTCCACTTGTAAGATGGAAATTCATCCAGTCATTTTCATTTTAGAGGAAGCAAAATTTTGTCTAGTTTGATTGTCTGCCCCATCCTGAAGGCATAGGATATGGAACAATATATTTAAATTCTTTATAACTGTGCAAAAGGTTGCACTGAAGCAGAACAGAAATTTGTTCTCTGGCCTAATCCCGAACCCCATGAAAAATAATTATGCATACAGATGTATAACTTAACATAGATTTGACATTATTTTCATAGAGACAAAATCATATCCCATACCCATATAATGGTGCAAGTGTAGAACTACTCAGTAATTAGTGGGTGATGAAGGCTGTGCCATGATCACCTCTGTCTTGTCTGTATGAAGGAGACAAAGGAATTAAAAGATTTTACAGCTCTTTTAGAGCCATAGTGTCTGTACATTGGAATGCCCGCCAGCTCTCTATTGCTGTTGCAAGCTTAACAGCAATCAGAACCTCTATTTTTCCCAGTGATTTTACTTCCAGGAAGGTATGCTATTGGGGTAGCCTTGCTTAATTTGCTTGATAAAATATCATTACAAACTCTTAATTTTAAAAGGTATAAAAACCATGAGATAATATTTTGTGTCTTTGCCATTTAAATTAAACTTTCAGTACTGCAGGGCTTGGGATTTGTACAAGTGGTTTTCAGACTGTTCTTGGGAACTCACAAAGTGCCTCAGAAGCTAATCCGAGAATAGTCATGGCAGATTGTTTGCCTGGAAGTGAGACAGTTAGCCATTACTAGCTGCTTTCTAGTTGTACAGCTAGGCCAAAAAAGTCTGGCCAGTGAGTCACACAAACTGAGAATGTACCCTAGAATCCTCTGCAAGGCTGCTTCTGCATGAGGACACAATTCCTGTTGAGCTCTCATTACAGCAACAGAATTCCCATACAGGGTTTTCTGTGTACTTTCCCTCCATTTTTCCTTTGCCCACCATCCTGCCTCCATTCCTTGAGTGTTTTTTGCAGGCTTTAAAAATATATATTGGTAGTAGGACTATTGCTAAAAGTGTCATGACAGTACAATGATATACTTACTACCAATTAAAAATAACCTGGATAGAAAAGATGCTTTGTTATTGTTGTTGTTGGTACTGGAGAAGTGCTAAGCAGAAGGGGGAAATGGAGAGAAAATTATGCTGAATATGGGCAGGGTTGTTTAAAAACCCACTTCAAAGGAGACCGCACCCCCTCTGAATATGATCTTCTCAGGAAAACTATATCAAAGCAAGTTTGGGAAAACATGCTGTGATGTAAGGAAAGCCCAAAAGGTGGATGATTATGCTACATCTTGCAGAAGCTTTATAAAAAGCTGCAATTTTTTGGGAAGGGGAACATGCAGCTAGAGGGCTGTGCGGAATGTTCCCCAAACACAGAACTCAGCATAAATGTACAGGAATAATTCTCTAGCAGCTAATCAATGTGAAAAGGTGCCTGAGATTAGGATGCTTAAGATTCATGTATTAACACTAATTAAATCAATGTATATCAAAATTAAAAACCATTTGAACCCCAATTAGGTTCATGGAAGGAAATACTTGAATCAAAGTGAGAACAAACAGAAATCAAATTAAATTTCGCTATTTTGAAATGCTGCCAGAGCTTCCTAATTTAAACAAATATATTTTATAGTGTTATAATTTGGGTTGGATGTATCAGGGCATTTCTAGAGACAGAAAGATTTCTCTATCCCAAGTGCATTTTTCTCACTTCCCTTTTCCTGAAGCCCAAAATGCCATTCCTGCCAATACAACCGCTCTGGTGGATTCAAGCCATTGACTGAAGAACTCCCAGATTTACAGAAAAAGAAAAACATTTTAGGAAAGGAGAGGCTGTTTTACAAAATTCTCAAAACTTCCATAGTGTCATGAGTTTTTTGACTGCCCTTTTAGGGACTGCCCTTTTGGGGATGCCTAGCAAGCCAGTGAGCATTGCCAAATGTGTAGCAGTGAGGGCAATGGGGAGGAGATGGCAACAGAAGCTTAAGTGGAGAGAAGAAAGGTTAGGGGGCAAGAGGTTAGGGGGCAGCAGCTGTCCTGGGCAAGAAGGAGGAAGCTGGGAGGGAAAGGATGCAGGAGGTCAAGGAAGGTGGTGGCAGGAGAAAGGAAGCAGAGGCAGAAGGTGGTGGCCAGATGGGGGGGCAGCAAGGGGATGGGATTTCCCTTCCCTCAGGCATTCCTCTGCTTGTAAAAGACTGAGACCGATTCCCCACAAGCAGCTGTGCTGCCCTGGTGCTTCTGTTTTCCCCACTTGCATTGGTCAATTTCACCCTATTCACTGTGTGGCTGCATTTTGACCTGCAGCCCCCCCCCCCATTTCTCCCATGTCTTCTCAGTCTCAAAAAACAAGGATAGAGAAGACGCAGGGGGAATTGGGGGGAGCTGCAGGTAAAAATGCAGTCGCGCAGTGAATAGTGTGAAATTGACCAATGCAAGCGGGGGAAACAGAAGAGGGAGGGCAGATCGGTCTGAATCTATGTATTCTGTTTCTTTATTTTATCTTCTTTCAATATCCATTGACAGTAAATGATGGTGGTGCTGGGGAAATGCTGAGCGCAAGGGGGAAATAGAGAGAAAATGGTGCTGAATGTGGGCTGGTTCTTTTCTGAACTGGCATTAAACAGATGAGCTTCAGTGTAGGCCCATGACTGCTTTAAAGAAAAGATCAAATCTCTTCTGTAGACACATGGTAAAGCATCTTGGCTAAAGCTGAGTGACTCTGAACCTTTTATGTACCTCCTAGAATTCTACTACCTTTGGGATAGTTGTTAACCTGTTGTAGCAAAAACAGCAAACATTTGTTGTGGCATAAACTCTCATATTACCATTAGATTTCTTGCCCTTCTCTCTTTCCAGAATTAGGCTGTGTGTTAAAAAAAAAGGCATACTGAAATATTGTTCTAAAGATGATAATTATCAGTTCCAAAGAAGTAGCTAGTTAAAGTACATGATGTAATGTTGTAACTTGCTACTTTAATTGGATCAATATCTTTAATTGGAAACTGTATCTGGAAGTACTCAAATATACCATGGTGGAATTCAGGGTGAAAAACTTTTTCTTTGAGCCAAATTTTAAACAGTCAGTTTGTGACTGCACGATAATCCATTCTACATGCTTTTCTTACACATGTTGATATAAAAATAGTGTCAGAGCAATGCATGCTCTTTTACATATACATGCATACATGCAGTTATGCTCAAATTCATACAGTATTCAGTCTTTAGCACACAGCAAGCAGAATGAAGACAAAGGTGAAGCTAATCGTAGGCTGTGGATTACATTCAGAGTGAGAGGCTGCTTCCCCACTTTTCACTGGTCTTGTCTTCTGCAACACTCAAAAGTAGTAGCAGCAGCAGCAGCAGCAGCAGCAGTTGAAGAAATTTCAGTTGTTAGAATCTTGTCTGGACCATTACCAGACTTGAGTGCAGCACTCCCTGATCCACATTGCAAGAAAGATACCCAAAGGAGATGCAAAACTTCATTTTGCCTGTGGGCAAGTATGGATCATCCAGCATGCTTACCTTGGAATGTGTTCATTGGCTGCAGCTGGTCCTTGGGAACTGCAGAGAAAAATGGTCAGCCCAGTTCAGAAAAGAGCCAGCCAATTTTTTTGTGTGCCACTGGAAAACCCCAGCTTCCTCAGTCTTTGACAGAGTCCCAGGTTAAGCATCCAAAGACAATTCACTCAAGGGGACTCACTGACAAAATGGCAAATGTGGAGGAATTTTTGAAGCTGTGTCTATTACATTCTTCTTATATTGCTCTTCTCTAGTGCACTGAGAATTTCTCCAAAAGAAATAAAGTACTCATGGCAAAAATATTTCTCCATGAAGGATTTCATGCCATTACCTTTTTTCCCATCTTAGTGAATTCACCCTTACTCAGTGTCTGGTTTTGCCCTAGATGGCAGATTAACAGGCGAAGGCTTTCTTCCATCAGCCTTGATTTAGATCTTTTTTACTCTCAGAGTCAGAGAATTGGGTGTGTTTTGAGGACATCATCCCAGATTTAGCCAATTCTTGTTCTCAGGGCAGTGGATTATAAATTACACTTGCATTGAATAATAGGTTTGCCCTTCTGTTATATTAATTATAGTATATAAAGTATACTGGATTCAGAAAAGGAAGAGGCAGTAGAGATCATATTGCAAATTAATGCTGGTTACTGGAGCATATGAGAGAATTTCAGAAGAAAATCAGCTTTTGTTTCATGGATTACCACAAAGCTGACTGTGTGGATCATGAAAAGCTCTAGTTGGTTTTAAAAGAAATGGGTGTACCACAACTTCTGATTGTTTTGATGCACAAGCTCTTTATTCTGGACAAGAAGCTACTATTGGAACAGAATATGGAGAAACAGGATGGTTTCCAGTTGACAAAGGAATCAGACAAGGTTGTATTTTATCTCTCTATCTGTTCAGTCTATACACAGAACATATCATAAGGAAAGTTGAATTAGATGTCAATGAAGGTGGAGTGCAAATTGATGGAAGGAACATTAACATTTGAGATATGCAGATGACATCATATTACTGGGGAAAAATAGGAAAGTCTTAAAATGACTACTGCTGAAGATTAAAACAGAAATGCCAAAGCAGTAAAAGGGAGGCTGCAACCCAGAAATCAGAAGGCTATTGAGACTGGGAAGGGCAACCATAAAAGAACTAGAAAAGATCCTTAAGTGTAAGGATGGGTTGCTGGTGACCAAGATTAGTTTATACTATAATATTCCCTATTACTATGTATGGGTATAAAAGTTGGACAATGAAGAAAGCTGACAGGAAGAAAGTTGATTAATTTGAAATGTGGTTTTGGAGGAGAGTTTTACAGATACCATGGACCCCTGAAAAGACAACTCAGTGGGTTCTAGATCAAATCAAGCCTGAACTCTCCCTAGGAGTTAAAATGACCAAACTGAGGCTATCATACTTCAGTCACATTATGAGAAGACAGGAGTCACTGGAAAAGACAATAATGCTAGGAAAGGCTGAAGGCAGCAGGAAAAGAAGAAGACCCAACATGGAATGGATTGACTTAAGGAACCTGTGGCCCTCAGTTTGCAAGACCTGAGCAAGGCTTTTAACAATAGGATGTTTTGGAGGTCATTAATTCATAGGGTCACCATAAGTTGATGGCACTTAACACAAACATATGAAGTAGCAAATACAGTAAACTCTCCTTTTTGGAAATTAAAATTTTCTTAAGTAACATAATTTAAAAGAATATTTATGCTTTGAGTACTGTCTTAAGAATAAGATTGCAAGAGGAAACAGCTTGGTTGCTACAATTTCCTTATTTATATGTGAAATCTCTGAGAGAAAGTGGTTCTGGAAAGTCTATTGTTTTCACTTTGGAGGCATGTAGTCAATATAACAGAATGGTACATTTCAGTATCCTTTTTCTAAACAAATTCCACTGATCTGCAGAAAGCCTTTGTAACAATTAAGGGATGTTCAATGGCAAAAGGCAGAGATCTCGCTGTTTAAATTAAGCATGTAACCTGCCCGCTGTAGTGAGCAGTTAGGAGGGGGTTGGACCACAAAGAGCTGTCTGTCAAGGATCAGGCTGCTGAAACACAACTTCAGTCTGCGTTTTTCATCAAACAGTGAAGCACAACTGTGATTCTCTTAGTACAGCAGACTGCTGCTCTGCTCCCCCCCCCCTTTACAGACAAATAAAGGAGTGGTCTTGCTTGGGAAAGAAAGATTTCTGTCTGCTGCAGGAAATCAAAAATGCTGGGAACTATCACTATAACAGGTAAAAAATGTTTAAATTTTGTTGTGTCTTTGAGGCAGTGATTTTGTGGAGTTGCTCAGTTTTGCTTAGGGGGTGACAGACATATGAAGCAGTCCTCTGCAGTTCTTCAATCTATATGTTTCTTGAAAATTTAGATTTTTAAAATGTGTGTGTACTTTGATTGAAATGTAAGGCTGCAGACCAGTGCACGTTTGCAAAGAAGTATACACCATCGAATACAGTGAGACTAACTTCTGAGTAAGCATGCCTAGGATCAGGCTTAATGGTTAAATTGTGATTAAGAATAATTTTAGCCACTTCGATTTGATACCAAGATTGTGGGAGAAACTGAGTAGTTCTTAACACATTGCTTTAGAATTAGAGGTATTTGCTATTTATAGGCATGAACGCTTTTATATGGTCTGGTATTGTTTCCAGCTGAACAGCTACTTACTTTTGATAATCTTCTGTATCTCTTAAATAAAGTGGTGTGTGAACTCATTGCTTCATATGACTATTGAGTTATTTTTATTATAGTTCAGTTCTTGCATATTTAATTTCATTTTAGTTTACAATGAGATTTATCTAGCACCTTTTCTCCCACCCATTTGCACCTAGAATGTGTCTGTTGCGCCTTCATGTTTTCATTCAGCCACCCATGTTTTGAAAAGTAAACTTCCTCTTCCTTAATTTCCATTATCAGTGACCCCCAGGCACAACCTTCTACATAAGTAATGGGGCAAACATCTGTTTTCACTTCTGAAGTTTGATTGCTGTTCACTTAATCTTGTTCATTTAAAAAGTGCACTGCACATCAACTGCATCTGCTCATGAAAATAAAATAACTGTTTAAAATGAGTTTGTTACTGAGATTGGAGCTGAACTGTCAGCAGACTCTCTTACGACTTAACTTTGGAAATCTCATCAATGTATTGCTGAATATTGGGAGCAGTTCAAGGCTGAGCAGCTGGAGGCTTTTTCACTTTAATGAAAAGCAATGCTTTGAAACACTGGCATTTATCTTTATGGTAGGAAAGCTTGTAGAAATATTTCACCATCCAGCTAAAAACATGGCAAAGCTATATGACAAAAAGAAGTTTTGTTCCCACTTATGAATACGTGCACTCACCTTTGTGAAATTTTCATTAGAACCATTATTCTGGGCATTTATATTTTGTTTTCAGCCTTAACTCTTTGCTCTCATGAGTGCTAGTCCCAGTATGCTTTCCCAGATTTGCTGGTAAAATTATTGGAGTTTAATTTCACACACAAAAAATTCTAGTAGTAAGGATGTGGTATGTTGTCTATAGTGCTGAAAGAAGTCAAGAGGGTGGTATGATTGTTCAGTACTGCCATTAAGAAGAAAACTAGGGTTTGCACGTTTTCAGCAAACCCTGGGCAAACGAAATGACTGAGTAGAATAATTGCCTGATAACTGCTTTATCATGTTGCTAGAACTTTTGCCTTATATGTTCATATCTGAATGTTTCAAGGATTTTCTAAGCTATGGTTTAGATGATTAGGAACCTGCTCGTGCACTCCTTGTGAGCTGATTCCTCCCTCTGTTTCTATAACCCTAGTTTGCCATGACATCCAAATAGGTCAGTTGTGGCTAGCGCCAGCTCCCAAACTATTGATTGCATAAGGGTTTGAAATCAGAATTGGTAGATATATAGAACAATCCTCAACAGGTCTACCTAGAGTCCTACTCAGGTAGATTCCATGGGGCTTACTTCCAGAGAAGTGTTCTTAGAATAGTACTGTAAATGGATTATCAAGCAAACTATGGTTAAGGTGATGTAGAAATGGAGGAGGAAATCAGCGTACAAAATAGGAAGAGGGAGCAGGAGAATGGTGTGCATGAGTCTACTGCGTATTTCCAGTTTGAAGGACTTTCTGAACTGAACCAAAATTAATTATTTGAATTAATTCACTTGCTTGTAAACGATGCTGGAATTTCACTTTCATGCATATTTATTCATTTATAACTATAATTTTGGCTTGTGGTGAGGGATCACTGTGTTGCATGTCTGCATTGTCTGGAAACAACTAGAAACGGGAGTTCCTAGGAAGTCCTCCTTTCTGCACTGTCCTTCCCTCTCCCACTTGCTAGTTACAGTAGAGTTTCCACACCAAGTAATGGGAGGAAGAACACAGAGTCTACCACATACACAAATGCATACTTAGCAAGTGCCATAGAACACAAGTGATAGGACTGAAGTGGACTCTCACTCCCAACTCTGAACAACCATTAATTGTAGAAGTGAGGGAAGTGATTCAGTTCAAGCTCCTGGCTCTGGAAAGAAGCCAATTTACTTTTAACATGAGTGTGTTTATATCAGATTGTATTTTGCCTAGTACAAATGCAGTAATAGTAAACTAGGGCTGCGGTCACACGCAACATTAGCCACGCAAGAGATACGGAAGACAAGCGGAGTTTCCGGTCGCGATCTCACCAGCACATCTGGGAAGCGTAGCGCTTCCGTGGCACAACTGAGGCTTCCTGCCGAAAAAGCGCAGCAAAAAACTAGTACCTTGGAGGTACTAGTTTCCAGAAACTGCGGGGCAAGGGCGGGCGTCTGATCGCGTTTCCGGTGGTATCCGGCGCCCGCCCATGTCCCCTTGCGGAAAAGGGTTTTTCCCCCCCCATGTCTCCGTGGATGCGCACACGCACCCAATGGAGCATGCGCATTCGTAGTGTACACAAAAAAAGAAAACCAGTTCGCCGCGCCACGCGCTTCTTCATTGCGCGCAGGCGTGTGTTGTGATCGGCACCTCTCCCTTGCCATGGAACCTCCATAGTACCTCCACAGAACCTCCACAGTAGGTCTGATCACTTTACTGCATGTTAGTTTGCCCCGGGGCAAACAGCCACACTTCTCCTCTGCAGTTTCCTGCCCGTGTGACAGGGGCCTAGGAGTCATAAAACTCCATATTTTATATCTCGTTGTATGTTGGTTTAACAGCTATCTGCAGCAGAATTATATTTGAATTCAGTTCATTTCCACAATATTTATGAAATAAACAATGCATTTTATGTTTGCCTTTCATGCATTTGCATTCCTGTAGCAAAGCTAGCTCCTACTTAGAGAACAAATATATGTCAGTCCAAATTCATTCTTAAATTTCTTTGTTGGATCCAGTTGTAATGAGTCTCATGACAGTGACCAATTTTCTTTCCACATTAAAAGTGTTGTAACTTTAGATATGATGGAGTTGTGAATTGTTATGAATTTCTTAACCACTGTAGGCTTAAACCAAATATTTCAAGGCAATGGCTTGCGCGCTCACTTAAACATACTAATCACAGTGGGATTAAATATGAAATGGAAAGCATATTTTGGCCATATATATTTAAATATTGAATAGACTTAAGTTTTGTTTTTAAAATTTGCTTGGAGACTTTCAGTGGATAGTAGATTTTGGAACATGGAGAATTGGGTGTGTATGACATATATCTGATGGATATAGAATGCAGAGAATTCATGGAGAAAATCCAGGGCAGTGCAACAAATCCTTGGGGGGAAAGACAACCAACTCCAGATGTTGACATGGTTGACTGCAAGCACATGAAGTGTTTCAGATTTAACTGTTGCAGCCTGAGAATTGCTTTCTGTCTTCCAACTGCAAGAAATAGTATACCTCTCACATGTGTAAAGGGCAGGCGGTGTGGGAGAAATAGAAACAAAACAGCCAGATATGTGTGCTAGAAGCAAAATGCATACGTGTAATTCTATAAGTATTGTGTCAGTAGGCACTAACTTGATTCTATCACACTGGAAAACTGTGTTTTATTTCCCTAATCACTGCATATTACAGTTACAGAATGCCTGCCCTGATAAAATATTTATTTAGAGCAATAACTGTATTTTCTTTTAAACATTTTATATCAAAAGAAAGAGAACTAAAACTAAAATTTTAGTAAATATATACTGCATTAAGTGAACCTTCTATGCCCAACTATGCTAAGAGGACCAGACCACATTCTGAAGAGCAGTGGTAACTTTCATTCTTCCAGTGGACAGGGGAAAAGAATGGGCCCCTCCTGGCTTGGCTCCTTCTTGCCCTCATGATGGGATGGCAGCCTGAGCTAGCATCAAGAGGTGCTCCATTCTGATCATTCACTTGTTCCAGAGCAGTGGTGGCATTCTGGAGCTGTTTCCCCAAAGAAGAGGGAAAGGAAGTAGAGGACACTTAACTGTCCTGCAAGCAGCTAATAATGGCAGCTGATGACTACAGGATATGTTGGCACCCTAGGCAAGCTCACCCCCCACTCACACACGGTAAGAGGCCACCCCCCCACACACACATACACCAAGGCAGGAGGCTGCTGCTCGCCCTCCTTGTCCCTGTGTGCCCCCGACAAGTGAGCTGAGGTAGCACGGTTGCACTGCCCTCCTCGCCTCCCCCAACTTCCCAGACGCATGGTGCAGCGGTGTCTGCCCTTCTTTCTCCCCACTTACTGGAAGTATAGCCGCACCTTCCATCCTCACCTCCCTCCCACGAGGACAAGGCAAGAGGCCACCACCACCACCCATCCTCCTCCTCCTCCTCCAGCTCCATGGCAAGGGAAGGCTGGGCCTTCCCACCTCCCTCAATGGAGGGAGAGAGAAAAACATCAGTCTCCCTGCAGCTACCCACCAACTTGCTGCAGCAGACCTAAAAAACGTGGGCAGGTGGTGACACACAGGGCTGGTGGGCATTCCTCCACACCTCCAGCACCTAATTGATAGGCTATACCTATTCAAGATGGTGCTGCTGATCTTTGCTGTCACTGGATGTTTGCCATTTCATCCTCTGGGTACCCCTCCCATCAGGAAACAAGAGACAGGGACCTTTGTGAAAATGTTACAGGACCTCCTGGGTAATTTCCTGTTTCTTAATGGGATGAGCACTTGCAGGTGGCAGCAGATCATGCCTTTCACATTCCTTCAAGCCCCGAGAGCCAAAAAGAAAGTAAGACAGAGAGAGAGTGCTTCCTTGCCTCCAGCAGGAAGTGAAATATTGTTTCAAGGGTTCCTGTGACATCAGTCTCCAACTTCCTGTGGGCAGGACAATAAAGTGCAGGTCTTTCACACTCCTTTTAGCCCTTCCAGCACTGATGGTGCTTGAAGAAGCATGAAAGTCATGCTCCACTAGGAGGTTGTGTTCACACCCCATAGGAGGGGAGCATGCTTGGTGGAGGACCAGTGGAATTGCCCAGGGTTCTGATGACCTGGACTCTGCCCCAGAATCATATGGAAGGGTATAGTTTTAGTGAATAGTGTTTGTGGTCATATAGGTGAAATCCTTGATGTAGCTCTAGTCATGTGCAGCTACTATACCAGCATCTGCCTTCAGGTTGGAAATGCATCTCGCCTGCATCAAAAGGCTCCAGTTCATGCGGTGAATGGGTCTCTGAATCCAGGCGAGCATTTGCATCAGTTGTATGCTCAAAAGCTTGTTGGATCTTCCCTGGCCTGATCAGGATACTAATATATATTGGTTTATGCTTTGTTTTACTGAAATATAAATGGTAAGGCCTTTAATTCAGCCATCAAGAAAGCCTAAGTCACTCTACAGCTGTTTCCATATTTGTATAATAATCTCTTTTTCTGGTATCTGGATTTTATTTATTTCCAACCTTTTGTCATATTTGTTGTTCAGTCGCACAGTCGAGTCCGACTCTTCGCGACCCCATGGCCCAGCTCCCGCCAGGCCCTCCTGTCTTCCGCCGTCCTCTGAAGTTTGCTCAATTTCATGTTTGTTGCATCTATGACACTGTCTAACCATCTCATCCTTTGCCATCCCTGTCTTCTTTGACCTTCAATCTTTCCCAGCATCAGGGTCTTCTCCAGTGAGTGCTCCCTTCTCATTGGGTGGCCAAAGTATTTGAGCTTCAGTTTCATTATCTGGCCTTCCAGGGAACAGTCAGGGTTGATTTCTTTTAGGATTGATTGATTTGATCTTCTTGCAGTCAAGGGACTCTCAAGAGTTCTCCAGCACCATAATTCAAAAGAATCTATTCTTCAGCATATAATCATTGCTAAATTCATTGCTTGTGAAAATGACTTTTTAAAATGCAAAAGTGTCGTACAGGGGTGAGAAAATCCCAGGCAACTGCTCACTGGGCACCTAGAAATATGAACAGGTAGATTCGAGTCCAGTAGCATCTTAGAGACCAACAAGATTTCTTTTTTCTTTTTAAACATTTTTATTGCTTTTATTCTCTACACACTACAGGTAATAAGGGTAAGGGATCTTCTAAACTAAAATACAGAATTAGCAAGGATCGTATAACGGTCTATACATCAATTTCTTGGTGTGAGATTAGCTGCTAATATTACTAGTTCAAACAAATAGAAGCATAGTTAGTCATAGTCAAAAATCTTAGTATTTTGATAAAAAATAAAAAAGGTATATTCAGAGTTAAGCTATTTATCGGCTTTCTTTCCTCTACGTTTGTTTTTATCAAAGGTTAGCTTAGTTTTAAGAGGTTTAGGAGCTGCTACTCCTAAATTCTGATTCAGAGTCCAGAGTTCCTTCTGAAGAGCTACTCAGTGAGATAGTTTCTTTCAGTTCCTTTTGTAGAGCATCAAAGTTGTTGTTGAGGTCAATCATCTGATCCAGCAGAGGGTGAAGTGCTGCAGCAATCATCTTAGGGAAGTCTGTGGTTACTTCCGGTGAGAGAGACCTTTGGCTAAGAAGCTTAGTCTATCAAGGACAGGTCCCATAGGAGATATGGTCCAAGGAAATAAGGGCTAGTCCCTATATTAAAGGTAGCAACTCTAGAGGAGTATCTTAAAAACCAAGAAAATACACATATTAAGAAAACTTATATACAACAACAGTTAAGCTGCTTATGAGGAAGTCACTAGACGAAACCAAGTGTAAGCCGGCTGCTTCGTCAAGCTCCAGTAGCTTTCAGCTCATTAAGCCTTCTACTTTTTTGACTGCCAACAGTAACTGTTTAGGAATTCCACTGTTATTTTGGGGCTGTTGGCAGCCACTGATATTCTATTGTTTTCTTATTGTTGTAAATATTTGGGGAAATTTTGTATACTTTATAGTAACTATCTAGTATAAAGCAATTGTATCTAGCATACTACTCATGGTTCAGAGTGTATTATTGGTTCTATATTGGCCCCAGTTTTGTCTTGTTTCCTTGGCTGTGTGATTACTGGGAGGTCTGTTTTGTTTGGATTTGGCTACTTCCGGTCTGGAGCCTGGAGTCGTTGAGCTGGTAGTTCCTGAAGAAGGCTTTGCCCTGCACACCATTTTTTCAGCCCAATGCGACATGTTTACATTAAAAGGAAAAGTTCTTTAAAATCTCTGAAGATCTTTAAGTTACTGTTTTCTTACTAGTCTGCACACCTCTTGACTAGCTTATCATTCTCCCGTCATAGCCGTCTCTTTGCCCCTCATTTTCTTCTTTTTATAGGGTATTCTCTCCAGGGTACAAGTTAACTCCTCACTACTTCTGGGGCTTCGTGGCGGCTTCGTGGCGGCTTTGCATTTTGCGTTTAATCACTTGCTTTGTTAAAATGAGTATTTCACTCACGGTTTGATTCAGAGTGTAGGGA
>NW_015175977.1:373048-380940 GCF_001447785.1 Gekko japonicus
AATGTCTCCCTTCGCCCAATCGCTTGTGTGCTCGCTCCGGCGTGCATCTTTGATGCCATGGCTGGTCTCGTGGCAGCGGGACCTATTGGGGCAAAGGGGAGCCTTGATTCTTTGGCCGTCACCTCAGGGAAGGCACCCCTCGCACCCCAGGCTACGAGCCCCCTCCGAGGGCTCTGGGGGGGGGCTGGAATTGTTCGGGACCCCTCCAATCCGGCACAATCATGGGCCGCTCTCATTGGAGGTGTGATGGAGTGCACCCACCAACAAGTCTTCTACGCAAATTTGGAGCTATGAGTTGATAGAGGCATACTGCTGGAAGATTTGCATTAGGAACAATCCCCAGATTTAAGGGAGAACAGGTTCTGTTAGCCAGGCTATAAAGAGTTTGTGCTCCTGTACTTGAATCTAGCGGTTCTATTGCAGACCAACATGGCTGCCCTCTGAAACGAGAGAAATAAAGTGTATAGGTACAGGTACCTAAGATTTTTTGTACTGTTTCCAAAAAGTTTATGAGTGTTTATAGATACCACAATTTTGAATAGTGAATTATTAGAACCGAATATGTGAAATTGCCTTTTACTGTAAGAACATTTCTCACTATTGTCCACATTAACTAGCAATCGTTTTCCCGGGTCTTCAGCACAGTCTGTCCCAGCCCTGCTATGCAGTATTCTTTAACTATAGATGCCAGCTGGATCTTGTAACTGAACCTCTGACCTTGTGTGTGGAAAGCATGTCCTTTCCCACTGAGCTATGCCTCTCTATTCAAAAAGTAGAGCAGATAAAAACAGATTTTACCAATCTCATCACCTCTATAACTTTAAAATGGTAAGAAGCCATTTAATAGTTGAGAAGCAAAATAATTGGTGAAATTAGTGTTTCGTAGACAAAATCCATTCAATTAATGTTTCTCAAGTATTAAAAGGGGACCCATTTCTTGTCTTATTGTACTTGTTGGGACCCACTTGGAAAGAACTCCATGCCACTTTCTTCCTCCCAACATAAAATGCAGGAATCTCATTTCAGTTAGCACTGAATGTATTTATATTAAATTGTTAATATTAAGTGATTGTATAATTTATAATGATTATATATATGAAGTAATGCAGTGTTGTGTAGTAGTTAGAGTGTCACCCTAGGGTCTGGGGGAGACCCAGTTTAAAATACCAACTCCGCCATGAAACTTGCTGGGTGAATTTGGGCCTGTCACTCTCAGGTTGTTGTGAGGAAAAATAGAAGAGGGGAAAACCATGTATGCCATCCTGAACTCCTTGGAGGATGAAGAGGATAAAAATGTATCAAATTTTTAAAAGTATTACTGAACAACAGGCTATATTTCATGGTTGTTATGCAGAAGCGCAGTCAGCTATTGTTCAGCTCATCCTATTCCATCTCTTCCCACCTAGCCTTCTGACCCACTTTCAGGTACTGACCCCATAGAGAGAGAAGCTGCTGCCTTAGGGTAAGAATCCTGTGGCTTGTAAACAAGGCCCCCTGCCACACGCAGGGGAAAAGGCGCTAGAAGGCGCGGCAATTAAAAGCCGCGCCAATGTTGACACGGCGCGGCGGGATCTCACGGATCCCCCGGCCGCACCGCCATTTCTCCTAACCGGGGGCCGGCCGAACTGCGCATGTCGGAGCATGCGCAGTTCGGCTCCGGGCCGGGGTTGAGCTGGCGCAAGGGAGCGCCAGCGATCAGACGCCCGGGAAGAAGCGCCGCGTCCACTTGAACCACCGAGGTAGGTGGTTCATTTTGCGGCGGTTCTTCCCGGGTTTGGGCCAGTTCGGGTGCGGAAGCAGAACGCTTCCCAGATGTGGTGGTGTGATCGCGCTGCTTTGATCCGCCCCCAAACTGGCCCGCAACTGGCCCAAATCGCCGCGTGTGAACGGGACCATGGTGCACAATTATCAGCTACCAGGAATAAGATTTTTGTCTGAATGAGGGCCTAACTGAACATTTTGAGAGGATATATGCAACAAAACGCTGATTTTTTTTTTTTTTTTAAAAGAGAAGCTACTTTGGGAGGGAGTGATTTAGGGCAAAAGTGAAGGGAGGGGGGTTGCTTAATTCTAACCCACCTTCTTTGTTCCAAATCATCTCCCAGCTGTTCTCTAGCCAATGTCTTCACCTGTACAAGCCATCATTTTTCATGTTATCACTCTAAATAAGAACCCTGACAAACTGGACCAGAAGTCCAGTCTGCCTTCCAAAACCAATAAGCGTTTGAGATGCTGACAGGCAAGTCAAGAAGACCACAGCCATCCATTTTTGCCTCCAGCCCCTGACTTTTTTGCTAGCATGGATAATAGCTAATAGCAGATGCATCCTCCATGGATTTCTCTAATCCTTTTTTAAAAAAGCTATCTAAGCTACTGACCATCACCACAGTTGGTGGCAGTGAATTCCATTGCATGTTTTCTAAGCATGAATTGCATTCACAACGTCTGTCTTCATCACCAGTGCAATCTGGTACTTTCCCACCAACCCAGAGAACTATCAAAAAATGGCAAGAGATTATGTATGGAGCAGAAACAAATGGCTGCTAGCACTTGTAAATTTAGCCTGGTACAGAAGTCTAGAGAAGTTCTTTCCCACTATCATTTTGATGGAACTGCATCTGGGTTAGCTACTCAGGGTCTGCTGTGGAACAACCCTGCAGCACGAGAAAGGCAGTTCTCACACAAGTGGACAGAGCGATCTTGCTTTGACAAAAGGGAACCACAGTCAACATGATGTCGGCTGGGGTTAATGGGGTATAAATGGGTTGTGGGTGAGGGCCACATGAGATGTGACTCAAGGTCCCTTGTGTATTTATTCACATGTGAAAAGGGGGTATCTTTTACAGAAGGCTGTGCAATCGGTAAAGAAGAGAGAAAACGCCTCCCATGAATTGCCACAAGATGAGAAGGAGGAAGGGGCCAGAGATGGCTGTCCCCACCCACATTCTCCATGTTTGGGGGGGAAAATAGATCCTGCTCTACCTTCTGCTTTCCACATGAGTGTGTTGGTGCATGCACCTACCTGGATCAGTTTAGCTGATACGATAGCTGAGTGACTGAAAGTTGCTATGCACATTTACTGTTTGATAGGAATGTAATCAGTTTCTTTTTTGTACAAGTTTTCCAGACATTTCAGTCCAAAGAAAGTGAATTTTAGTGCTTTGTCTGTATCTTTGCTATTATCTCTTGTTTGAGAAAACTGTTTCATTTAACAGTACTGTGGTTTCAGTAGAAAGAATATGAATTTTTAAGTATGGCATAAGCTTTGTAAGTGTAGCACAAGTGCATATAGTATGTTGAATTGAATTAAGCCAACAACTGAAATCTCACAATTCCACATAGAGCGAGACAGTTTATAACAAGCAATGAAATACTGCCCTCTGCTGTTCATCTTTGTCAACAACTTAGATGCCAGAAATGCAATTTAGCATTCAGTCGCTTAGCAAAAAGATACTTGTGTCCTGTTCTCATTTCCAAACTGCGCATTTTGTAAGCTATATTCATGTTCATAGGTAATCATTTTGTTTCTATGTCAAACAACAATTAAAAAGAAGAAGACAGTGCCTGATAAATTGCCCTCATCTTAGTTTATTTCTTTGAAGATGGTATTTGTAGTTGTCTGCTATATGTTCTAGACGTGCAGCTAACCAGACCATAATTCCCCAAAGGGGGAAACTTTTAAGCAGTGTGATGTTACTAACAAGAGGGATGTATATCCTTTCACTTAACTGCACAATATTTTCAGGACTTCTATTTATGTTTAAACTGTAGCCTATCTTTCTACCATACAGTGCTTGGTGGCATGCAGTAGAAGTTTATAAATATAATCCACTTAAAACCACAAAGGAAAGAAATAATAAAACAGCATCAGTTAAAACACTCAAAGTATTCCTAGCTCTCAAATGGACCATTTCAAACTCTCAGTGCCCAGCGAAATAGATCTGCCTTTACAGTTGCCAAAAAATGTCAATGAAGCAGGTCTGGTAAATTTCTCTTGAGAGATTGCTCATGAATAGTACCTGTAGAAGTATTCTGTTTGCCTTTGCATGTCATCCTAGTTGATAGAGGCTCAAAGTTAGTCCAGTGAATAAGCAGTGCAGGCAGTCACTTAGGGCAATTAAATGAGTGAATGGCTAGGGGCCTGCTGAGCTTCTGATAGTGCAGTCAAGCCTATTGGCCTTGCCATAACCAGGAGCCTTGCATGTTCTGAACCGCCTCTCCCCTCCCTGTTTGAGTGGCAAGCAGTGAGAGACTGAGGCTGGAAAACACAGCTGCTCAGGTCCTACCGCTGTTATCCCCACCTGAGCATAGGACGTGGGGAGGAGTACTCCTCTATACCTTGGAGAGGAGGGCAAAGTCATATAAGGATCCTCCCAGAGAAGGCTTTGAGGTAATCTGGGGCTTGTGAAGGACAAAAGGGCAAATGCTTTCCAGCAGTGCGCCCAAAGCAATGTAGCTAGAGAGGGGTTGTCTCTTTCATTCTGGTAAGCTAGGATTCCTAAGTTCTTCTTTGAAAGGAATTGGCATCTCACAGCCTGCAACAGGCACATTCCTTCCTGGATCTTGGGGTAGAAATGTAGGCAGAGGAAAGAGGTTGGATTCCCTAAGAGGAACTTGGCAGGGCATGTTGAATCCTTCCTGGATCTTGGGGGATTTGGCAGGGTATTTTGAATCTTTCCTGGATCTTGGGGTAGAAATGTAGGCAGAGAAAAGAGTTTGGATTCCCTGAGAGGAACTTGGCAGGGTATGTTGAATCAAGAAGTTGCGTTCAGTATTCCTAGCAAATTGAGTTGTATGTTCTGTATGCTATGCCAATAAAGGTTGATTGATTGATTGACTCAAGAAGTATTTTCTGCTTCTTCCTAGAGGAACGAATGCCATTTATTGATTTTGTTTATTGAAAAGATTTTTGTGCTGCCCTTCCATCCAACATAGGGTCCCCAAAGGACTGAATAATCACAAATATTAAAACTGACTTAAAATATGTATTATAAAACCATTTAAAACAACTAAACAAAACACATAAATGGGAAGGAAGGTCAGCTATGGACTACCAAACAAAACAGAAAAGTCTTCACCTACGGTCAGAATACAGTGGTAGAGGGGAAGATGAATCTCCTTGGATGCATGCAGTCATGTAAAAAAAAATTCTAACCCCAAGCAGGACTCCCTTAACAGTTGCATGACAGGCAAAAAACCTATCCCTTTCATCTCCATGCTGGGGATTTCTCCACTTACTGGTTTCTGCCAATTTTCTTCATCATTTTGCTTATTAATTTATTTAATTTATTTTATTTATAGTCCATCTTTCTCACTAAGACTTAAGGCAAGAGAATTACAGATACACAGATCCCAACCTCCCCCCCCCCCCCCATCTATTTTAGGGAACTGTGCTGGCACAGCCAGGAGATTTAGTTCAATACTCTTTTGTAGATATTACCTCAGTAATCCTTAGAATAATCCTATAAAGTAAACTGGTTAGGCTTGTACAAGACCAGCTACTGCAGTCAGTTCAGATATAATGCAAAACCATGGCTTATTTTAGTGATAGTTGGTTCATGAAACCAGGATTGGGTCTGCAGAAACCAATCAGTAAATTCTGGCTTCTGTACTCTTATTATTTTCCCCATCAGAGACCTTTCTGCTATCCCAGACTGCCTCGTGTTACATAATTAAGCCTCACTTCCTCACCAGCTAGCTTACCATTGACCAGCACCAATCAAAGGGCAAGGAAGCTTTGGCCACAGCAGTTGGCTGCAGAACCACCTCCCCACGAACACTGTTAACCGTTTCCTCACAAAAATCTGAGAAAGCCAGTCTCGTCCTGTTGATTGTTGTGCATCACCCTTACACAAACAAATGCATCCACCTAAGCATTGCATCCCTGTCCCATGCCATTTGTGACACTTGCAGTAGATACTGTATCTGCTGTCCTTCTTTCCCCCATGTTTTCAAGCCGTTTTTTTTACTCCCCACAAACACTACCTGCTAACCACATAGTGTTCACATGGAAAGTCCAAAGCCCCTGGAAGAGCCTGCATACCCTACACCACTTTCTGCTTATACAATAAACACACAGGCAAATTATGTTAAAGGTGCTTTGCTTAACAAGGAAAGCAAGATGTAACAGTTGTGAATGCTAACTCAGATGGATTGGACCTAAGGGGGGGGCTTAAAGCCCTGGGCTTTGCTGAAGGAAACACTGGTGTAAGGAGACTGCTTTTTCTCAATCTAGCTGTCTCCCCACCCCTTGAGAAGCACATTCATCATATCAAGGTGCCTGTGTAAACTACTTTGTGGACGGAGCACTGGTAATTAAGATAGTCAAAACTCCATAGGCATTACTTTTTTCCCTTCGGGAGGCATGGAAGTAGTTTCCACACTGCTATGTTGGGAGAGCAGAAGCACAGGTGGAGAGAAGAGTCTATTGCTAGACAAGCTTGGAGCTGAGAGTGAGGAGAGGCTCAGCTCCAGAGTCGGGTGATAGCAATTGTGGTTTTGTTTTGGAGCGGCTCTGATCAGACAACTCTGTAGGCAGGGAGGGCAGGGTTGGCAAGAAAACAAATCAGGTTTAAGCTAGGATACCATGTTCATACTTTATACAAAACCATAGCTGGAACGAAATGTGGTTAATAAACCTGCTTCGTATCCTGGTTTAAGGTAATCAAACTAACCAGAGTTAGGATGACAATGTGGGCTTGAATGACCATTTCACTATGGTTGGTTAAATTAAAACCATGTTTTTGTATTATGTCTGAACCAGGCCTGAGGCAGTAGCCACACTGGAAATTGGTAATTGTGATGATGAATTGTCACAGTCAGATATTTGACTGGTAGATGGTGTTCTGCAATTTGAGATCTAGCCAAGTTCTTTGGAATTGCAGGTGTATCTTTGCAGGATTCTTGCTGTTCCATGCAACAGTGTTTTCTGGAGCTGAGCTGGTGTTATTTGCTCAGTGCCCAGAATGTCCAGGTGTTTCTTGAGACATCTAGGTACTGCTCCAAGGCCTCCAGTGACAACTAGCATGATGGTAACCTTCTTCTCCCAGAGGTGCTCAAACTCTATTCGTAAGTCTTGGTATTTTGTGATCTTCTCCTTGTCCTTCTTTCTTGTCTCCCGAGATTGTGGTATCAATGGTCCAATTTCTTTTCTTTTTTTTAATTTATTTTAAATTTTTAAGGAGATACAGGGAAAAAAGGGAATAGGGGAAAACACATAGAAAATGTAATTACCAAAAACATAGTGTAAGGGCATTTTTACAGATACGGAGGACATTCCTTGATCAGAATACATATGAATATTAAAAACAGTATATGGCATAATAGCTTAACAAATATATAACACAATATAGATGGCGTAATGGCATAAGACTATACTTAAAATATATATATGACATAACTTAAAAGATCAATATTACAACCTACTCGATATATTCTACCATTTTATCATACTATATTAACATTTATATCTTATTGATATCGGTTATTTAATATCAGATTAATACAAATACAAAATCAAAGCTTCATTGGTAAGAAAACAAGCATTTAAAACAAAGCTCCTCGTGGTTTGGCCGACATTTAAACAAACAGTGAAAACAGGTGTGGTGCGCTCGAGACACAGAACGGCCACTTCAACAGGACTTATTGATATCGGTTATTTAATATCAGATTAATACAAATACAAAATCAAAGCTTCATTGGTAAGAAAACAAGCATTTAAAACAAAGCTCCTCGTGGTTTGGCCGACATTTAAACAAACAGTGAAAACAGGTGTGGTGCGTTCGAGACACAGAACGGCCACTTCAACAGGGTTCTTGTTTTTTGTTTTTTTGTTTTTTTAAAAAGGTGATCGTGATTGGCAAATAGACTTAAAGAGTCAATACAGCAACAGA
>NW_015175977.1:381151-381315 GCF_001447785.1 Gekko japonicus
GGTTCTTTGTTCTTGGCAGGATTGGACCCTAAATGTGCCGTCTCCTGGGGGAGCTCCACCAGTCACTACTCTGTCTTTAACCCCCCCCTGGTTTCTTCCCAGAGTCCCCTCCCCCCCACAGACAACTATAAATATCCCATTGTTTTTCTATTCAGTCCCCCCCC
>NW_015175977.1:382104-382283 GCF_001447785.1 Gekko japonicus
AAACT
This sequence comes from Gekko japonicus, assembly GCF_001447785.1. NCBI lineage: Eukaryota > Metazoa > Chordata > Lepidosauria > Squamata > Gekkonidae > Gekko > Gekko japonicus. Next base: position 382,110 of record NW_015175977.1, read on the forward strand.
GGAACAAATTGCCCCAAAGTCTGTGGCTGTGGTTACACAAGCAGTTCATGCTGATATCATTGTGGTACCTTTGCAGATGTATAGATCAAGATCAGACAACAGCACCTGCCTTTCATGCCCAAGTCATCAGCACCTGGATACGGCGCATCCTGGAAGTGGAGTTTGTTGACACTG
>NW_015175977.1:382453-385233 GCF_001447785.1 Gekko japonicus
TCCCCCCCAGGGCCAGTTGTTGGCAGTTCCTATAGTTCCTGCCCAGGCTTCTCCACCTCCCTCGCTTCTGACCCGCCACTCCTCCTCCTCCCAAGTCCGGCCGTTCTAGGGGGAGGAGGAAACTCACCCCGCCTTCTTCTTGTGTCCAGCGAACTCGCAGGCATAGGAGAGGGCCCGCTCCCCGTACACGAACTGCTCCTCCACCATGGTCAACCCCATGGAGTTCTCCGACATGTAGGCCCGCAGGGTGGTAACCAGCCCAGCCCCACCAGGAAGCTGCTGCTGCTGCAAGGGAGGGTGAGGAGGCCCAAGTTTGCTCCCCAACACACAGCCCAGGCAGAAGACGCGCCATCAGCCCTCACAGAGGGATGGGGGGGGGGCAGCGGCAAGGCACCTTCTTCCTCGGCCACAGCTGGGAAAAGGAAGAGGAGAGCTGGGAAAAGGAAGGGCAGCGAAAGTGAAACTGACTTTTCCCGGCTCTCCTCTTCCTTTTCCCAGCAGTGGCTGAGAAAGAAGGCGCCTTGTTGCCGCCGCCCCCCCTCCCTCCCTCTGTGAGGGCTGACGGCATGTCTCTCTGCACAGCGACTCCCTCCTCCCCAGGCGCCTGGCTGCTCACACCGGGGCGGTGGGGGCGGCTCCTCCTGCTGCTGCTGGTGCCCCAGCGGCGCCTGGCTCCATGGAGGGTGCTCCTCTGGCTCCTAGTGCCGGGAGCGCACGGGCTCCTGCAGGCTCTGCCGCTGCCTCCCTCGCCATGTTGGCCAGGCGCGCCGGCTGCCCCTGTCTCTTCTTCCGTGCCCAGGGGGCGGCTCGCGCTCTAGGCGAGTGCGCCGGCCCTGCGCACAGGGGCTCTCCGAGGGCGGGCTCCTTCCCCCCTCCCTGATGGGAAGGGGGCCCATTAAAATCATGAGGGGGCCGGGCCCCGTGGGCCCCTGGTTAGCTACGGGCCTGCCTTTAAGTCTCCCTCAAGTTCTCAAACACACATACACAACCTGGCACAGCTGATATTTTGGACAACCCATTCCAACGACAACGACAAAGAAGCGAGCCTCCTTGGGGGAGATCCTTCAATGGTCCAATTTCTCATGTTTTCTACAGTTGTGATATCAGGGGTATTATGCTCCAGGTGTTGGAAATCCCAAAGAATCTTTATTGTCAGTATTATTATTATCATTTAGATTTCTGAATTGCCCAACCCTGTAAGCAGGCTCTGGGCAATTTACAGCATTGAAACAGATAAAATACAATCAACATGATAAAATTATTACAATGCACTAATAAAACAACCATTCCAGATGGCGATCAACTCCCTTTAGTCAGCTGCTATGCTCTCTGTGCAGCAGGGCAGGGAAGGGGATGCGGGGCCAAAAGTAAAAAAGGAGGGTGCCAGTTTTAACCATTGCTATCCTCAACCAAAAGCCTGGAAGAACATTTGTGCCTTACAGGCCATTCGAAATTGCATCAGATCCCGCAGGGCCCTGATGTTATTCAGCAGAGAGTTCCACCAGATCAGGGCCCTGGCCCTGGTCGAGGACAGCTGGACCTCCCTAGGGCCTCATTCTACATGATCGTGTCTGATTTGTGCTCTCATGAATTTCTAGTTGATGGTAAGTTATATTTTTTGCAAAGTTTCCAGTTCAACATAGCTGCAACTCTGTCATGACGTTCTTTATAGTCAGCTTGAACAATTTTATTGCAGGCCCTAACCATGTGGTCGACTGTTTCATTCTTTGTTTTGCAAAGTCATTTGCTGTCATAACTGGTCTTCTGAGTCTTGGCTTTCATACTATTTGTTTTGAATGCTTGCTGTTGTGCAGCTAGAATGAGTCCATCTCTTTCTTCAAGTACCCATTTTTGAGCTATTTCCAGGTATTTTCACTATCGCCTTTATTCTGTATGCCATCTTTCAGATATTGCCCATGCAAGTGCTTTTCCTTCCAGTTATCAAAGTGAGTTTGGTTGCAACCTGTTTGTAAGTTTCTTTGGTTTTCTTGGTGTAGTCATTCAGTGCTCTTTTTCTTCTTCAACTGTTTGCTTAACTTTCAGGAGACCTCTTCCACCTAATTTTCTTAGTACATAGACAATCAACATCACTTCTAGGGTGTAGTGAGTGATGCATTGTCATTATCTTGTGAGTTTTGCAATCTATTGCTTCTAATTCTTATTGCTTCCAATTGATAATGCCAACTGTGTATTTTAGAACTAGGACTGCCCATGTCTTAATTGCTTTAATTGCTTTTCTCATGTTGCCTCCATTTAATTTTGTTTACAATATCTTTTTAACTGTTAGGTAATACGCCTCGGTTGTATTTCTCTTAACAAGGGTATGTTTGCACCCCCTCTCCCACTACTGCAGCTAAAGTGAAAAACCAGCAGTTTTAAATGCATTTGCCATTGTGAAAAACAGAAAAGCAGTGTTCAGTGTGACAATATCAGAAGGTTGATTAAGAACTGCATTTCAGACTCCTTCTGTTTTATAGTGCATATATGGTTTCATCCTCAGCTGTGTGTGTCTGTGTTACAAGAATGTAGCATAGGGAAGAGAAAACCATTGTGACCATATTGTGAAGCTAGTCAAGGGTATCCATCTTAGCTGTAGCCCACCTTCCTCCGGGGAGCTCAGGGCAGCAGACTTGATATTTTAACACTTTATCTTTGCAAGGCAGAGGGAAAGGGTTGCTTAAGCCCTTTTCTTCGAGTGATCTTTTGTTCACCCCCTCCCCCAAGTTGCTGCTTTTCCATCTGAATGGGGTTGCTTTTGAGTGGAAGAACAGCAGGATGGG
>NW_015175977.1:385271-390235 GCF_001447785.1 Gekko japonicus
GTGTTGAAAAGAAAGCCTCAGAGAAAAATTAAGCATTACCATATATAAGATATAATTTCAAGGCATAAAGATGAACTGGGAAAATGCAGTTTGGTTAGTAGTTCGTGGCATGCCTGGTTTATGAACCATGAACCATCACAAATTTTTAGCCACCAAATGAATGTTTGGTTCATGAGGTTCATGATGCGGTAGAATGCCCCCCACAGCATGCTAGAGACACCAAACTCAAAGAGTATCTCTACCTGACTCTTCTCCACCTGCCCTACGAGTTTGGTGAGGATTGAACATAAGAACATAAGAGACGCCAATGTTGGATCAGGCCAAAGGCCCATCCAGTCCAACACTCTGTGTCACACAGTGGCCAGAAATACCAGGGGCCATCAGGAGGTCCACCAGTGGGGCCAGGACATTAGAAGCCCTACCACTGTTGACCCCCCCCAAGCATCAAGAAGACAGAGCATCACTTGCCTCAGAGCCCCTATCTATACCTTGTGGCTAATAGCCACTGATGGACCTCTGCTCCATATGCTTATCTAATTCCCTTTTGAAGCCGTCCATGCTTGTAGCTGCCACCACTTCCTGTGGCAGTGAATTCCAAGTGTTAATCACTCTTTGGGTGAAGAAGTACTTCCTTTTATCCATTCTAACCTGACCGCTCAGCAATTTCATGGAGTGCCCACGGGTTCTTGTATTGTGAGAAAGGGAGAAAAGTACCTCTTCCTCTGCCTGCTCTTTCCCACATGCACAATCTTATAAACCTCGATCATGTCACCCATTCAGTCGTCATTTGTCCAAGCTAAAGAGCCCTAAGTGCTTTAACGTTTTCTCATAGGGAAAGTGTTCCAACCCTTTTATCATGTGAGTTGCCCTTTTCTGCACTTTTTCCAAAGCTATAATATCCTTTTTAAGGTGTGGTGACCAGAATTGCACACAGTATTCCAGATGAGGTCGCACCATTGATTTATATAGCGGCATTATGATATTGGCTGATCTGTTTACAATACCCTTCCTAATAATCCCCAGCATAGCATTGGCCTTCTTTATTGCAGTCACACACTGTCTCGACATTTTCAGTGAGTTATCTACTACAACTCCAAGATCTCTCTCTTGATCAGTCTCTGCCAGTTCAGACCCCATCAACGTGTATTTATATTTAGGATTTTTGGCTCCAATGTGCATCACCTTGCACTTGGCCACATTGAACCCCATTTGCCATGTTGACGCCCACTCGCCCAACTTTGACAGATCCCTTTGGAGTGCCTCACAATCCTCACTGGTTTTCACCACCCTGAACAACTTCGTATCATCCGCAAATTTAGCCACTTCACTGCTTACTCCCAACTCCAAATCATTAATGAACAAGTTAAAAAGCAGTGGACCAAGTACTGATCCCTGTGGTACCCCACTGCTTACACCCCTCCACTGGGAGAACTGCCCCATGCTGAGTCTGCCTCAATAGGTTTTGTTCATCTATGTGCCTTCTAATTCTTTCCTTAATAATGGTTTCCACCAATTTACCCAGTATCGACATCAGACTGACTGGCCTGTAATTTCCCGGCTCTCCTCTGGAACCCTTTTTAAAGATGGGAGTGACATTAGCTACCTTCCAGTCCTCAGGAATGGAGGCAGTTTTTAAGGAAAGATTACATATTTTTGTCAGGAGATCCACAAGTTCACATTTGAGTTCTTTCAGAACTCTCGGATGTATGCCGTCTGGGCCTGGTGATTTATCAGTTTTTAAGTTGTCTATCAGTTTTAGGACCTCCTCTCTCGTCACCTCAATCTGACTCAGGTCTTTCAACACCCCTCCTGAAATCAGCGGTTCTGGAGTGGGCAAGCACTTCTCATCTTCCACAGTGAAGACAGAGGCAAAAAATGCATTTATCTTCTCAGCCATTTTCCTATCATCCTTCAGGGTTTGAGCCCCCCAAAGAAGGTGCCCCCATCCTCCAGTGCTCAGCAGAATCCAGTGCCACTGTGGAGTGAAAGCAAAAGAGGACTAATGTCAAAACAGAAATGCCCTGAAGTACAAACTGAAGGGAGGGGCATTTTTCAAGCCCAGCACAACCCGTTCAGTGTACAGAATGCCCAGCAGAACCCAGTGCCACTGTGGCACTGCAAGCTTAAGAGGACTGATCTCAAAGCACAGTGTCACAAGAAATCCAAGCAGGGGGTAGGTTTTGCAAGCCCAGCACAAGAATTTACAATGTGCAGAATGCTCAGGAGAACCCAGTACCACTGGGACTGGAAGCTTAAAAGGACTGCTTTCGAAGCCCAGAGTCACAACAAATCCAAGCAAGGGTCAGTTTGCAGGCTCTATGCAAGAAAATGCAAAGGAACACAAAGGAACACTGGCAAGGGAGGGGAACCCCTCTTGAAACTGACAAGACTAGTTTGAAACTGGTAAGAGTGTTTCCAAGGCTGGATAATTCCACCCCCAGCTGTTGCTTTGAAGTTTAGTAAACATTTTGTTTGAGTGGAGACCATCTGTCTAGAAATGTAGCCATTCACAAACCACCATGAACCTCCAAAAACTGCTTGAAAGTTTGAGGAAAATGTGTGCCAGTTGACCTGCCATAAACTTCAGTTTACAAGCCATGAACCAGCCTAAATTTGTCACGAACTTTAGTTCATGAGCAGGCCTATTGCTAATAGTTGCAACCCAAGAGCATGAGCTCAAATCACACCTTTCCCAGTCTCCAAACCCTTCCCCATTCTCTCTTGCACATAGATTCATTTCCCTGTTCCATGGTTTGCTAAAACCAAATGCTATTATGGCCAAATCTGGTCTGTGATTAATGCTAAAGTGTTTTCCACACAGGGACAGGTTTGTGTGATTCTCCATTACTGATTTTTTTCCCCCTCCATCTTTCATGTGGGACACGATTAGGGCTGCCAAATCTTGGAATGCATGAATCTGGCATAGGGCAGACTCCATCTAGGGCAGAGTGTAGTCCAGGGCCTCTACACAGTTCTGGGACCAGAGAATAGAAATGTAGAACTCAGTAGGGTAAGGGGGGGCATGTATCCAAGAACTGACCTGTGTGGTTTAAGAGCAGAGCCAACAGAAAATACTAATTCTTTGAAAATATACAACTCTCTGTCTGTCTTTCCCACTCTTTCTGGCTGAAGAGACGGTGGGGGGGGGGAGCAGAAAAAGCAGCCAAAGACAGATGTACTGTTCAGAGGAGCTACTTTTGAGACACAGAAAAGCCTGAACTGAAAATACATGTTTACACTGGCTACATTCTAGTGTTGTGAAAGTCTTAAAGCCCAGCAAATTTCTTTGCTTTCAACAGTACTGAGCAGTTAAAAACTGGCCTCTCTTATTCCTTCCGTTATATGAAAGAAAGCCCCATCTGGCAAATGGCCCAAATGGGAAAAACCAGTCATGTCATTGGAATACTGGGCAGACTTTGGCAACCTCATAAATGTGGCAGTCTCTGCACATATATAATCATCAAAGATATGTAAAAATGTAGTAATTGTTGGCTTTGCCTATCTAATTCTGTCATTAGGATTTGTGCCTGCAGGGCATCTTGCACCAGTATTAAAAGTCAATGGTAGATCTGGTGGGAAATTTCTTCCAGAAATTGCCTGAATGTGAATAGTCTCTGCTGTTGACAGAACCTAAAATCCTTTTGCTTTGGCTGCTTCCTTGGGATATGTAGCTTAATACAATGTATCACAGGAGACTTATGGGTGAGTTGTCAAGTTGCTAGCAATGGGCGATAAAGTCAAAGTAAGTCCAAAGAATAAAGGGGCTTCAGCTACAGGAGTTGGAATGGATGTGCAAGTCCTGAGGGGGGAAAAATCTGTTAGTTTATCCTTTAATAAAAAGCCTGGGAACTAGTGGCCTAATACGGTACTTGGCCAAATCCAGTACAATTACTTGTGCTTAATGAAGGCTCTTAAGTAACTGTTGGAGTCTTTCCCTTTGCTCCCTAAGGTTAATTTGCTGGATATTTTTCAACTTTCAACTTTGAATTGCTTACCCTGTTTATATGGGAAGGGTACTGCATTGCAGCTAATGACTATATAATTTTAGTGTTCTCTGAAAGTATGTATGCATATCTCTCCAAAGGGGTTTTTCTGGTGTTGTCTGAAGGTGGAAGCTATGTGTACTTAAGGGCAAGCTGCCCTTGATTATCACTTTATTGCAGTTTTATCTTGCTAAGGAAACATGCATAGCACATCAGATATGATTCAATTGTTAGAAAGCTTGAAGTTATTAAAGACATACAAGGCTATGTTTTTTTTTTAATCTACAGTTCTTTTAAAACAAAAATAGAGTGAGTTTTTTCTTTCTCTGGCCTATGATTGACATATCTGGAAACATCTTAGTGGCAGAGACTGTAGCCTGGCACAGATTGTTAAAATATTTTAGAATATTTAGAATATTTCAAGCATCCATGTATCCATGTATCTATGTATCAAGCATCAAGCTGTATGTGGTATCCAACAAGATAGGCCATTTGATGCACTTAGTTATTTTGCTTATAGTGCAACAAATGTCTACCATCACATTTGCAAATATGAAGAGATAAAACAATCTAAATTACAGGCTCATTCAGATAAACCAGCATATATACTGCAACATTTTATCTGGGTGTTCTGCCTCTGGTCAGGTCAGTTACATGACTGATGCATTCAGCAGACAAGAAACAGGTTGGCATAGATAAGGGGTGGCTTGACTGCAGCGCAAAAGTCTAATGTGGTTCTCAAGCTGTTCAAATGCAACTCCTAAGCAATTTGGGGAAGAGAATTCAAGATGGAGACCTTTCTCACTTCTCCTCCCAACTCATGAGACAAAATCATACAATAAATAAAGCATTACAGTTGGGGTGGGGGGGCGTGGCGGCACTTGGAAGAAAATGGCCACCTGAAGCTTCCACTTCAAGGAACTCTTCTCTTCTACTTGTGCTGCCAACCGCAAAACCAAATCTCAAATCAAATATATGGAG
>NW_015175977.1:390346-398675 GCF_001447785.1 Gekko japonicus
AAAGAGGGAACCCCTGTTATGACAACAGACCTAGCTTTAGCTCTGAGTAAACTAGAAAAAACGTTATTAGACAGCATGGCAAATATGATGAAGCCAATGTATGAACAGATAGATTCTATGAAGAAAAGTATAATGGAAAATAGAGCTATAGCAGAAAGCGCGATGAACAACTCCCTGTTAAATCAAAATGAAATTCAAGACATTCACCATGGGGAAGATGTCATTGCGGAGAGAGCATTAAAACTTGATGTGTCTATGAGGCAAAATAATTTAAAAATCTGTGGGATAGATGAAAAAGTAGCAGAATCTATAGATCTATCAACCTTCCTCTCAAAATGGCTGTCTCAGGAAGTTCCCACTGAGGGGGACATTTTGCCGATAGTAACAAAAGCGTACCGGCTAGGCTCCATATCTACGCTTAAAAATAAACCATCTTGAGATATTTTAATGACAGTGTTAGACATGCGTTTTAAAAATAAGATTCTACAAGTGGTGAGACAGAAGGGTCATCTCAGTTACAAAGGCGCGAAAATCGAGGTCTATCAGGATTTGCTACCAGAGGCACTCGAGAAACATAGGGAGCTGAAACCCATCACAGCCCACCTGATTGAAGCAAATCAACGGTACAAGTGGATCTCACTATTCATCTTACAACTCTCATACGAAGGCAAAAGCTATCGTATTTCCTCTCTGGAAGAAGGGAAATCTCTGCTACACACGCTGAACCTGGAAATACCGATGGATGTTTCGATGAAATCACAGAAAAGGAGACTGGAATCATCTTCCCCACCACCAACGGATCCGAACAAGATTGTGCGCTCAGATCCATGATAGTTTTGAAAGCGGGTGTCTGTGAATATTTTTAAAGTAGACGTAATCTTTTGGCTAATTTCTTGCTGTTTTTTGTGGGTTCTCTACTCTCTGTTGGGGCAATGGGCTATAATAGAAAGCAGAAGCTCAATGAATATAGCTCTATTAAAAATATACTGCTTTGTCTTATGGCTCAACTTTTAGGTTTTGTATATGCCTCAACAGAAGCTTAAAGAGTCTAAATTTGTTAGTGCCAGTTCGTTGTAGGTATATAGATATTTCATTGCGGGGGGGAAGTTAAAAACTTAACAGCCAAATGAATAAAATAAAATAGGTTGGCTTATGTGTTTAATGAAAAGTCATGGTTTTGAAGAGGAGAGGAGTCCTGGAGGGTTATTCAACTTTTACATTTTTTATCAGTACTGAGTTTCCCTAAGTGTATGCTGGGTCTTAGACTACCCAGCCTCCTGTAACTTATATAATAGTTGCAGGTGCAAGTGAAATTTATACTAAATTGTTTAAGGATATCTTTATATCAATAAACTTTTTAATATAATTCATCAATAAATCTAAGAAACTAATCTGTGAATTCATTATTGATTTATTGATTTATTTTTAAAGTGTGCTGATTTTATACAGATTTTCCTAATTATTTAACTACAAAACTGTATTTTAAAGTGCATAAGTCTCTATATAAGGGGATAAATTAAAATTACAACATTTTGAAAGGTCTTAGCAAATCATTATTATAGAAAATCTATAGATTGGTAAAACAGGGAGCGTAATTAAAGCTGGGGGATAAATTGCTGTACTTCATATTCAGAAGGGTCACTAATATTACTATCAGTATATACCTCTGTGTTATACTATTAATATTTTAAACAGGACAACACAAAATGCTCAAACAGCTAATATATATCTCTGCATTCATATATTATTAAATTAGCTTGCTTATTTCTGTGTCAGAGTAAAGAATAACATTAATATTTTTATTATTAATGCATATAGATACATTTTAAAAATACTGTTTCTGATTAAATTGCTGTTATTTATTTTTCTTTGTTTCTTATTTCTTTTTCAGCGGACACTGAGAGGATATCTCTTGTAGGCTGTTATTGCTGCCGCAAGAATCGTATAGGTAACATAATAGTAAGCTAGGATAAGACTCATATAGGTAACATAATAGTAAGCTAGGATTGTAATTGGAGCTCTCATATTAATTCCAAAGTCTTTGTGTGACACTTCCTACAAGAGTATCTAAAAGAAAATTGTTTGTTTTTGCAATAAGGATCTAGGTAACAGTGTATATTACACTTGTTTCAATATGGCTTTTGATGAGATAAAGATAGTGTAATTAAGATAGTGTAATTAAGATAGTGTATTAAGAGAAAACGTGTTTTGTCACAACTAATAAAAACCATGCAGATATAGTACTACTTCAGGAAACACATCTCAAAAAAAAATAGTGAAAATGTTTTTAAATCACCAAAATTTCCACAGCAGTTTATGGCTCAGGGTACCTCCAAATCAAGAGGGATTGCAATACTAATAGCAAAGAATACCAACTTTTCACTTGTTTCCTCAAAAAGAGATACACAAGGTAGATTTTTATTTGTGAAGGGTCTCCTCAACAACAAAATTATCACAATAGCTACAATGTATGCTCCAAATGAAGGTCAATTAATCTTCATAAAAGACACACTATCCAAATTAAATGAATTTTCAGAGGGGGATGTTATTTTGGGAGGTGACTTCAATTTTTTAGTTGACAAAGAGTTGGATAAATCTCATTTTAAAACCAAATTGAAAAAGAACTCTCAGAGATACACAGGATTGGGGAAAATATTTCAAGCCAATGATTTACTAGATATATGGCGTATAAGAAATCCCACAGTGAAGGACTACACATATTTTTCGGCCCGTCATGAAGTCCACACAAGGATTGATTTTATTTTGATCTTGTCCTCTCTGCAAGATAAAATCCTCTCCACTTCAATCGAGCCATCGCTCTGGTCAGATCACGCCTGGCTCCAGTGCACTTTTCTCCCAAATGACCAAACAAAGAAAAGTAGACAATGGTCCTTTAACACATCTTTATTGGCAGATTCAATATTTTGTCAGGAAATAGAGAGAGATATAAAACAGTACATCCAAGACAATGCACAAGAAGAGACTTCCCCAGCCATTTGTTGGGATGCTCTCAAACCGGTACTTAGAGGGAAATTGATCTCCAAAACGTCTTATCTAAAAAAGCAAAGGCAAAAAAAAGAATTAGAATTAACAGAACAAATTAAAACTCTTGAACAAAAACATAAACAATCTGCCAACAAAAATGTTTATAAAAAACTATTAGCCACGAGAAGAGAACTAATGTTACTATAAGTTGTTGTTATTTGCTGATGACATGATCCTCTACCTGTTGGAACCTACAAAATCTCTCCCAGTTCTTATTGATTTACTAGAGTATTTTGGAAAATTGTCTGGTTTGAAAATTAATGATAAGAAATTGCAACTTATGACTATTAGCCTTACCCAAACTGAAATACAATTTATCAAAAGCAACTTTCAATTTAAGTGTGTTCCAAAATATCTGGAATATCTCGGAGTTAAAATATCGATACACAAATCTGACTTACTAATATTGAATCCAATGCATGCAGATCTGTTGAATACAATCAACAATTGGAACAAATTGAATATCAGTTAGACAGAGAGGTATAATCTCTTTTATATTACCTAAGTTTATATTTTTATTCAGAACTGCACCTCTAGCTATCTCTCCATCAATAATTAGAAATTGGCAAGCTACATTACAAAAATTCTTATGGAATAAAAAAAGACCCAGAATAGGTTTTGCAATCTTAAAAAGACCTAGGGCCTTAGGTGGCTATGCACTACCAGATCTAATGTTATATCAGAGAGCAACCTTAATGTTTAATACAGTTAAAATGTTACGTACGGATTCAAAACCTACGTGGGTTGAGATATATGAAGGAATCTTGTATCCACAAACACTAGCTGATTTATTATGGTCCCCAAGCCATCTGTCTAAGGGAGCACTTCAGGACTTAGGAGTAATACTCCCATCTATCCAAACCTGGAAAACATGTATAAAGACAATGCTACCCAAAATCTCACGTTACTCATCCTTTTTACACCAACAATGGTTTAATATAGGCACTGACCAAACATTTAAGGATAAATGGAGACAAAGAAAAATATCCCGTATCACAGATGTTATAAAAAAACAGGGCATTGTTACTAAAACTGAACTAGAACATAAATTAGGGTTGGAATTACCTTGGTTTTTTTATCTTCAATTGAGGCATTTCTTATATGATATTAAAGCTAACGAAATAATTGCACAACCACTGACTGAAGTTGAGATGTTGTTAAGGGATCCAGATAATCAAAGTAAAGGCCTGATTTCAAAATTCTACTCTATAATTATTCAACAATTAAGTGAGAAAACACTATCATACCAAAAAGCATGGCAAAAAGATTGCAAGGTGTCTCTTACTGAGGAAACATGGAGAAGGTTTTGGAGCTCCAAAAGTTTTAAAACCAAATCTATCTCAATACAGTTTCAAAACTTGAAGATTATGACACGTTGGTATGCAGCACCTAAAAAGATTTCATACATTATTACCCACTTTGAAGTGTAGTGGGTTAGACGCATGAAGAAACCACTGAGACCGATGTAGTGCTCAGTATGGTTTACTAGTACACAACAAAGACTAACGGCCAGCTGGCCAACTATATACACACCTGGGGACACACCCCTAGGTCCCGTTGGTGGGTTTAAATCTCCCGCCACTTTCCCATTGGTTCCCCAGTGGAGAGACCAGGAGCCTGGTCCCCATTGTTCTTCCAGAGTCAACCTCTGGGGTATTCCGCTGGCCCCTGGTGGCGGTCAGCGGACACAACATACTCAGTCGTCCCAGTGCTGGAAAAAATGCTCACAAGTGGGTGATTTCTCCCACTGTTGGTGGAAGTGTGTAATAATACAATCATTTTGGGAAAAAATATTGAAAATTATTCAGGAGATCACTGGAATACAGATACCCTTAGAACCAGAGATTTTATTTTTGAAAACTTGGCCAAAGGAGCTCGCTGACAAACTGCACAAAGACACTATTGAAGTCATGCTAGATGCAGCAAAAACATCGATCACATCTTTTTGGAAGGATGAGAGAGCTCCAACAATTGACATTTGGTTTCATAAATTATGGAACCACTTCCTTATGGATGCAGTTACTAATAAACTTTCTTATGATTCTTATGAAACAATCCAATCGACATTTACAGGAAAATGGTATCCAATTTTAGACTATTTGTCTCAGCGGCAGTTTATAGCCTCCCAGTGGTCCCAATTTTATAAATGGATCTGAAACATTGTTATTATTTCATTGGATAATATTTATATGTCCTGGGGTTTTGGGTTTTTTTTTTGTTTTTATTTCGTCTATATGTCTTATTTAAACTAAAGACCTTATTGACAGAAAAAGCATAGCACCAACTTATAGCACCAAAGAAAATAGGAAAATCTGTACTTAATATGTTAGTACTAAAGTTAATGCTCTATCGAGTTTTCAGTAACATGTTGGCTGTATATTTCTACTTTTGTTATTTACATATGTTCAAACTGTTATGAATCTACAATGTTAATTGAAATAAAAAATATAAATTAAAAATAAATAAATAAAGCATTACAGTTTGTTGTAATGCACTCTGAAAACCTGCCTAAAATAATTATTGGCTGTGGCTCGTGGAAAAGGCGGTGACTCCTGACCATGGCTTAAGTATGGCTTGAGTATTTTGGCCACCTCTGGTAGAGTGCTGGCCATTTCCAGCCTTGGTTTCTGTCAGTAAAATGCACAGGAGGGTGCAGGGCCAGTGCCCTTTCTGGAACTTTTTTGGCTTTAGAGGGAGCTTTGACTGGGCTAGGCCAGGTAACAAGTGCTGGATGATTTGCTACCATGTGACTTGCATGACTAACCCAGGCCTGGCTGCTTGCTCCTATTCAACAGCAGGCACACCAAGAAATACAGTGTGATGTAGGAACTTGAATTCCCATTCACCGTGGAAACTCACAGAGTGACTTTGGGCCAGTTACACATTCTCAGCTATAAAGTGATAATAAAGTGATAATAGCCTAGGGCAGGGATGTCGAACTCATTTGTTATGAGGGCCGGATCTGACATAAGTGAGACCTAAAATGTAATGCCAGGTAGCAGAGATATCCTGTCCTTATATATAATTGTGTTTTCATCTCCCAATGTTCGATGCGCGCCAAAATAGGTTGGCCGCATGAACTGCCAGTCAGAAGACGCTGGCTGGGTTGGCTGGCTGCTTTGTGGAGTCCTGCCAGCGTCTTCGGCTCAATCTGCTCTTGTCCTCGGACAGGACGGGACCATCTGCAAGGTAAGCCAGGGGAAGGCCTCCACAGGCCCCGTGCCGCCTTTCCCTGCCCACCCAGCAAGCCAGACGGACAGGGGAACGCCTCCACAGGCCGAGTGCCGCCTTCCCCTGCCCACCTGGCGAGCCAGATGGACGGAGAAAGCCTCCACAGGCCCTACACCCCCTTTTCCTGCCCGCCCGGCGAGCCGGATGGATGGGGAAAGGCCTCCACAGGCCCTGTGCCCCCTTTCCCTGCCCGTCTGGCGAGCCGGACAGATGGGGAAAGCCTCCACAGGCCCCGCACCCCCTTTCCTTGTCTGCCCAGCGAGCCGGATGGATAGGAAAAGGCCTCCACAGGCCCTGCGCCTCCTTTCCGCCGGGTGAGCTGGATGGATAGGGAAAGCCTCCACAGGCTTTGCACCACCTTTCCCTGCCCGCCCGGCAAGCCGGACGGGCAGAGAAAGGCCTATACAGGCCCCACCCCTTCAGGGGCCCCCTCCTTTCCCCCCTCTCCCTACCACTTCAGGAGTGTATTGGAGTCTGCTTTGGAATGCATAGTTGTCTTATGCCTGTGTCTGGTGTGTCACACTGTTATGCCGTATCTTTTACTAGCTGCTTCATATGGAGAGCTTAAACCTAGACACTGATCTTGGAGTTCTACTGCAGCCAGCAACAGGATACTGGCTGTTGCCACCAGTTATAACAGGCTTCATATAATATGATTTATTATTTTTCATGGAGTCTGCGTATCCATTTTTCTTATTGTACCTTATTGAAATAGCTGCTCTGTCTAATAATGGATGTTTCTGGTTCCAGTTTTCAATAGAAATTATGGTATATGAGGTCTTTCTATTTTTCTGAAATCTAGATGAGCATTTGTGTAGCAATGTTGCTCTGTTGCAGATTAGGCACATGAATTTAATCATCTGTGCTAGATGCCTGTGCTACACAGCAAGGGTTTGTGTAGGCATGTCTAGATTACTCTTTTTGTATTCTCTCTGTGGTTTATTTTATTTGCAAATGCTTGTGTTCTAAACAGATACTTACTAGACTACAAGTGGTAGCTATGTCTTTTGGTATCTGTGCTGATTCTGATTGTATTTAACAAATGTATATATATTGCTAAACCTTTTTTAATGTGCTCAAGTATTTACAATGTAGCCTCCTAACACACCCGAGTGGAAGCACATAGCAACTAAAATACAATGCCCTTTTTTCATAAACACAATTCTCCTTTCTCTCCCCACCCATGTAGCAGGAAGCTGAAATGAGAATTGACCCTTGCAGTAATCTGTAGCAAAGAAGGGAGGAGACCCTCATGCTTACAGTAACAGAAGGCTGCATAGCAGAAGGGCACATTGTGAGTTAAAATTAGGCGATTGTGGAATTGCTGTGTAAATTATTAAATTGAATCTGTCACTCACTAAAGCCCATCTGGGGTAATAACTGGTCCTGCACTGATCTGTTATTTTGTTCTGGGAATGTGATCTGAGGATGGAGGAACTGACAATGGTTCCTTTGTCATGGACAAATCACTATTATTTCAGCTAAATTAAAAAAAAATTATTATTTTTAGGATAAACAACATATATCTAACTATATCATAACATTTTAACATAATTAAACATAAAAGGAATTAACAGATCACTATTTGATTGGGGTTAGACTTCTAGGGATACCAAGACCCTGCAGGGGTGGGGGATCAGTTAAAATGACCCCCCCCCAGAGCTGGAGTGGTGCGGCCTGGGGGAGGCGTGAGGAGGCCCGTCGCCGCCTTCCCGGGGCCCGCGCTAGAGCGCTGCAGCCCCAGGGAGGCCCAAGGAGGCCCGTCACCGCCTTTCCGGGGCCTGCGCTGGAGTGCTGCGGCCCCGAGGAGGCCCATCGCCGCCTTCCCGGGGGCTGCGCCCGGGGGCGGTGGAGCGCCGCCTTCCCGGGGCCCGCGCTAGAGCGCTGCAGCCCCAGGGAGGCCCAAGGAGGCCCGTCACCGCCTTTCCGGGGCCTGCGCTGGAGTGCTGCGGCCCCGAGGAGGCCCATCGCCGCCTTCCCGGGGCCTGCACCGGAGCGCTGCGGCCCCACTGAGGCCTGAGGAGGCCCATCACCACCTTCCCGGGGCTTGCGT
>NW_015175977.1:403173-410399 GCF_001447785.1 Gekko japonicus
GTAAGAGCACTGCGGCCCCACTGAGGCCCGAGGAGGCCCGTCACCGCCATTACGGGGCCCGCATTGGAGCGCTGCGGCCCCGGGGAGGCCGGAGGAGGCCCATCGCCACCTCCCCAGGCCAGCGCCAGAGTGCTGTGGCTTGGGGGAGGCTTGAGGAGGCCCATCACCACCTCCCCGGGGTCCATGCCGGAGCGTTGCGGCCCCAGGGAGGCCAGAAGAGGCCCCCCACTGCCTCCCTGGGTAACTGAGGGATCCGTGAGGGGTGGCAGAGGCTTGATGTGGGGGGTGGGAGGGCCTCCCCCTCCCCCATCTCTTTGCCCCCTGAGGGATCCGTGGGGGTGGTGGAGGCTTGATTGGGGGAGTGGGGGTGGGAGAGCCTCCCCCCATCTCTTTGCCCTTTTTTCCCTCCTCTTCTTTCTCTCTTTCCGTTCTCTTCCTTCCTTCCTCTCTTTTCCTTCTTCTTTCCTTCTCTCTCTTTACCTCTTTTCCTTCTTCCCTTCTCGCTCTTTCTTTCTTTCCCTCCTTCTTCCCTTCTCGCTCTTTCTTCCTTTATGTGTGAACTGGTGCCTTGTTCCCTTGTGCAAGTCACACATTGTAGGCTACATAGGGGAAGACACAATGCAAACTGAGAAGCGACATTGTTCTCCCTGTCTTGGTCCACCTGTGTGTAGGAACAAATGAAAACAGATTCGCACAGTCATGTCATTTCTTTTATTTAGATATGTAAAGCTGTGTATTGTAATTTTGCTTTCAAATAAATTATTTTTCATATTATTAAAATAATATTTATTTTATTTATTTATTTACTTTTAATTTATACCCCGCTTTGCTGGTACAAACTGGCTCAAGGCGGCTTACAGATGTCAAAATACAATAAGATCAATAAATACTATAAAATTCATAATAAAACAATTACATAAAGTGCTAGTACAAACAGTGCAAACAGATGGCAGCGGTTTCCTGTACATAATCCAGTTAGAAAAGACCATCCGACGTTGTAACAAGGCTGTGGCATATTCAGTTTATGATGGTACATTCATCAGTGGCGGCTCCTAATTGAAGACCTGGTGGAAGAGGCCCTGCAGAACTGTAAAAGGTCCGGGAGCGCATTCCACCAGTGTGGAGCCACCACTGAAAAAGCACTGGCCCTCGTGATGGCCAGTCTGGCGTCTTTTGGGCCAGGGAAAGTCAGGCGATTTTGTGTCCCTGACCTCAGTGCTTTCTGGGGCACATATGGGGAAAGGCGGTCCCTCAGGTAGGCAGGCCCCTGACCATATAGGGCTTTAAAGGTCAAAACCAGCACCTTGAAACGAATCCAGTATGCTATTGGCAGCCAGTGCAATGCCTTCAGCACAGGCTGGATGTGATCTCATATAGGGAGCCCCATCAACAGCCTGGCTGCCGCATTTTGCACCAGCTGCAGCTTCCGGATTTGAGACAAGGGCAGCACCATGTAGAGAGCATTGCAGTAGTCTAATCTCGAGGTGACCATTGCATGGATCATTGTTGCCAGGTCATTGCGTTCAAGAAAGGGAACCAACTGCCTAATCAGCCGCAGATGGTAAAAGGCTGACTTGCCAGCGGCTGCTACCTGGGCCTCCATTGTTAAAGAGGCGTCCAGGAGCACACCCAAACTCCTGACCTTCAGCGCTGGCACCAAAGGTGCCCCATCGAAGGTTGGTAGTGGGATCCCTACTCCTGAGCTACTCCAACTCAGGCACAGGTCCTCCGTCTTCATTGGATTCAATTTCAATTGGCTCAGTCTTAAGCCAGCCCGCCACATCCTGAAGCGCCCGCTCCAGGTCATCTGGGGTAGAGTCAGACTGACTGCCCAACAACAGATATAGCTGGGTGTCATCGGCGTATTGATGGCACCCTAGCCTATGCCTCCGGGCAATCTGGGCGAGGGGGCACATGTAGATGTTAAATAACATCGGGGATAACATCGCCCCTTGAGGGACCCCACACACCAGTGGGTACCTCTTGAACATCTGTTCCCCAACTGCCACCCTCTGTCCCCAACCTTGGAGAAACGAGACAAGCCATTGTAAGGCAAGCCCCTGAATCCCATTGTCGGCAGTTACACTTTTAGGTTAACAGTTGTTTCAACATCACAATTGTAGCTATTCAGGAAACCACTGACCTTTAGAGGCACTGGTTACTCACAAAATGGACTGAAATTACTTTGGGGATAGAATGGAAAGTAAATTTAAATTTGTCTTGTTTTAGTGTAGGCAGGTACATTTAAAATGGTATATAAATTTAGCTTTAACTTTGTTTAAATATTGTCAGTATTGTTTTTAGCTTTAATACTTTTCAGAGGTTTCTTTAAAACTTTGTTAAATTACTGACACTTTATAGAAGGTATCTACACCCTACAGGTTCATTGTTAGGGATGAACACCTTAAAATTTCATTTTGAAACATGACTGTTCACATTTTCCCTATTTTCTTTAATTTTTCAATCTTTACAGTCTGCCTTTCCCACCTCAGACTACTTTAACTGCATCATTTCTGAACAAAGGGATTTCTCAGTTTTAGAACTCAGACACTATGTCTCAACTTCATTTGATTAGAAAGAATGTAAACAAACTAAGTAAACTGTGGATCAAGATGGGTTAGCCATGTTAGTCTGTCTATAGCAGTAGAAAAGAGTACAATTAGTCCTTCAAGACTAACAAAATTAGTGGTAAGGTATGAACTTTCATGAGTCACTGCTCACTTCTTCAGTTCATACCCTACCACAAATTTTGTTAGTCTTTAAGGTGCTACTGGACTCTTACTCTAAGTAAACTGTATGCTGACACATAAAAAAGCAACCCCTAGGATTACTTTATCTATCAAATCAATTCAGAAGTTAAATTTTGCTTGTTATAAATGAAATATGAAAACTGTTAATTATCTTAATTACATACGTAATAGCAATCACTGCAATAATGGAATCTGTTTTTTTTTTTTTTTTTAAAAGCATGCTGTAACGGACTGCACTTTTTAAGAGGCTTAGAAGTGCTGTACCAACAACTAAAGGACTGTGAAGAGTTAATTTTTCACAGAGCCAAAGAGCCTTGAGTGATAGGCTTCTCCAGGCCATCTGATTGGTTGGCATCAGCTGAGAAAAAAAGTATTGAGGGATCTGGATGCTGAGGACAAGTCAGTCAGTTTACTGCCTTTACTGTGAAGAGATGTGGACTGAGACCATCTATGAATAGCCGTGTCAAAAAAAGGTTTAGTGCTGACGGAGTTAGATTTCTACCTTGACTGAATGCTGTCTGAATTCAGCATTACCTGAGAGCAGTTTGAACACAGATAGGAGTACTGGGTAGATTGTTTAACAAGGAAGTGGATAGTAGAGAAGACTCCCATTCAGGCCAAAGGAAAAGGGATAGATCTTCAAGGCTGCAATCAGATGAGCCACTTGATCCAATGTCATCGCTTCTCCCTACTGGATTTAAAGTGTGTCCAGACAGCAACATTTGTCTCCTGGCCCCCAATCATCAGCCACCGTTGGCCTCCTGTCCATATCCCCTACTTTCCCAACACCGGATAAAGTCCAGTGTTTATGATGGAACTCGTCTCACCACGCATTTCTGGATGTCTGATCTCTCCATTGCGTGCACAAGCCGTTTGGTGAGGTCAGAAGCTTCTGGTCCCTGGCCACCTTTTTTTTTTTTACACATTGTGATATGTGCATAACTGCATATTTGCTCCTGGCAAATAAGCAGTTCTGCTAATGCACACATTAGAATTTTTTAAAAAAATAAGCTGTCAGCCCACCCTCTCCATGGTACCATGCAGCACAGTCTGATTAGTCCACCATGGGGTCAGGCTGGATTAGGGTGGCATGTCTGGTTGCACCTTTCTGGAACAAATAGCTCTGGAGAAATTAGAGGCGCGGCCACCTGATTGCAACCCTAGAGAAAGATTTCCTACCCAGTCAAACAGGAAGAGTTATCTCTGAGGAGTACAGGAACTGCTTTTAGAGACCTTAAAAGTCAGTCAAACACTCAAGAGTACTGGTGTTCCAAAGAGAAGGAGTTCGGGTGCCTGGAAGAGGGTACCACCCTTCTGAGTCAGTGATTGTACAAATAGAGGCTGCGGTTACACAAGCAGTTCACACCAATATAGTTGCATTATCTTTGTGGATTTAAAGAGCATGATCAGACAACAACATCTGCCATCCATGTCCCAGTCGTTGGCATCCTGCTTTGCCTCGCTTTGGAAGCGGAGTAATCAGGCACCAGGGAAAGTCTGGTATTTAGGGATGCCAGCATTTCCACTGTTAGCCAAATTGCCTTGAATACTTAATTGATCTAGGGGAAGTTATGACTATTAATTGGCAATAGGCAAATTAGGGTTCACACCAATTTATACAGAAGTCCCACCTTTGCTGTAAGTACCAGAACAGACACAGAGACTGTATTCAGTATAATATAATGTCTTTTTACTGGAGGATGTATATCATTCAAACAATACACAAGCACACACACATTTATACTTATACTAAGAAATAAAGATAGATAATTATCGCATGAGCAGGATATTGTCAGCAAGCTGCCATGGAGTTCTGTGTAACATTGTATGCTTCTGGCTTGAGTGCATTCCCCCCCCCTCCCGTGATAACCAGCTTGTGTCTCCCTGTTGCTTCTGCTGTGTTCATTAGGTAAATTCCTTTCACTGTCTGTTAGGACTGCTTTGAAACTTAGATAATGCCCAAGGTCGACTGCTGGAGGTTGGAAGGAGTATTGGAGTTGCTTTGATTAGTATGTGCTAAGGCTTGAGAACCGAATTAATGTTTATGTTTAAGACCGTTTGTTCCCAGGGGTTTGGGCGCCTGTTTTACCTGCTTTCCCGCACGCAGGAAAGGGACCCATTGGCCACGGCCTGGTATGATTTTGTTTATTATCTTGTACCCAGAGGTAGTCTCCATTCTTAACAATCCTTGTGTTCCTGGTTTCACCATCGCTTTAATAAATGCTACTTTGCTACAAACGTGGATTTATTTGAATGCCTGGAGAATTGGACAGATATTCATTGGTTGGGTGATATTTACCTGTCCTCATTGATTGAGACGTTCCAATGGAAGAATAGAGGGATTTAGAAATAGAAGATGGGGAACACGTGCTCTGAACCGGCAGAACCATGTGGACTCTAGCTGCAGACTAGAGTTTAAAGATGGAGGTTGGGTATATGGATAGCAAGCTGGACATAAGAGGGTCAAAGCTTTGATAGGGGTCGTGGAGAGGGGGAGAGAGAGACCATGTGATCGGTCAGCATATTTTATAACGTGATGTGGGGGGGCAGGTTGAACTGGCCACATCCCCCTGTGACACCTCCTGTTAGTCCGTCCCATAAAACATACTATTGGCTGGCAGGAAGAGGGGGGGGGACTAAGGAGTGGTCAATATTGAGATCTAGCAACTTAGGCTGGGGACTGGCACCTGGATGAAGAGTGATTGAATCATCAGGCTAGGGCTGTTGTCTCTTGATGGCCCTAGCTAGCTTGCTGATGGTTGAGCAATTAGTTGCTAAGCAACTATTATTGGAGTCTCAGAGCTGCGTGCAGCTTTGCAGGTTTGGAGGGGGGGGTTGCCTACATGTGCTGGAAGAAACTCCTAATGGTGTCTGGAGTTCTCTGTCTTCATGTTTTTCCATGGCATGGCACCTGAGGCTTTGTGCAGGCTTATGGAACTGCTTCATCTCACAGCAGGTGAGATGGCTGGTGACTCTGGACCATCACTGTAGCAGCAACACTAAAGGAAGGTGTCCCTTTTTCAGGTGTGCAGTCTCAACAGGTTCATAAAAAAAATTGATAGGCTTGCATGGCAACACCACTCAGCGTTTCAGACTGTCTGAACTCCTCTCTTGCAAACCTTCCCTTCCCTTTCTGCCTCTTCTTTTTTTTGGGGGGGGGGATCATGTAGCAATGTTTGCATAGGCGCATAATCACCCCAGTGTTGTCAAGTAGGCCAAGTAGTCATTCTAGATTGGGAGTCCCTGGGGGAGTTGTTTTTGAGCAGCTCATCCCCCCCCAACCCCTCTCTCCTGTTTCTGCATCAGAATCTGAGAGCATCCCATGTAAATCCACTGAAATCAATGGGACTACTCTCATGTAAATCTGCACTTCCCTCCCCCATGTATTCCACGGAAGAGAGTCAAAGGGAAGGAGGTTGAGAGGGGCCAGAGTATTTGGCAGAGAGACTGCGGAGCTGTCAAAAAGGAGCCAGAGCTTTGGATACATGCTTATGTGCATGGGTGACAGACAAAAAGAAAAGAAAAGAAAAAAAGAATGCTGCAACAATCTGAATGATGGACCATGGGGCAAGTGCACAGTGAAGCCAGTGCAGGATGGGATGTTCGATCAAAACTTCCCAGAACTATTTAAACTGCTGCAAATAGAGGTGCAGCCAGATCGCGCCAAGCCTCCAATGTGACCACAGCCAAAGTGTATTAGAGTGTTTGGGAAAACACTTGAACAAAAGCCTCTCAACATAAAGATCTAAGTAACAGTGAATAATATAAGAACCTCTCATTAGCCTGATACAGAAGAACAAAAGTCTGTACTTGCAAAGTTTTACCTCAGTAATTTAAATCCCTGATTTCACCTGACCTTTCCCTTTGATGTTCAAATGAAACCTTTTGTTATTTTTGCATTTTAAAAGTTACTCAAGTGTTATTTTAAAGTGTTTAAGTGCAATCCTACCCCTTCCCTCAGGTTCCTAGGCTGAGCAAATTGCCAAAATATAACCTACTGACAGGGTGAGACAGACAAGGTTTCTTCAAGGGAAGAATAAACACATTACCAGGGCTGCACCTCTGAGGGAGGGAAAACCTTACCTCTGAGGGAGGGAAGTGGACAGGGTCCATCATACATGCATCACAATCTAAACAAAGTTTAAGTACTCTAAAACCTGTCCATTTCAATAGCTTAACTATATGTTGCATTGTGACTATTGGTCTTAATACTGGTGCATCATAAGCCTATGGATGCATATTCATAAGCAAGTCCCTGTGAAATCAGTGGAACTTATTCCCAAGTGAGTGTGCAGATGTCTATAGCTGGCCCTAATATTAACATCATTGTTAACAGCCAATTTAACCCAGACTCTGATGTCAGCTGGCTGTTGCCTGAGGATGCTGCTAATGCCCGCCATCTGATACAAACGAGCACTTTATGTTTTATTATATTTATGATTGTATTGTTCTGATTTTATTTAATTCTTGTTTTAA
>NW_015175977.1:411121-412474 GCF_001447785.1 Gekko japonicus
AAACGTTTTCTGAGGCTGAGCGCCACTGGTCGGTGTGGGAGAAGGAAGCGTCGACAATCCGTTTGGCGTTGTGTTCCTGGCGCCATTGGCTGGAGGGGGCAAGAATGCCATTTGAGGTTTGGACTGACCATAAAAACTTAGAGACTCTAAAATCACCCAAATGTTTGAACGCAAAGCAGCTGCGCTGGGCAGATTTTTTCTCTAAGTTCCAGTTCACTTTGCACCATTTCCCCGGCTCGGCCAACTCGCTGGCTGATGGCTTGTCCCGCCTCCCGCAACATGCGAGTCAGCAAGACGTCATCATTGACTCAATTTTCACCCCCGCCCAGCTGGGTGGAGCGGTTATTACTCGGAGCCAAGCTAAGAAATTTCCCACGCCCCTGCCATCGCCTGTGTTCCCCTCCCCTCCGCCTCCTTCGAGTACTTGGAGGGACCGCTATAGTGAAAATTTCTCTTCGGAGGACAAGGCTATTGTGCGGGGGGTGCAGGATTGTAAACAGGACCCCGATGGGCTGTGGTATGCCAGAGAAAAACTCTATGTGCCTATTTCTCTCCGCAGGGCCGTGATGGAAACTGCTCATGGGACCAAGCTGGCGGGGCACTCGGGGTTTGTGAAATCCCTGCAATTACTCCGCTGCCAGTGCTAGTGGCCGCACATGCGCAAAGATCTCTTGGACTTTGTGCGCACCTGTCAGTTATGTGCGCTTACTAAACCAAGGGGGGGGGGAAGACCCCTGGACTGTTGAAACCTTTGCCAACCCCTGGGAGGCCGTGGGACGTTATTTCCATGGATTTTATTACTGACTTGCCTCCCAGCAAAGGGAGGACTGTTATTTGGGTGGTTGTTGATTTGTTTTCTAAACAAGCCCATTTCGTTCCGTTCCCTTCTCTACCCACTGCACGAATGTTAGCTAAGGCTTTTCTTACGCACATTGTACGCCTACATATGTTGCCCTCAAAGGTGATTTCAGATAGGGGAACCCAATTTGTTTCCAAATTTTGGAAGGAACTCATGACCATTATAGGGGTGGAGCAGGGGCTAAGCAGTGCTTATCACCCAGAGACTGATGGCCAAACAGAACGGGTTAATCAAACACTAGAACAATATCTAAGGTGTTTTACAAACTATCAACAAGATGACTGGTGTGAACTGCTACCTTTGGCTGAGTACTGTTATAATAATACGTTGCATAGTTCCATTGGTATGTCACCTTTTAAAGCAGTATCGGGCTATGACAGCCCCCCTTGCCTTTCTTGGGGGGGGGAAGCCTCTACAGCCTGGGGATGCTGATGAAAGTTGTAAATCTTTGCAACAGGCTTGGCCTTTATTGTGTCAAACGTTGGAGGCTGCCA
>NW_015175977.1:413489-479241 GCF_001447785.1 Gekko japonicus
GTTCCAATGGAAGAATGGAGGGGTTTAGAAATAGAATATGGGGAACACGTGCTCTGAACCGGCAGAACCATGTGGACTCTAGCTGCAGACTAGAGTTTAAAGATGGAGGTTGGGTATATGGATAGCAAGCTGGACATAAGAGGGTCAAAGCTTTGATAGGGGTCGTGGAGAGGGGGAGAGAGAGACCATGTGATCGGTCAGCATATTTTATAACGTGATGTGGGGGGGCAGGTTGAACTGGCCACATCCCCCTGTGACACCTCCTGTTAGTCCGTCCCATAAAACATACTATTGGCTGGCAGGAAGAGGGGGGGGGACTAAGGAGTGGTCAATATTGAGATCTAGCAACTTAGGCTGGGGACTGGCACCTGGATGAAGAGTGATTGAATCATCAGGCTAGGGCTGTTGTCTCTTGATGGCCCTAGCTAGCTTGCTGATGGTTGAGCAATTAGTTGCTAAGCAACTATTATTGGAGTCTCAGAGCTGCGTGCAGCTTTGCAGGTTTGGAGGGGGGGGTTGCCTACATGTGCTGGAAGAAACTCCTAATGGTGTCTGGAGTTCTCTGTCTTCATGTTTTTCCATGGCATGGCACCTGAGGCTTTGTGCAGGCTTATGGAACTGCTTCATCTCACAGCAGGTGAGATGGCTGGTGACTCTGGACCATCACTGTAGCAGCAACACTAAAGGAAGGTGTCCCTTTTTCAGGTGTGCAGTCTCAACAGGTTCATAAAAAAAATTGATAGGCTTGCATGGCAACACCACTCAGCGTTTCAGACTGTCTGAACTCCTCTCTTGCAAACCTTCCCTTCCCTTTCTGCCTCTTCTTTTTTTTGGGGGGGGGGATCATGTAGCAATGTTTGCATAGGCGCATAATCACCCCAGTGTTGTCAAGTAGGCCAAGTAGTCATTCTAGATTGGGAGTCCCTGGGGGAGTTGTTTTTGAGCAGCTCATCCCCCCCCAACCCCTCTCTCCTGTTTCTGCATCAGAATCTGAGAGCATCCCATGTAAATCCACTGAAATCAATGGGACTACTCTCATGTAAATCTGCACTTCCCTCCCCCATGTATTCCACGGAAGAGAGTCAAAGGGAAGGAGGTTGAGAGGGGCCAGAGTATTTGGCAGAGAGACTGCGGAGCTGTCAAAAAGGAGCCAGAGCTTTGGATACATGCTTATGTGCATGGGTGACAGACAAAAAGAAAAGAAAAGAAAAAAAGAATGCTGCAACAATCTGAATGATGGACCATGGGGCAAGTGCACAGTGAAGCCAGTGCAGGATGGGATGTTCGATCAAAACTTCCCAGAACTATTTAAACTGCTGCAAATAGAGGTGCAGCCAGATCGCGCCAAGCCTCCAATGTGACCACAGCCAAAGTGTATTAGAGTGTTTGGGAAAACACTTGAACAAAAGCCTCTCAACATAAAGATCTAAGTAACAGTGAATAATATAAGAACCTCTCATTAGCCTGATACAGAAGAACAAAAGTCTGTACTTGCAAAGTTTTACCTCAGTAATTTAAATCCCTGATTTCACCTGACCTTTCCCTTTGATGTTCAAATGAAACCTTTTGTTATTTTTGCATTTTAAAAGTTACTCAAGTGTTATTTTAAAGTGTTTAAGTGCAATCCTACCCCTTCCCTCAGGTTCCTAGGCTGAGCAAATTGCCAAAATATAACCTACTGACAGGGTGAGACAGACAAGGTTTCTTCAAGGGAAGAATAAACACATTACCAGGGCTGCACCTCTGAGGGAGGGAAAACCTTACCTCTGAGGGAGGGAAGTGGACAGGGTCCATCATACATGCATCACAATCTAAACAAAGTTTAAGTACTCTAAAACCTGTCCATTTCAATAGCTTAACTATATGTTGCATTGTGACTATTGGTCTTAATACTGGTGCATCATAAGCCTATGGATGCATATTCATAAGCAAGTCCCTGTGAAATCAGTGGAACTTATTCCCAAGTGAGTGTGCAGATGTCTATAGCTGGCCCTAATATTAACATCATTGTTAACAGCCAATTTAACCCAGACTCTGATGTCAGCTGGCTGTTGCCTGAGGATGCTGCTAATGCCCGCCATCTGATACAAACAAGCACTTTATATTTTATTATATTTATAATTGTATTGTTCTGATTTTATTTAATTCTTGTTTTAACTGTTTTATATTTTCTATGTAAGCCACCCTGAGCCTGCCTTGGTGGGGAGGGCGGGATATAAATTCAATAAATAAATAAATGCTTATTATAATCCTTACATGCAGTATAGGATGGATTCATGAAGTTGAAATGCCTAATTCTTTGTCATTTTCAACATCTCTTATAGTAGGACAAAGTGATACCCCAAATGTGATTCTAAAAGAGGAGTCTGCTGAAAACATGGAGACCAAGTCACCAGAATCAGATAAAACAAAGGTAGACGACGACCCTAAGGAATCACCAGATGCTGATAAGCAATTGCCAACACCGGAAGAAAAAGCAGAAGAGCAGGAACTACCCGGTGAATCTCCATCTAATGATGTTGGATTTAAAAAAGTGTTTAAGTTTGTTGGATTCAAATTTACTGTCAGAAAGGATAAGACCGAGAAATCAGAACCTGTTCAGCTACTGAATGTGAAAGCAGATGATACAGAAGTAGCAGCAGATGGAGCTGGAGACTGTAAGGAAGTCAAAATGGAGATGGTACAGGAAGCAATACAAAGTGAAGTGTCTCATCCTGTAGAAAAGACTGAACAACAGACTCAAACTGAGCAGGTGAAGGAAGAAGCTTATTCTGAAAAGATAAAAGAAAGCCCTGTGGAACCAACTGAAGCAAGCAAGGAGGCAGAAGTTAAAAGTGACGGTAGCAAGTTGGTAGAGTCTCCAACAAGCCCACTAGCTAATGAAACAGCATCACCCCTAAGAAAGTTCTTTACTTGGGCTGGCTTTAGGAAAAAGACAAGCTTCAGGAAGCCCAAAGAAGATGACCAGATTGTTGAGAGAGAAAAACAGGACCAAGACAAAGAAATGGCAGAAGAAAATGCTATCAAAGAAGAACTGGAAATAGAAAAAGTAGTACCAGATAAAAATGGGCCAGAAATTTCTGTAGAACCCACAGATGAGACAATGACGAAAGTGAGAGAGGAAAGTGAAGAAGTAAAAATGAGAGATGTCTCAACAGAAACACACCAGGAAGAACCCCTTACTCTGCCATCAGAAGAGTATGTAAAAAGTGTAAATAAAGAGTCAGAGATATGTTTGACTGAGAAGATTGGTCTGGCCTCCAAGGAAAAATCAGAAACGATACAAGAATGTCTACCTTCCCTAGAGCAGAGCACTCTTGCATTGCCTGCGAAGAAACATGCAGCACCCCTGGCAAAAGAACTACCCGAAGAAAAATTAGACAAATGTGAACCAATTTCTCCATTGGCAATGGAAAAGACTGAAGAACATTTTGAAATTCTTGAAGACAAACCTGAACCAAAAGCTCCTCTGGCAACTGAAAGTTTTGATGAAATACCCACAGAGTTTAACAATGATGTTAGCACCATTGTGAAGAAGGAAGAGGTAAAAACAAATGAAAAAGAAGAATTAACTCATGAACAATTAGTTGAGACAGATGCTCAGCTTCAGACAGGACAGCCTGCTGATGAACAATTAAAAGCCAAAGAAATTCTACCTGTAGCAATGAATGAACAGATCAAGCAAACTGAACCTAGCAGTGGAGATGTCGCAACATCTAAACCTCCAGAAGGCATCACAAATGAAGTTGAATTGCTTTCATCACAAGAAAGAGCTAAGATACAAGGCAGCCCCTTAAAGAAGCTTTTTACAAGTAGTAGCTTAAAGAAGTTATCAGGAAAGAAACATAAAGTAAAAAGAGATGACACTAAGTCAGGGGAATCAGTGGAACAAACACAATTGTCTGATTCTGCAGAAAGTCCTGAAGAACAAAAAGGAGAAAGTTCTGCCTCTTCTCCCGAAGAGACAGTAGAGCTGTCTTATGTAGAAAAAGTTATAGATGTAGCACAGGTCACTGAAAGTGAAGAAGGCGCTGCTTCAGATATGGAGAAGAAAAGAGAAAGTGTTACTCCTTGGGCATCCTTTAAAAAAATGGTGACTCCCAAGAAACGGGTCAGGAGACTTTCTGAAAGTGACAAAGAAGAAGAACTTGAGAAAGCCAAGAGTGCTGCTCTCGCTTCAACTGAAAGTGCTCCTTGTGAAGAACAGGAAGATAATAAAGAAAATGGTGAAGAGCAGAAATTAGAAAAAAGCACAGATGAGCCCAAGAGAAAGGTTGATACTTCTGTATCATGGGAAGCCTTAATTTGTGTAGGTTCATCTAAGAAAAGAGCTAGAAAATTATCAGGTTCTGATGAAGACGTAGGACAAAGACTTGCTCAAGAAGGACAAAAAACATATGAAAGTGGAATGCATAAAGAAACAGCCCAAGACATGACCTTTACTAGTTCCCAGGAAAGTGATCAAGGACAAGGAAATTCCTCACCAGAACAAGCTGGAAGTCCATCTGAAAGTGAAGGAGTTTCAACATGGGAGTCTTTTAAAAGACTAGTAACCCCACGAAGAAAATCCAAAACAAAGTTGGAAGACAGAACTGAAGAGCCAGTCACAGTTCCAAGTTCAGAACACTCTGCTTCAGACGGTGATTCTGGAAAAGAAGAATCCTGGGTTTCATTTAAAAAACTGATGCCAGGTCGCAGGAAGAAAAAGTCAGATGGAATACCAGAGCATGCTCCTGTTGAGGAAGTAGGAGAAGAAATTACAGAGAACAATGAAGAAGATTATGATGTTCCAGCTGTTGTTCCTTTGTCAGAGTATGAAGCTGCTGAACAAGAGAAATTTGAAGCACAGAAGGCAAAAGAAGATGATGTAACTAAGAAGAAAATTTTAGATGAAAGAACTGAAGAGTCAAAAGATGCTTTAGTAGATGAACAGTCCAGTGAAGGATTAGTTCATGCAGTCACTGTCACAGTGGTTGAAGGGGAAAGAGCAGTTACAAGTATTGAAGAAAGATCACCATCTTGGATATCGGCTGCTGTGACAGAATCCATTGAACATGCAGACAAAGACAATGAGAAACAAACTGAACAAATTTCTGAAACTGGAATTGGAGAAGAAATAGCAGTAGTTACTAAACACATGCCAGAAATTAGAAAGGACATTAGTGGTGACACGATAATCAGTGAGCTGGAGTTAACTCCAGAAGCGATTACAGCTCAAGAAGAAGCTTCAGGTGTTGAGGAAGTAACTGAAGCATCCTGTGCTGAAGAGACAACTGAAATGGTTTCAGCAGTTTCAAGACTAAGTGAGTCCCCTGATACAACTGAAGTAGCTACACCTGTACAGGAAGTAGGAGGTCAGCAAAATCTAGAAGAATTAAATAAGCAAACCCAGGAAGTTCTACAAGAAGTTGCTGAAAAAGTTAAATTATCTGATGATGCACAACTGATTAGTCAAAAGGTATCAGAAATAGACATTCAGTCTATCTCAGTGGAAAAAAGCAGGCAAGAAATTACCATCTTGTTTCCAGAAGTTAAACTGGCTGACTTGCCCTTAAAGATAGAAGATCCTAAGAAGATTAGTATCCAAACTAATGAAGGCACAGAAGGTGATCACAGTCAAGGTGAAGTTAAAGGAAGTGGTTTGAAGGAAGTGTTGGAGAAGACTAAAGACTCATGTGCTGAGGGAAAAGAAAGAGCTAAAGAAAGTATAAATTTAGATAGTGCTGATGAAAGTGAAACTGAACAAGAAAGACATGAAGAAATCACCAAAGAACAGACCACTGAAGAGAAATCTGAAGAGGAAGATTTTGTCTTTGTTACAGTAACTGCTGGTGAAGAACCAGAAGTAAAAGTTGGTGAGACTATCCAAAAGCAACAACATATATCTTTAGAAGCAGTTGAAAAGGAAAAATATGGAACTATTGATGCAGTAGAGGAAATCACAGTGAATTTAGAAGAAACAGCTCAAGGTGAGGTCACTGAAGATGGTGTTACAGAAGTGGATGAATCAATGAAAAGACTCGATGAAGAGGAGACTGAGTTCTCCCAGAATCTTATGCAAATTGTCTTACCTAGCCTGGAGTCAGAAAATGCAGAAACACGTCCAGCTCAGGTAAAGAAGGCTCTTATACAGAATTACGTAAAAGATACAAAGTGGTTTATAAAGTCCAGAAATAAGAAAGAACCAGTGCCTGAAGTACCAATCCAGAGCCAGGCTATTGATGTTCCAGTGAGAATTGTAGTAAATGAAATGAATGCTCTGGATATTGCAAAAGATGTTACAATTGGCTTAGAAACTAAAAGCACTGAGAAAGTTGCAACTGAGGCCTACTTAGAGAACAAGGACACTGAGGCCTTTTTATACAATATGCAACCTGAAACTCCTGTGCAGAAAATGGAACCTGACATTCATCTTCAGAAAGCAGAAATTGAGATCCCTGTAGAAAATGTGAAACCTAAACCTCACCTGTTGGATACTGAGACCCAGATCCCTGTAGACACTGTGGAAACAGGGATATCCATTAGAAAGATGGAAGTGGAGGTCCACCAGCAGAATTCAGAGATTGAGGCCCTTATACAAAAGGTAGTAACAGAACACCATAAAGAAGTGGATAAGGAGCCTTCCCTACTGAATGTAGAAGCTGAGGTCCTGGCAGAGAAGACTGAAGTAATAGTGATGAAATTTTCCCCAGAGATGGCAAAACCAGAAATTCCTACAGAAAAGGCAACAGTTCTGACAGAGACAGACGCAGAAGTTCTTGCCGAAAAGGCAGGTGGAAAGGTGCATGTGGAGGCTTCTGCAGAGAAATTAGATGTGGAAGTAGGGGCTCCAGCAGAAAAGGCTGATGTAAAGGTGGATGTGGATACCTCTGTAGCAAAAGTAGTTGAAGAGGCTTCTGTAGAGAAAGAGGTTACAGAGTTCCATGCAGAAGAGGTGGAAGCAGAGGTTGTCAAGGAGGTTGAAATGAAGGTTCCTGCAGAAAAGGTGGATATGAAAAACCTTACAGAAGATAGAAAACGGGAATCCCCCCCAGAAACAATTGAAGTCCTCACAGAAGAAGCAAAAGTAGGCATTCCTTCAGAAATGGTGGATGCAGTGGTGCATACAAGGACCCTTGTGGAAGCCCCTGCAGAGCAATCAGAACTAGTGCAAGAAGAAGCTGCTGCCAAGCCAGCAGAGCAGAAAGAGAATTTGCAGAGCTTGGAGGCTGAAGTTAACTTTCAATCTGAGATAGAAGATACTATGAATTCCATGATTTCAGTAGAAGTTCCAGTTTGTGCAGATTTAGGTGACATACGTAAAGTTCCAGTGCAGAGAGAGATGCAAGATGTTGCCAGTTCCTCTCAAGTAGAATATTTGGATTCTCTTGGAACTGAGGGTCCTTTTGAGGTTAAAGATGCTGGTCTAGCTCCCAAAACAAATGAGCTAGGGGATGTCACCCTTGTCTTAGAATCAAAGTGCACAGAAGAAATTGTAACTGAGATCCCTGTGCAGAAGGAAAAAAATATACCCTTTATGGAGAGTGCAGCATCTGAAGTCCTCGTGCAAAGTGAAAAGGAAGATGCACTTTCTTTGAAACCAAATTTTGCAGAGGCTGAATTAACTGAGAATGCTGTGGAAAATGAGGCAACAGTGGATTTTGTGGAAAATGAGCTTGGAAACACAGAACTAGCAATTAAATCCAAACACACAGAAGCAGCAGTAACTGGGGCTGCTGCAAGGACAAAAGTCGAAGGAGACACCCTTTTCTCAGACTCCAGATTCACAGAGAGAATTTCAGAAAGCTGTCAGAAAGGACAAGTGCTATCAGAGAAGGCAGTGACAGTGGAAAATGACAAATCAGCTGAAAACGCTGAACTTCCTCCTAGTGGGGATGTACTTTATGCAGCTCCGATGCAGCAACATCCCAAGCAACAGGAGGTTGCCACCACTGACATTCCTGAAATGCAAAGCTATGAAGCTTATAAATCCTCTTTGCCAGTAACAGCTGCAGCAATTGAAGAGCAAGTCATTGAAGAAAGTGTCATTGTTACAGAAACATCAACGGAAACATTGCAGTCTTTCTTAGAAGAGCCAAAAGAAAAAGCATTCAAAATTGTACAGCAGGTGACCTTTGCTCACTCAGGTCTGGGGGCTCCAGGTCCTGATACTGAGGTAATGTGGACTGAGAAGACAGAATCAGCCAGTGAGAAGCCAATTTTGCCAGCTGATTATTTGATCCAGCCACATGTATTTGATTCCATCCCCAAAATGAAATCAGAGCTCAGTCAAGAAACTGAAAGACAGATTCAGTCTCCAGAAAGACACCCCTCTTTGACCCATATAGAATTTCAAAAAGATGGTGTTGAGCCTGTGACTATAGAGTCTCAGAGTTCCAAAATTGTCCTTAAAATCATTCAGAATGCTGTTGATAAACTGGTGGAAAAAACAGAAGAGACAGTGTATGTGTCAAGTCAGGTGTGTGAAAATAAATCTGAAATTCAGGAAAGCCTACACACTGATCAGCAGCTGCTTTCTGAGAACATAGAGAGACAAGAGATCCTCATAAAAGAAGAAGTCCCTAGAAGGGCAGAGGCTGATCTAGAAGTCGTGAAACACGTGTCACAGTCGGATGAACATTTGGGTACTGTGACAAAACTAGTGGAAGTTGGAAAAGACATTACAGAAGAGCCAGGCTTGCAGAAAGAAAATGGCGAAACAAAGTTTGAATCTGAAATGGATTGTGCTATTCCAAAAGAGACTGAGAAGGTGACATTGGATGGTGCTGCCGCAGGAGATCTACCCAAAGAGTCACGTGACATAGACCAACCAAAGCTAAAGACTGTAGAAGCTGGGCAGACTGTTCAAATGCAGGAACACTTTATAGAGCAGCAAACACAAGCAAAAAGGAAAGAAGACCAGTCAATGGGACTTGGGGAGACACACACAGAGGAAGATGTAAATAATCAAGACTACACATCCTGTGAGACTCTACAGTTAAAACCAGAGCTCACCGAATGCTGAGATTTAAAGTAAGTATCATTTTCATTACAATAATTGCTTGGCTAGTTTAAATCCAGTATAGCTATTTGAAATGGCATTTTATTCACTGAATGTGTGCAGTGCAAACACTGCTGGCCTTCAGAACTTTTGCAGATGTCTCCAAAAGCAAATAACTGATCTTGGAACCCCCAAAACAGGCTTTCAGATTCCTGCCGGCAACCATCTATTTAACAATTTTTAAAAAAGTTCTCTAGCCGTCTTTGTATGTAGTTGGACAGCGATGTTA
This sequence comes from Gekko japonicus, assembly GCF_001447785.1. Lineage (NCBI taxonomy): Eukaryota > Metazoa > Chordata > Lepidosauria > Squamata > Gekkonidae > Gekko > Gekko japonicus. The sequence goes on from NW_015175977.1 coordinate 422,759, forward strand.
ACCTTGTTCCATTTGAAAGCTTGTTGATGGAAGAAACTGTCACTGCATGCACGCACAAATATTTGGCTTGGTGTGGTGCATTTGCTGTCTTTCCACCCGTCAGAGGATGTTTGTTGTAATATCAGTGCAGCCCAATGCTTCCTGTTCAGTGTCCTGCAGCACACAACGTTGTCATAATGAATCCCTTCCATACTTGCCGGAAGTATCACCATTGACAGAAAATTGTTCAGAAAAAATGGTCCCGATCCTAGATTGATAATACAAATATATTTAGGCTCTGATACAGCAAGCCTGGTTATCTGTTGCCTCAGGCATTATGCACAGTGAGGATTTTGTTTCTCTTACTTCTTCAACCTGGCGCTTACCCTCCTATCTCCACTCACCCCCAGTTAATAAACTTACACATTGTTCATGTATTACCCACTGTTCATGTAGATATCTTTTGAGTTGTACTGTGAGAAGACTTACAGCATGTCTTTCAATTATGCTGCAAACACATTTTCACAAATTACCTATCAGACGACCACATCAGACATCTGAGTCCTGGTTCAAGTCTGTCAGTCTTTTCCGTCCCTTTTTGTTTGCTTGCCCACCACTGCCTCCTCTCCCTGCAGCTGGGAAAGCCCATAAAGCACCCCAGAACCACTTCTGCCCGAGTGACACAGCTGTGAGGGGGCTTTGTTAATGCTCCCTGGCTGAAGGCAGTAGCAGAGGTAGCAGTGAGGAATAAGGGCATGGGGTGGGGAGGGGTCCGACTAGGGTGGCTCTTGCATGTGACATCATCACACTGGGGACATCATGCCAGGTTGTGGCAGTTGGGGGCTGGCAACCCTAGGTCCAACTAATCTATTTGAATCAACCTTTATTTGCTGGTATGCTTTTCTGATAAGCCACGTGTGATAGGAGGCTTGCAGAGTAGCTGAAAGCGGCTTTCCCCATTTCTAGTTTCTGTGCCAGTTTCTGTGCCACTGAACAGTTTTGCACAATGTTGCTGTGAAACAGCTGGTGGTGGCAGCACATTGACGTGATGACTCGTGTTGCCTGCACAACATGCCACTATAGTATGCCGACACTGCCACCACACACTGGTTAAGAGGCTTGGGCCGCAAGGTGTTGCTGATCTGTTCGCTTCTGTTTCCACAGTTGCCTGGAAGCTGCATCTTATAGTTGGAGAGACCAGTGTATGCAGAAGGCAGTGGAAGAGAATGGGTTTTGCATTACTGGGCTGAAGACCAACGATTTGGAATGCTGTTACTAGACCTTTGCTTTCCAATGTCATTCTGAGAAGGCATCTGACAATCCTGAGGCACCATCAGGAGCTCAAGTCCCTTTCTTTCACTTCGTTAACACTTCCTTTTCACAATACACTGTTTAAACTGATTTTTTTTGCTAGTAAGTTGTGTGGGGGGAAGGTAGGAAGTCAGTGTAACCTTTTGTTGAAATTACAGCCTGGGAAAGAAGTTGGCATCCTTTAGGCTCCCCCCTGTCATCAGTGCTTCCAAAACTGGAGTGTAATTCTTTTGTGTATTTATGTGTATATCTTTAAGCAAAAAATAATTTTAATGTACATTTCCTCTTTATATGTGAAAAAAAAAATACAAAATGACCTTCTTATTTGTCTTTCCTAGTAGGAAAATACCTTATAATGCCTACTACCTTAACTTCTTACTGTATGGAAGAACCAATGTTTAATGCTGCATGATCTTGCTTCCATAGAAGAACATCCATGGGTGAAAGGTGCAGTTTGTCTTTGGAACACTTGAGATACCAATTAGACAGGAGCTGATTTTTTACACCACCTGCTCCATTCCTGATGATGTTTGTGTCATGTGTGTTGAAAACATTTCAGCAGCAGTCTAGAGGAGAATTAGGCACCCAAGAAGACTGATTTAAATGTTTTTACATCTGCCTAAGTCTGTACTGGACTGTAGCGCTCAAATGTATTTGAATACAATTTATTTTTATGGAAGACCTCAGAGAAAGCAGGACGACTTCAAAGGACAAACAAATGAACAGCCACTTTTAACAGTTTACCAGCTTTGAGGTATGACTCGGTTAAGGAACTGTCATACCAAACATAAAGCAAAACAATTAATTGGTTTTATCTTGTCAAGAAACAGAAAAATAGTTCATTTAAAAAAATACTGCTTTCCTGTTCTCAGAACATACCATATCAGAGAATGAGACCATTCTTTTCAAAAAGTTTTTGAGAAGCAAAGCATTAAGTCTGTTCCATATGTGTGTCCCTTTGTTAGAAAAGTGAGTTCCATTGTACTTATATTCATTTGGTAACCTGTGATTTCTGAAGAGTGATTTAAACAAAGGCTTGGCTTATACTTACACTTTAATTAATTATTTTTAAAACCCTCAGTCTAGAAACCTTGAGCAAAGACATTCCCAATTTTCTTAGATATAAGATTGCAAGTCACTATAGGTTGTGCATAAAAACTGGGCAGGCTTGAAATGCTAAACAGTTGAACAATAGTGAAAATGTTCAAAGCATTTAGTATTTGATCTTCTAGACATCAAGCAGGTCTAGCAGGTCAAGTTCTGTTGCACTTTGTAGCCTTCGCACCTATCTGTCTGAGCTTGTTGCATGGCCCAGTGGCTTCACTGTCCTACATGTATAGTAATTTATTTGAAAAGGAACAAAGTGAGCCAAATGCCTTCTTTTAGGATCTGCATAGTGAGTGAAGAAAGTAAAATGTCACTGGTGCACTAGCTCCATCTGGTGGTAACCCTGTACACTTCGTAGTTTAGAAGCCTTAGAACTCTGCCCAACACATTACTTTCTTTCTGATAAAATATGGCAGTTTGGAGTTTCTTAAAATGCATCTAACATAATATCTTTGCTAATAAATTGTGCACTATGATGAACAATAATATACAATCTTATTAGTTAATTGTCACAGGTTCACTGATTTGATAAAGGTGTTGATCAGTGAAAGATTAAAATGGAAAGATGCTTTTTAAAAACAGTCCTTCTTAGCAAGCATGACATTGGGATGACTTGAATACCAGGAAATTCAATACTGCAGTCCATGTCAAGTTATAGGCTGTGGAGTGTTTTTAGACATTTGAGGATAAGAAAGGTGAATGGCCATTTTTCTTAATATGTATTTACAGCTCCCCCCTCCATTCCAGTGACTATGTAGGCCCACTGAAATCACAGTATAAATGGTCATTGAATCATTTCAGTGTAATTACAAACACGTTTTCTTCCTTCATTTATAGGGGCTGCCAGACTGAAAATGTTTTGCCATGAAATCTGCTGACGGGGACCAGTGAGATTGATTGGGAGGCAATATTTGATGGCTGCTGATGAACAGAACCCACTTTCTTACTTGTGGCCATTGAGAAGAAGCTAGGCATGAGGAAGGTGGATCAGCACCATGCCATTTCATGGCTGCTGAATAACCAACAGTGCTTTGTGTAGCTCATGCTTGCATAGTACTGCCCCTGCCTCCATCACTTTTTTCAGTGTCTGCTGGTAAAGATGTTGGGGCCTCCTTCTCATCAGTTGCCATTCAGCAACAACCACCAATTACAGCTTCCTCCCTTATTGACCCCTTTGGCAGATTTAAAGGCAAGCCAAACTGTTCTTGCAACTGCATTTGTATATCTGTTAACATGTCTCCAAGAACTTTCCTTCCCACTTCCAACTCCAACTAATGGGGAATTTAATATTCCTTCAGTCCTAAATCCGAAAGCTTACATATTCTGCTGGGACTAGGTGTTGGGGTGATGTGTGCTAGCTTGATAAGGCATAGTAGGGGGAAATGAAATCCGAAACACTTTCACTCCACAGTCCACTTGTGTGTTAGTACTTGAACTCTCTTTTGTCTGTCCAAGCAAATAGGTCCACAGAAATTATTCTTCCTGAAAAGTAGGTAGTATAATATATGCAGATTAGTGTGTGGTTCCTTTCAAGATTTATAGGTTTACAATGCAATCATATGCAGAGAGACTGTGTAACCCTGCATTCATTGTACTGTAAGTTTTGTTATAATGGTTTGTTATAAATGCCTAAAAGGCATTTGTGAGAAAACTCAGCTGACTTAGAGCAAGCGGGAAGCTTTAAACAAAATACTGATGTTAACAGTGCATAGTCTCCTTTAGTTAAGAAATTCCAAGTAGGACCTTGTTTATGAATCGCTTAGATATATCCCCTGTGTTTGTCTACAATGTGTAAACATGTAAAATGTGTAACATGGTATGTCTCAAAATTGGTGACTTTTCTTTAGTGGCAGCTTTCTCCCCTTCCCATCCTCCCCCTCCCCCGATTTACAACATTTGTTCTGACTGTAGTTCTTGATTGCCAAATGTTAGATTGTTCCCTTTCATTATGTGCTTTGCAACAGGACTGTCCAATTCATTTCTCCTGGACTCTCTGTGGCCCTGACCAGTTGTAGACTGCTGTTTAGCAGATATTTGGTACCCTCAGATCTACCCAGGGCTAGAAGAAGAGGGATTTTGTCAAAGCATCTGGCAGGCTGTATTACCTGGCCGATGGGCTACTGATTTGACAGGCCTGCTTTGCAGCACCAAACAAATGGGCAACCAGTTGTTTATACAAATTTGCAATGTCTGTACGGGAAGCCATATTGCAGTAGCTGCAACCAGTTTAAAATATTTTTAAAATAACAATGGCATGGCCTATATCATACTGGTTCTAATCTTTATAGCTCCATGGCTGTTAATAGTATGTAAAGTTATCTAAACAGCATTTAAATAAAACCTAGTAATCACAATGTAAATTATCAGTGGCTAGAAGTTGGGGGAGCAAGCGCTTAGTTCTTGCTTTTTTATATATACTGATCTAGGGCCTTTCTAAGCAATGCAAAGAACACAAATCATATAACCAATAACTCTTCTTGTAACCGACCTGTCTCAAAGAAGCACCAGAAGAATTCTCTCCTGGTGCAAGGAGCAATGTCTCCATTCACAGATACTGCTTTGTTACAGTGTATTGCTTTGGCCTCAAAAATACTCAGATGAGGCTGCAAATTGTAGCTTGTGCCACAACTTCAAGCTTTTGCAGTTTCTTCTAATCCATGTATTGAATTACTTGATACTTTGATTTTCTATGTTGTTTTTAAAGTAGATTTTCTTGGACTAAATAAAATACAAACACAAATTAATTTATCTGTGTGTCCTTTGTCATTCTTATAATGATTTTTCATGTCATCTTGAGCAAGAGGATTCAGTGAGCTGAACTAACATATTGCTCTGTTGCTGCTAGCAAATGGCAGAAAACACTTATTGAGTGACTGATTAAGGCTGCAGTTTGTAGCAAGGGTGCATGCAGAAGTTGTTTCAGGCTTGCCCCAAACTGGAGAACTCATTTCCAAGAGAAAAATACCAAAATGTAGGCTGGGCATCTTTCGTAACCATTATTGGTACAGTGAACTTTGCTTCTAAGTAAATAAATAATGCAGGGAATTTCAGATTGTTTGTTGGTTTATTAAATTGAACTTTTAGGCCACCCTCCCCTGAAAGACAGGGCTCAGAGTGGCATAAAGGTAAAGGTTTCTATTGCTCAAGAGCTAGTCGAATCTAGAGGGTGGTGCTCATCTCCATTACCAAGCTGAAGAGCCAGCTCTGTCCAAAGACTTCTCCCACCGAAGTGGTACCTATTTATTTGCCTGCAATTTCTTGCTTTCAAACTGCTACGTTGGCAGGAGCTCACTCCGTCACGCGAGACTAGGGTCTCAAACTGCCGAACTACAGACCTTCTGGTCTGCAGCTCAGCGTCTTAACCTCTGAGCCACTGTGGTCCCTGTCTCAGAGTGGCATACAACAGTTATAAGATTACAATTCTTACGAGAAGTCTCAAGATTAAGATAATACATAAAAATACAATTTACAGCAGCCTAAACCAGTCTAATGGCAATAATTCCTGGAGTGTCATTGCCTTGTAGAAGAGGGAGGTAGGGAAAGGAAAAGGAAGAGCAGTGCCAGACTAGATGGAGGACCGTCACTGTCCTCAGCTGAATGCTTGGCGTAACATCTCTGCCTTATATGCCCTGAGGAACAGCAACAAGTCCCGCAGGGCACGGATGTTATTTGGCAGAGCGTCCCACCAGGTAGGGGCCAGGGCAGAAAAAGCCCTGGCCCTCAGCTACCACGTCTGGGGAAGAAGGACCATCAGGGAGACCTTTTTTAGAACGAAGAGTCAAAAACAGAACAAGGGAACAGGCCCCTTACAACATATACAAACGAGGGAAGAAGAGAAATCGGTGGTTAATTTGACATCTCGGACCTTTTCTAAAGATATGATGGACGTGCTTAACTTAGGACCCAGTTTTGTGTGTTCCCCCATGTATGATGCATTTCAAGTCAGGGTTGATTTGTTTAAGTTAATCAGGAAGATCATATTAAAATACTTTTTTGAAGGATTCAGCTTCACGGACATTAATCCTTTTAAGGGTAAATCACAGTTTGTTCCACAAATCAACCATCCGTCTATTACAGTGTTTGAACGTCGGGTGATAGACGATATTGTGACATTGGAACAACGTAGGATTCCCATTAGATATAACACTACCAGAACCCAATGGGAGAGCCTTAAAGAGGTAGCAGAAATGTCCAATATTGTCATCAAAATTGCAGATAAAGGGGGAGCAGTGGTACTTCAGGATTATGAGGACTATGTCCTTGAGGTTGAAAAACAACTGAGCAATTCAGAATTTTACACTAGGATCGATTATGATCCTACTTGTGAGGTCAATAGGCTTATCACAATTACTATCAACGAAGGGTTACTCTTCGAGTATATATCTGCTCAAACTGCTGAATATTTAAAAAAGAAATATCATAGGGTCCCCATTTTTTACACACTTCCTAAAATACACAAACCTGGGCATCCTCCTCCAGGTAGACCGATCGTATCAGGCACTGATTCTTTATTGGAACCACTTTCCAAATATGTTGATTCTTTTTTGCAGCCTTTTGTTTGTACTCTACCCTCATATATAAAGATGTGATTTTATTGATCAGATTGAGGGGATGGCTGTACCTGAAGGGTCTGTACTAGTGACAATGGACGTTAGCTCACTTTATACAAATATCCCTTATGAGGAAGCGAGACTCAATCTCCTCAGGACTTTAGAAATACGGGCCATCAATGTTCCCCCCACGCATTTTCTTTTGGACCTAGTTGACATTATTTTTGAAAAAAAAAATTTCGTTTTGGTAAAGACTTTTATTTCCAAATTAAAGGGGTGGCAATGGGTAGCGCTTTTGCGCCCAGCGTCACGAATTTATTCATGGGTGATTTTGAGGGGAAGTGGATATTGGATAACAACAACAACCCTTTTTTTGAGCACATCTTATTTTACAGGCGTTATATAGATGATTTATTCATGTTGGTTAAGGAAATGGAAATCGTGGACTTGTTTGTACAATGGATCAATACTGTCCACGAGTCTATCAAGTTCTCGTATGTGGCCAGTACTTTGGAAGTTAATTTTCTGGATACCACGGTTTATGTGCTTGACAGAAAGTTAGCTGTTCGTCCCTACCACAAAAATACAGATAGAAATTCCTATTTACATTTCGATTCTCATCATGTTCACCATCTAAAAATCAACCTCCCATATGGACAATTTTTAAGAGCAAAAAGGAATTCCACCACTAATGAGGACTTTGAATTAGAATCAGACAGACTTTGTAAGTTATTTCAGGAGAGAGGATACCCTGTGTGGGTCATAGACAATGCTAGATTTAGAGCTAGACGTCGAAATCGTTCTGATCTATTCAAAGGAAGACCTGAGCATCGCACAGACAATAGACTGTGCTGGGCTTTAGATTATACTAATAGATCACATGAAGCTAAAAGGATAATATTAAAACATTGGCACATTTTAAACATCATGGCCTGCCAGCATCCCCCCATGATTGGATTTAGAAAGACCCAAAGCATTCGAGACAAGATCATTAGGGCTGACATCCTTCCAAGACATCAACAAAACACTTTGCCAAAGGGTCACTTTAAATGCGGTAAATGTGCTGCGTGCCCTTCAATGTGGGAGACAGGTGCACTGGATTTTCCTGAGCTGGATTTTAGAAAAGACATAGCACATTTCTCCACGTGTGCCACTAAAGGCACAGTGTATTTGATAATTTGTGTATGTGGACTCAAGTACGTGGGACAAACTACACGGGCACTCCGTACCCGTGTGCTTGAACATAGGTCCAGATTACGACATGGACACCAAGAGGCCCCCCTTGTACAACATTTCACTGAGGTTGGCCACGGACCTAATGATTTCAAATGTGTTACTTTGGAGGTGATCCGGTCCAAGCCCTATATCTCATCTGATATACACAAGTTATTACTGCAGAGAGAGGCTTTTTGGACTTTTAGATTAGCTACGGTTCAGCCTGCTGGACTTAATACATCTTTAGAGATGTCATGCTTCCTGTAAATACTTATGGTTTGGTATCATGTGTTATCATTCTATGTATAAACATAATCTATGTATTAACAACATGGTGAGGAATTGCAAAATGCCTTTGTAGATTCTTTGGTTTGCCATTGTGTCCTTGATTCTTCAATGTTACTTTCATGTACTCCTGGCAAGCACAGAATTTTAATAGATAGATGAACCATAGGCACAACATTGTATATGATAAGTTGGCGTCAACATGAGAAGCATGTGATTTGTACATGACAATATAATGGAAGTAGTGTATGTAGTTGTTAAGACTTATTCGTCCGATTGAAAGGTTATACTTGTTAGCTAAGAGCTTTGGAAGAAGGCGTCTGGTAAGATTCCTTATAACATTAGTAGGCTACAATGGGGTACTTTAACTGATTAAATTGAAACAGGAATATAATGAAATGAAATTATTTTATTTACAGAATTCAAGAATATCCAGCAGTTGATTTTATTGTACATGGATATAGAATTGTATGTATGGTTTTTTCATTGTCTAAATTGATGTAAATCTGGTTGGTAGGTTCCCTGTCATGAGTTGTAATTATTTCTTGATAGGAGACCTGTATGATAAAGAGTCATCGAAACGAACGGTAACTCGAGAAGTTCGTCCCTGTCCGTTCATCTTGATGTCATCATCCTTTGTTTGATGGTGCCTTGCTGTTAAGAACAAAGATTAACATCATGAAGCTCATCAGTATTATAGCTTAATCATTGTCTATTATTCTTATAATTGTGTGCACTTTGCAGCAACTGTTCTGTATATTGTCATTTCATTGCTTCCCCCTGTGTTGTTATACTTAGTCAAGGACAGGCAGATGTCTCTCGGGATGGGGACCACCAGGAAGTTCTTCTCTCCTAAGCATAAAGCTCTTCTGGGGGTGTACCAGGACAGGTGGTCCCAAAGATATGTGGGACTCAGGCAGTTAACGGCTTTAAAGGTTAACACCAGCACCTTGAACTGGATCCAGTACTCCACTGGAAACCAGTGCAGCTTGCACAAGCACAGGTTGGATATGTGCCATATGGGGGGGGGGGTTTCCCAGTAAGAAGAAGAAGAAGAAGAGATTGGATTTATACCCCGCCCTTCACTACCCAAAGGAGTCTCAGAGCGGCTTACAAACTCCTTTCCCTTCCTCTCCCCACAACAGACACCCTGTGAGGTAGGTGGCGCTGAGAGAGCTCTTGACAGAAACTGCTCTTTTTCAAGAACAGCTCTCATCAGAACTACGGCTTGCCCAAGGCCATCCAGCCAGGTGCAAGTGGAGGAGTGGGGAATCAAACCTGGTTCTCCCAGATTAGAGTCCGTGCACTTAGCCACTACACCAAACTGGTGTAGGACCTGCACGGCCGCTTTCTGGATCAGTTGGAGTTTCCAGGTCAGCTTCAAGGGCAGCCCTACACAAAGCAAGTTACAGTAGTCTAGCCTGGAGGTGACCATTGTGTGGATTACTGTAGCTAAGTCAGGGCGAGACAGATAAGGGGCCAGTTGCCTGCCTTGGTGCAGCTGGAAAAATGCCAGTCTGGCAACATTGACAAAGAGGCATCCAGAATCACATGCAGTCTCTTGGCAGTCAGTGCTGGTAATAAGGGCACACCATCAAGAGCTGGGAGTTGGTCCCCCAAACCCATGCCCCACCCCCCGCCACACAACCTCCATCTTGTCAGGATTCAGTCTCAACCGACTCTGCTTTAACCATCTCACCACAGCCTCCAAACCCTCAGCCAAATTCACAGGAGCTGGCCGGCCACCCAGCAACAGATATAGCTGGGTGTCGTCAGTATACTGGTGATATCCCAGCCTGAAACTCTGCAACAGTTGGGTGAGGTGCATGTAGATGTTAAATAACATCAGTGGATTGCCCCCTGAGGAACCCCACATATCAGTGGGTACCTAGTTGACACCCTCTCACCCAGCACCACCCTCTGTCCCTGGCCATGGAAAAATGAGGTGAGCCACTGTAAGGCTACTCCACAGACTCTTACGTCAGCAAGGCAGTGGGTCAAAAGATTGTTCTCAACTGAGTCAAATGCCACTATAAGACTGAGCAATAACGGCAGCACCGACCCGCCTCAGTCCAGCTGCCTGCGAGATTGTGAGGGCAACCAAAGCCGTCTCCATCTCATGGCCTGGGTGGAAACTGGACTGAAATGAGTCCAACACCGATGTGCCATCAAGGAATTTCTGGAGCTGTTCTGCTGCTGCTCTTTCAATTACCTTACCCAGAAATAAAAGATTCAAGACTCAGCAGTAATGGGAAGGATCCAAAGTGGGTTCCCCCCCCCAAAAAAAAAAATAATTAGCAGAACCACAGCTTCTTTCAGACACTTTGGGTATCTGATCTGCATTTAAAACTAGGAGTCTTCCTTGCATTATTTGCTAAGAATGGAAGTTTAGATGAATGTAAAGTACCTGCACGTTATACAGACTACAGGCTGCTAGGAAAAGCATTGGAAGGGAGAGGAACAAATCAAAACGAAGACCAAAGGAAGTTTAAAGCAACAGGAAAGTTACAGTAGTCAGCAGACATTCTCATTAAGACTAAGGGTTGCCAATTCTGGATTTGGAAATTCCTGGAGATTTGGGGGCAGAATTTGGGGAGGGAGCTCAGTGGGGATTGTGATGCTGTAGAGTCCTCCATTTGAAGCTGCCATTTTCTCCCGGGGAACTGATCACTGTAGTCTGGAGCTCAGTTGTAATTCCAGGAGATCTGTAGGCCCCACCTGAAGGCTGGCAATCCTACTAAAAGTGCAGTGCCAAACATTTACAAGGAGTTTCTTATTGAATTCAGTGGGCCTTGCTTATGATTAAACCTGCTTAAGAACATGTTATATATGAGCTCTACCTGTAACCATAAGGAGAACGATGGAAGGTTGACCAGCTTCTCTTAAGTGTTTCTATGCACAATGTTGTTGTGATGGATGGCCGTATCATGTGTTTGATTCTCAGCTGCAGAACAAACTTGTCAAACATTCACTAACAGCACGCAGACCTCTAGCAACACAGTGTGGTCTGCACAAATGCATGGAATCCTGTGCTGGGGTCTCATTTAAAAATTGCTTATAACAGGGCGTTTTTGAAAAATTGTGTAGTAATGAAGAAAAGTCATGGAATCTGGATTCCTGAGAATCTCAGCTTTCTTTTGGAGGTGGGGTCAAAAAAGCAAAGTTCTGGTCCTAATGGCTGAAAAGACATACTTTCAAAAGTTTGTGTACCTTTCTTCCTTTATGGATCTCAAGACAGCACCAACTGGGTTCCATGGACGTTTCTGAGCAGACCCAGACCTCCATGGCTTCAGCAAGGCTGCTACATAATATGCTTTCCAGCCATTTCCTAGAACTGGGTAATTAAGCATATAAACAACCTTAATTAGCAACACTTATCATGTCTTCAGGATTTAGCTTTTTCCTAGCATATCATTTGGGCTACAGGATGATGAAATCTTTTAAGCACAACTGTCCTTACGTTCATGTTCTACATATGTAGCAGAGATATTGTGGCTTCCAGGATGCAGAAGTGCCTTAGATGCTGTGAGCAACAGTCAAATCTTTTTATAAGGACCTGACCAAATATCACAAAACAGTCAAGCTATGGAGGAAGTTCTTTATTTAGCCTCTTATTCCTACCCTTCTATCTCAGAATAGGGATGCCAGATCCCCCCGGTTGGGGCGAGGGTCTCCTGCTTTCAGGACCCACCTCTCTGCCACCAGTCAGCTGGCTGGGGGGGAATTACCCCCCCCCCAATTAAAGAACACTGGAAATTAACACAACATGCCTACATGACCCGAAAGTGACATAGGCACAACAGGGATGCTGGGGGGGGCGACACTCTGGTTTTTGGGCAAAACTGTATGACAGAACCTAATTCGACCATAGAGTTTTGGCCCAAAAGCCAGAGCATTGCCTTGACGTGCCTACTTCACTTCTGGGTCACATAGGCACATCATATTAATTTCTGCCATTCCTCCCCACTCCTGTTAAGTGCAGCCCCCATCCCCCGCCAGCAGCTCGGAGGGACCTGGCAACCCTACCTCAGAATAAGGTGGGGGAGAGAAAAGTTTCAAGGTATGGTGGAGGAAAACCCCCACTCAGCAGTTTGTAGCGTTTAAAATGGAAGAATACATAACGTGATGCACACTCAAGTGATTGTTGTAGATGGTGGCTGCAAATCAGGTTCACGTTCGGTGTTCTGTGCAGTCCCACACTGGGACCAGTGTTCCCTCTAAGCTGAGTTAGTGTGAGCTAGCTCACAGTTTTTTAGCCTCTGGCTCGCAGATTTTTGTCTTAGCTCAGGAAGGAGGGCTCCAGATAAAACTGATTTATGCATTAGCCAGATTGCTCGCTTACATCTTTAATGCCAGGAGCTCACAAAGTAGAATTTTTGCTCACAAGACTCCACAGCTTAGAGGGAGCGTTGATTGGGACCTCAGCTGGGCAGGCCTGCTGCAGAGAGGTTCTTTTTCAAGCGAACTCGCCTAGAGGGCATCCATTTGAGCAGGAAAACGGCTCGTGCTGGTTCCAAGGGGGGGGGGTTGCCCTCTAAGTGAGTTTTTTAGCTTGGAAGTTAATCTCTCCCTGGCAGGCCTGCCTGGCTGCAGTCTCAATGTGTGCTTGTGCCCGCACAGAAGGCAGCTCTATGAACAACAGTTACAGGTAAGTACAACCACGTTTTCACAATGTATTGAAGGATACTGGGAAAGAACATGCAAGTATGTATGTATGTGTGTGTGTTTACTTCATTTCTTCCACTTTCCAAAGGGAACCCAAACTTTTTTTCTCCTCCATTTTATCCTCACAGAAACCTGATCTGATAGGTGAGGCTTAGAGTATGTGACTGGCCCAAGGTCATTGACCAGGTTTTCATCTCACAGTGATCTTGCAGATTCTAGTCCAACACTTTATGCCACACCAATTCAAAACGGCTAGTCCTTAGAGGATATATGAGGCAACAGTTACTTAGCTATGTCCCCAGCACCAGCAAGAACACATACGTTCCTTGTACGGCAAACAAAAAAAGTGTGGTAGCCTTTACATTTCTCAGTATAAGGTATATGTGTCAATGCAAACTGTAGAGTAACTCTACAGTTAGAAGAAGAGATTAGATTTATACCCTGCCCTTTACTACCCAAAGGTGTCTCAGAGCGGCTTACAAACCCCTTTCCCTTCCCCTCCCCACAACAGACACCCTGTGAGGTCGGTGGGACTGAGAGAGCTCTGACAGAAACTGCTCTTTTTCAAGAACAGCTCTAATAGAACTACAGCTTGCCCAAGGTCATCCAGCCAGGTGCAAGTGGAGGAGTGGGGAATCAAACCCGGTTCTCCCAGATTAGAGTCCGTGCACTTAACCACTACACCAAACTGGTGTAGGTGAAGGGTCAAAACCAATCCAAATGGAGTAGTGTTACCCTGTGATGGAAAGACAAGAAAACAATACAGCCAAGGTCTCATTTAAAGTAGATGAATCCCAAAACATACGATTGTGGGTAGTTTTATTGGTTGTACTGTAGAAAAAGTAATGTGGTATTTTCAGTTTCCTTTCCACACATTCTCTTTCATCCAAATACGTACCATGCCATTAACTTTTAATGATGTTATGCTGCATCTCATGATGGCAGCTGTTGCCTGTGGGTCAATGTGCCGTGATGCAATCTAGCACAGCATGCTGCAACACATCACAGTTATATTGATGCAAGTGTGCAGCAGTTGTACTCTGTCTTATACTGGAGAGTGCTGCAGTTCTTCTCTGTGTTAAATCTGAAAATTCTGAAATAAAATGAACTGATGCCATTCTTTTTGATAGCAGTGGAATTCTACTGCCTCAGCACTGGCCTGATAGTGCCCTTGTTTACATTCCTCTTCCCCTGCTCGGAATATAATTCAGCTTTGAAAACTCACATAGTTCAAACATCTTGTTCAAGAGAATCCCCTCGCTGACTGTGCAGAGAGCAAAGTATGGTCTTAACCCTCACTGGCTACTAAACTAGCATTAAACCAGACAGCCATCCTGCCCGTTTGGTTGAAATAGCTAAGTATCATCCCATGACTTGGGGAATTCTGCAACCTTACCTAGCCTGAATGCTAGGACAATAGTTATTATTTATTTACAAAATTTATATCCTGCCTTTCTGCTCTTACAAGGGCCGCCAAGGCACGTAATTTAAAAACATACACAATAAGTTACAGTATAAAACCATTAAAATAAACCCCTTCCCAAACACACCTCATTAAAACAACTTTTTAATGAGCTAAAAACAGTTAAAATACATGCAAAACATTTAAAAATGGTTAGGAAGGAGGTGTCATTGAAGGAAGGTGCCAAACGAAACAAAAAAGTCTTCACCTACTGGCCAAAGACGGCAGAAGGTGACAGACAAATCTACCTGGGGAGAGAGCTCCAGAGCTTTGGTGTTGTGACTGAGAAGACCCTCTTCGGGGATGCCACCTGCCTAACCTCAAGGCAGAGCAACTTGAGGCAAGGCCTCCAGAGAAGACTGTAAGGCTCAGACAGCCTCATAAGGGATTAGGCGGTCCATGCAGCCCAATAGCTGCTCATTAACTAATCTGCTTTGCCTTTCTCACATTATGCTGAAGCTATCTCAGCTGTCCGTAATAATTTCCTAATTCAACTTACTGGTTTCAAGGCTGGGGCAAAAGCACCACCACAACCACCACCCCGCCTCTCAAGGAGGCATTAACTACCTCTGGGACCCAGTCACCTATCAGATCTAAGTAACCAGGAAAGGCAACAGTCATACAAGCAGGTGGTAGGTCTCAAACCTCTAAGGATCCTGTCCACCTCCTTAGACAATAAACTGAAAAATATCCCTAACAAGTCAGCACCCTGTCACTACTAATGTGGAGACTAAGAATCGATGCAAGAGATGTCATCTGCAAAATGGTCAGTGGCCCACTGAGCAGTCCACCTCCTCCTGCAGGCCAGATCCCAACAGGCCTCTGACCACCTGGCACAGCTCCATTGCCCTACACTGGACAGATGAAATGGAGGTGGGGAAGTGTGGTTTCTTTGCCACTATCACTGCCACAGACTATGCTTTAAAATGAACTTTTGCCCATGTTTTGTTGGATTTGTCCTGAGTCTTCCTCCACTGTTGCTCTAGCCATCTCCTCTGTCTTTTCATTCCCCACAGCCCCTCAGTAAACCAAGGGGCTAACGGGACTCTTCACACTTGACAGCGAGCACCTGGAAGCAATCATGTCAACCCCTCTGGACATTTCCTCACTCCAGAGGTTAGATAGGACCAGTGTTCCCTCTAAGCGGAGTTAGTGTGACATAGCTCACAGTTTTTTGGCCTCCGGCTCACACATTTTTGTCTCAGCTCAGGAAGGAGGGCTCCAGAGCAAACCAACTTATGCAGTAGCCAAATCGCTCCCTCACAACTTTAATGCCAGGAACTCACCAAGTAGAATTTTGGTTCACGAGACTCCACAGCTTAGAGGGAGCATTGGCCAGGACATTGATAGGAGCACCAACCACAGCAAAAGGAAAATCCCCCAGGGCCATCAGAAAGCCATTGAGATCCTTCTAGCAGGCCATTTTAATAGGTCCCACACCCCTTCAGAGTCTTGGTATCCCTGTACATCTGAACTTGATCAAATAGTGATCTGTCCATGAGAAAGGAACTACGATCAATTCCTCCATTCTCACACTGCATTCCTCATACCCAGTACAAAATACCAGATCAAGAGTGTAACCTGCACAATGTGTATGAGCAGTTATTATAAGCCTTCCCGTCCCCAGTCTAGATCATCAATAGCTGCTGCTTCAGTATATGTCCTGCTTCCAGCACAAGAGGAAAGGATTCTTTTGACTCCTGCTGGGATCTCTGAACCTGCCTATAAGTTCTCTGCAGTATATACACTCTGCTTTTATCCTCAATGGGGATACAAAACACCTTACAATACCATTCCTCTCTCCTCCATTCTATTCTCACAAAAGTGTGTGACTGGCTGAAGGTCACCCAGCGACCTTCCATAGCAGAGCGGGGGGTTCAAATTTGGGTCTCCCATATCCTAGTCCTGCACTCTAACCACTGCTACTCACTAGATCAGCTCTGTCAGTCACATTTAACTAAACAGAAATCAAACTCCATTTTATACAATTTTTATTCAGTGAAATAATGTATAAAAACTTACAAACTGGAAAACATAACTAGACACAAAATAGGATGATATTCAAATAAAAAGTGTATACAAGAGCAGAGCTATATCTGCCTCTCCCCCCCCCCCCCAATCAAAACAAACACTGGCTCCATTTCTGATGGGGTGCTTTTGCTAATTGAAACCTTGCCACCAGTACAAATAACTGTTCAGAAGTCACTCCTGTTGACTTAGGCTTTTTTTTTTTAAATACTACTAAGTATATTCAATTACTTATATATTTAAAAAGAAAGTTAAAAATCAGCAACTTGATTTTAAATTTTCAGACAATACCATTCAGAGCAAAAACAATGTATAATGTTGTCCCCTTTATTTTTTGCATACTTTCCCCAACAGGAGCCTACGGGAATGACACATTAAAAAAATACAGGTTCCTGTTTGACGCTGCAGTGTTACTGGAAAACCAACCATGATGTACTTTCATCATTCTTTTTTCATTTTGTGGTGTTAAAAGAAGATACTAGTAGCTTAACAAAAGACCAGATTTCTTCATTCCTACATGTTAATCAAGTAAACATGGATCACTCGGATTACTATGTGATGAATAAGCCAAAAAAAAAATTCCCCTCCCTCTGACCCTGGAAAGACTCAGAACCTTCACTCCCTTCACACTTTGAACTTAGCACACAGGGCTCACTATTTACAATCTCTGGTCTCCTCCAAGTCTTGGTTGACAACATTCAACATCATCATCACCAGTTTCCATTCTGTAGGACAAAAACTGCATACACTCTGGACAAGTTTAAAAATACTTTTAAAAAGAACCAATTTGTTAGACATTAAAAGTAGTTCAATTATTCTTCAGAAGAGTTCGTCTGGGAATGTCCATGCATACATTTACCTGCATATACATGAAGTATATACACACAAACTTTTTATGCATATAAAACGATTGCCATCACATTATTTCTGAACTTTCAGTAAAAATCTGATCCTAAACACATTTACTTGGAAATGGAAGTCTCATTGCTCTCAGTGGGATTTATTTCCAAGTTAGTATGCTTGGAATCACTGCTTTAGTAATAAGCTTTTTGATCAACATAATGTCAATGAAGTTATCTGGAAACAAACACCTGACCAAACAAACAAAAAAGCAACAACACCCCAACCCTGTGCACTAAACGAATTTCCTTCATTCATTATGGGAATTTCTGAGTTTTTGTAAAGTGACAACTGTATAGTTTATAAGTGTAGAACTGAAAGAATTCTGAAGCTACTCTTCCTATAAAAGGCAACTTATTAGGAGAGAAAATAATTGTACTTAAATATATTTTCTGTTTCTTTTCAATCTTCTTCACATCTTGCATCCCACTGCATTCAAGTATACATTTAAATAGCCTAAAATTGTTTAGAACTTGTTAGATACATTTTCTATCAATAATCACATAGTTAGCTGAATTACCCTTACATATTTTCCTCTGTATTAAAATCAATTGTTATGATTTCATACAATACCCTTTATTACATTTATACTTTTTGTTGGGAAAAGGACAGTCAGACTTCTTTCCATGTCAGTGTAATTTTGGTTGGGGGAGGGGAAGAGGATGAGTTTAGTAAAAATGAATGAAACAAACTTTTAAAAAAATGATGTTAGTCTCAGTCAGTCTAACAACACTGCTTCCTGTTCCTTTTTGATAGAGTCTAGGACAGAGTGATCACTCTCTGTGGTTTCACCGTCCCCACCTCCTAACAGAATGGATCTATCTTCTTCTAGAGTGAAAACAGAGTTTTGACTTTGGCACGAATGTTTGACAACCTCATTGGGAGTGGAGAACGTTTTGTCACACAAGTTGCATTTATATGGTTTGTTGGTCTGTACCAACATGTTGTCCATTTGGTTGCCTTCCTCAAAAGTACAAAGCTCCAGAGTCTGCTTGTCTACCATGGTGTATGTGTCCATGCTTTGGTTTAGACACACATGTCTAGCAGCTTGATTGGCCCGGCAGAAGCTTTTATCACAGGTACTGCACTTGAAAGGCTTGCCAGTATGTATGTACATGTGCTCTCTCCAGTGGCTTTTCTGAATGAATTTGCGTCCACAAATGGAACATTCATACTTGCGTCTTTTAACTTCCCTTTCTTGATCTGCCTGTTCCAAGTTATCTATGTCAGCAATGTCAGAGGGTGGTGGTGTTTCTGCTTGCTGTTGTCCATCAATTATTGGTGAATCTGAGATCTGCTGCAGCTCACTGTCACTAATCATTCCCGCTTCAGGCACTTCCATAGCATCTTTTTCAGGAGCACTGTTACAAAGAGACAGAGGAACACTACTTTCCCCATGTTGGCTTGATGTGAATGGCACTCCCGTGTGAATCTGAAGGTGTTCACGCAAGCTACTACGCAAATTGAATCGTCGGCCACAGAGGTGGCAAGCATAGTATTTGGGAAAGCTTCCATTCTTTTTCATAATGCTTGGTTTGACATGTGCTATTGTGAGAGAAGCAGGCTGATCATCTGAAGAAGAGGCTTCCATGTTGGTTTCATCTCCTGGTGGAGAAGAATGAGGAGGAGCCGGAACCAATTCTGGAGACACTGAAGACTGCAGCGGGTCAGAAGGGGCCATATTTGTCTGGGGCAACTGAGGCAGAGTTGGTGGTGGTAGCTGTGATGACTGAGAGCCTTCATGCACCTGTTCTTGGTTTACTCGGGATGGTTGCGGCCTTGGTTCTCGCACTGGTTTGTCAGCTGCTGAAGCTGTTTTTGTGGGATTTCTTGCTTGATGATCTGCTATCTGAATACCATATAATGAAGATGCCAGTGGAAAAACTTGCTCTGCGTGTGCAAAGTTTCCTTGGCTGGCTAGGCTGGCTTCTTGAATCAATGGATATGCATGCAGAAACTTTATTCCTTGCTCTAATCGAACAGGATCTATGAGCTGAGGTGCCATCTTCCCAGTGTACATCAAATGCAAGAGATAGCTGAATATATCTGGCTGTATGTCAGTTGCTTTCAAACGGACACATTCACTGAAAGATGTTTAAAAACATATATTAAAATATCAACATAAAGTATTTCATAAAAAGCAGAAGTACAACTAATTTAAGTAAACTAGGAAGCTGCTACTGATGTGAACTTAGCAATGTAACAATCTTTCATTAAAAACTGTCATATTTTTTGAAAAAGAACGATTTATATCTTGATTTTAGGTACCAGAACAACAGATAACTTCTATTAAAATCAGTTTCAGAAAAGGAGAGTTATAGTTGATAGATATTCCTTGATGCAGAAAATACAGATGAATTTTGTTGAACTATACAGATCCTTCGCACATCAAAATAAAACAGAAACCCTTCTGTATCTGGACATTTGGGTATCTGACCTCCCTGAAACTGTAGGGTGAGACTGAAAGTAGGCCTCTGGCTCATGTGTTTCTTCCCCCACAGTACAAGGAAAAAGTAACAAATGCACCAGGAGACCCTATGTGTATTTAATTAAAAACATCCAAGAGCAAGAACATTTTTAAAAAATCAGTAATTCCTCCCTCATCACTGCTCAGCATGGTAACCTGGACTTTGAATTAGCAACAGGATATATAAACTTCATCGGATTAAGACCTAACTGCCTACTAGATTTGTTTTGTAAATCAAGTTCTAAGAACTCAGTCTGATTTTGGCTGTGAGGACAGAAAACTGGAATGGAAAACACACTCTTGAGTCCCATATTCCAGTGATGATAAGGGCTGGGGTTACACAGGCAGGGGAGCCATATCATTATTTTTGTTGCAGTGGTTTAAGCCACTGTTTGTATTACTGCAATGGATTTATGGATGCAGTGGATTAGATTTTAAACTGAAATGTCAACTTTCAGGGATTGCAGTTGTTCTGCTCAATCAACAAACCAATTAGCAATGAAACAAATCAGTCAGCAATGACTTAACTGATGTGTGAATTAAACTGAAAATACCATGAATTATGAAGCAACCCACATTAGGATGCCATTAAACTTCACAATTCCTTCAACAACGTGCATATCCTCTCTCTTTAAAAAGAGAGAACCCTTTTATAATTACCTGCTCTGATGAACAAACAGCATCTTGAAATAGTTTGAAAAAGAAGCAAGAACAGACTTGTGCGCTTTGAAGTAGACATCACCAATAGCAACTGTGCAGTCACACAGGAAACCAAACTCTCTTTGAGCATTAAGTTGCTGCAGAAGAATAAGCCCATGGTTGGCCAAATCCATCTTTTAAAATCTGCAAAGCAAATAAACTTGATGAAAGCGAAATTAATTAAAAATAAAGGTCAAAGGTGTGATTTTCTGTTCATTAAAATGGGATCTGATCCACGAAAATTAAAATCAATTGGCAATTTGCTAGTAGTATCTGAACTGTACCAAGTGTGATTTGCTGAAGGCAATATTGTTTAACAGAAGAGAAATTGGGTTTCCAATACATCTGAAAGCTCAGTCAACAGTGGATAAAGGGAGAAGTGAGCTCAACTTTCCACTAAATTAGAATATGCAAAGCATTGCTACAGGATGGCTTGAAGGATCATGATCTGTATTGCCAGATGCTTGGAACCTTGCCAAAAATGTAATGGCCAGTAGTGCCCTGAATTTTTCCAGCCCTGCCTGTGAGGACTCAAAGCACCAATGTATTGTCACATTGATTTCAGGAGGCTACACAAGAATGCTTGCAGCACAAGGCAAAATGGTTCAGGATAATTTTAGGTGGGTGGCTGTGCTAATGAGCAGTAGCAAAATAAGAGAGGTCCCATCGTACTTTTAGAGACTAGCAACATTTATCGCAGCATAAGCTTCTACAAGTTAAAGCTTGCGAGGACACAAACCTGAAAACAGTGGCTCTTGCATTTAAAGTCACGTCTATTTCAAACCACAAAACTGTGTACTCGGAGAAGTGACTCTGGAAATAATTTAAAACCATTCTAATTGACTTGTGAACTGACCCTTTGCTTTCCAGTCATGACGAGCAAAACCTTTTCGGCTGCACAAAAAACGGAAGCTGAGTCGTAGGATGTAAAGTTTGATTACATTCTACCCAGGAAGAAACGGTGACACCTCCCTGGGGCACATTTCGTCGCTGATAAACTGACTGCATAGAGAAGCGTCTACTTTCCAAGGCAGCCCACAAGGCAGCCTGTAAGCGCCGGCCGTCAGGACGCTGAAGCGTGCGCTTGTGGGAGAAGACAACGCACGAAACGCTCCCAGGAGTCAATGAGAGCCAGAGAAAGCAACAGCAACCTATAGCGGTGGAGGACTGGAACCTCTCTCTCCGGAAGGCTCATCCTCGGCTTCCCTCGGTGAATCACGCAGAGCTTTCCGCGACGGCGCTTCCCATTGGCTACCCGTGAGGAAAGGGTGGGGGGAGGGGAGAGAAGCCTGTGAGGCCGCGCGCGCCCCTGGCTTTCGCAGGCCCGCCCCCCTTGACTCCGCATGCGACGCGACGCCAGGCCGCCGCGCGCGCGCGCGCAGTCGCGACGCACGGAGAAGGCGGGGCGTACGATGGACGGACGACAGCGAGAGCCGACGTAAGCCGCGCGAGCGAGCTGAGGCGCCTAAGGCGCGCGAGAGACGGGATCCGCCGCTGTCGCCAGGGCCGCCTAGACTGCTGAGGAGACGCAGACGGAGCCGCCCACCATCCGCCCCCCCTCCCTTCCTCCCCTCTCCCTCCCTCCCTTTCCCGCTCCGCGCGGCTGCCTCAGCGCCCGCCCCTCCCCCTCCTAGGCCGGGCTGTTGCCGCCGCTGGTGAGAGAAAAGGGAAAGGCCGCTTCGCCGTTTGGCGAGCGCGAGGAAGGCAGGGGGAACCGGCGCGAGGGCGGGCCAGCGCTAACGACCGAGCCCGTCTCAGACCGACCCCCGGAGCAGGGCTGGAGCGAGCGAGCGAGCAGTTGCTCCCCTCCGGCTCCCACCGGGGGATCGACTCCCTCTACAGCCCTGAGCCCGCCTGCTCCCCTGCTGCCTTCCCAAGGCTCCGGGCCGCTTGGCCGGAAAAGCCCCCTGCAGGCCTTGGAGCCTTCTCTCTCCTTTCCCCGGATCCCGACCTGGCCCAACCGCCCGCCGCACAATGGTGGGTGTCGGGGGAGGGGCCGGAGGCGCTCTGGCCTCCCTCCCGCCGCCACGCACGACCCCTCCGCTTCTCCGCTCCCCTCGCCCGGGTTCTTCTCGAGCGTGTGTGTCTGTGGGGGTGGTAATCCGCGCTCACCTGGCTCGCGCTCTCGGGGGGCCCCCGCCGTCTCCGCGCGCCCAGCAGCAGCAGCAACAACGGAGTCAGCGCGGCGGCGGCGGCGGCGGCTTTTCCTGTCCGGTTACGTTAGGGTCACATGATCGAGAGCGGAGCAGAGAGGCTGTAGCGAGGAGCCCCCGCCGGGGAGAGACAAGAGAGGAGGGGGAGGGGAGGCGGCGACGAGAGCTGTGGCGGCAACAGCAGCAGGAGCCTCCCCTCCCCCCTCGCCTCCCCGCCCGCTCTGCCTCGCCTCTCTTGGCGCGCGGCGCTTCCAGCGAGCAGCAGGCAGGCCGCACCGGCTGGGCTGAGCTCTCCCAGCCGCGCTGTTTGCAGCGGCGGCCGCGAGAACCGAGCGGGGGCCCGGCTCCGGGCGGCTCTTCAGGGCAGATTCCATTGAGGTCTGCTGTGAGAGGCTTCAGGAACGGGATCTTCACACCCTGGCCTCTTGCCTCCCCCGCCCCGCCGCTCATCACAACCAAGAGGGAGGGAATTGCCACGAGGTGGCCAAAACAAAATTTAAGTACGCTTTATTTTGGGTTAAAAAAGGAATCTGGAGTGGGTGACTCTTCAAGTTTAATGGTTTATACTATATGGGAATTTTAAAATAGTAATTTGTATATTTTAGGTCGATGCTTTTTTGTTTATAGCACAGAGAGTGATGGGTGCTGAAAGTTGTGTATTGTGAATGTATTTGTAACTGTATGGGTAGAGCCAAATAATATGGTTTTGACTTTGTGAAGTTTTGGTCGAGTTGGTCAGTGCTAGCAGTTTAAATTAAAACGTTTGACATAATGCACAGTTACAGACACTTAGATATTGAAATTATTGGGGCTTTGGTGGATACTGGACATAAGTTTCAGTTCTAAATATTCGTTTCTGCATGCATGTTACTGGAAAGTCAACAAACTAGGAATGATATTAAATCCCTATTTAAGACTCTGTGAATGGCAATAAACCTAATGTATAAATGGCTGTGTCTGCACCAAAGAGAACAGGCTTCTGCTGGTAGGTGTATTGAATAGCAGACGCTCAAATTGGGAAGAGACAGTGCCCTACAGTATTGCTGTGATGGTATCTCCTAGTTTGTGTTTACTTGGCATGTTCAGTCAGAGTCCCACTGAGTTCAGTGGAATTTTATCCTAAGCACACTTACAGGGGTTTGCAGCAATCGGGCACAGTCCCATTGCTGTCTTCCATAGAATGCTTTGGGGTGTGCATCTTGAGTCTGCATCAGCATCAGTTTGTTTGTTGCCTCCTATAACATTATGCATCCCTTTTTCTGCTAAAAGTTTCAAGCATCTTTGCTGGTTGCACCATGTTGATCACATTTTTCTCCATGGTTATAAGATTTACTGATACTAAGAGGGATTGCAGAAATATTTTGTTTGTTCTCCTTGATCTTGGTTTAAGTAAATCTAATATTTGTTCTGATTGGGTTGTCCAGAACACAGATGTACCAGTATTAAGATAGTGGAACGATTCTCTGTTGGAAAAGATAAGACTGCCTAAGTATTAGAGGATCTGTTGCCTGTGGTATCCTTTATTTTTTATTTGGAGTTTATAAACTAATTCTTTATCAAAGGGTTATAGAACCTCAGCCTGCAATCTACAATCACACTGTTTCAAATTATTTAGTTTCACTGGCTTAGCAACAGATCTGAAAAGGCTTAAAACCAAATGTACCTTTCTGATCTGTACATTGGGTGCTTGATATTCCAGTGGTTTCAAAGTATAACCACAGTTATGTTTTCATTTTCCTGCTCTTTATTTTCTTTCTGCATCTTTCGTTTATTATTTAAATATAAATAAATACATTATCCTGCTTTTCTGCCAAGGAATTTAGGGTGGTGTAGATTGTTTTTTCCTCTGCCACTTTATCCTCACAGTACCCCTGTGAGGTAGGTTAGGAGACTGGCCACCCAGTGAACTTCATGGTGGAGTTGGGATTTGAACCTGGTTTCCCAGGCCTTAGCCCTTACATTGCATTGGCTCTCTGTTGCCTTGGATTTTCATCCCCTCACTCTTGTTTTTAAATGCATGCTTACTTGGAAATCTCACCAGTTTACTACCAGGTAAATGTGCATATAATCAGTCCTCCCCCTCATTAATTTCTAACTTCTTCCTAATTCACAAAAGTGGATCAAAAAAGCTTATAAAGCATTTACAATCATAGCTATGATCACTTTTAAGGCTTTCTCCTACTTGTACAGATAACTACATACCGATTATGAAAAATAAAAAATTAGAAAATTTCTGAATTTAAAAAGGAACACAGGACAAAAATGTTTTGGAGCAGGGCTTGCTCTGTTTGTTTTCCTTTGAGTGTATGTGTTAAGTGCCAGCAAGTCACTTCTGACAGAGACCGATGAATTAATGACCTCCAAATTGTCTTATCATTAACAGCCTTGCTCAGGTCTTGCAAACTGGGGTCTGTGGCTTCCTTGATTGAGTCAATCTGTCTCATTTTGGGTGCTCTTTTCCTGCTGCCTTCAGCTTTTCCTAGCATTATTGGCTTTGTAGTGATTCTTCTCATATTTTCTTTTTGCAGTCAACTAATCACACACAGACATTTCCCTTTTAGTTAAGTATTGGAGACTGATACTAATACAAGCTTATTAGTACATTCATTTGTAGAGGAATGTTGAACTTTAAGATGAGATCAAAGTTGCATCATACACAAATTTTAAATTGTGCTTCCCTTCAATTATATAGGCTTAATATTTCAAGGGAGAACTGGTCCAATTCAAAAGCTTCTGAAATTCATTGGAAATAATTTGATGATCTGGTACCAGTTAGACTTTCCAGTTGATGGTTAAATAGAACCTCCATGTTTAAAGGCAGTGGTCTTTGAGACATACAATATGGAAAGGCTGTTGCTGTCATTATCTGCTTTTAGGCTTCTCATTGGTTATGATTGGAAACAGGATACTGAACCAACTGATCCAGTAGAGTTTATCCTTTTAGTAAAACAGTACATTCATAGATCACTGTATTAAGTTTGAGAAATGCATTATATTTTCTGTATTCTAGTATATTTGTAATAAAAAGTTAATTTATATCAGAGGGTTCCCTTCATATATAACAGTACAGTCGGTTTTATTGTAGAGGAACATTAGCTGTGAAGAAGGGATTAGCCCCTGCATGTGTGAAGTGGGCTCTAAGTAGTGTATGTGTATCATTCACTTATTGTGGGATTACAGAAGTGTAGACTAAATAAATCAGTGTTTGTGTACTTCTTGGGTTATATGGGTAATTTGTGTGTATTTTCTTGTCTGATTTTGTTGAAGTCCCTCACTTTACTTTTAACAGTTCGGAGCAGAACTTGTGCAGCCTGAGTGTATGCATGTTTACTGGGAAGAAAAGCTGCTATGTTTAGTGAGGGGCCGGCTCCCAAGGAAATGTAGGTAGCATTGTATGCAGCTGGTTAGGTGAACACTTGCATTGTTTACTGCTTTCTAACTAAGTGGAAAGACACTTGCATTTTCTTCCAGTGCCTTTTGCAATAGCCTTTCCCCCCTATTTTTACCAAACGGCGATTTTGAAAGTTCGCATCAGAGGTATGTAACTGATCTCAGTAGAATTTGTTTTATTGTAACTTGAACACAGTATATGAGACCTATGCATGGAATGGAAAATATGGTTTTCATATCCAGCCCCTGATACATATGTAATAGAATATTTGACTTATACTCATGCAAGCAGGTAAAATTAAATAAATAAAATGTAATAACCCAAAGCTTGAGCTGATGTATTAACCAGACTGATACAACCTCCAGAGAAAACTGCAAGTGAATCTGGGGGCCTCAAAAGTTCTGAAGAGCACTACTAAAAAAAGGACAATCTTCTAGTTAAGCAAACATTATTCATACTGAATTAATGAACTAGGAGCAAAGCCCATTGTGGAGGAAGACAACAAGTCCTAGCACCCAGTGAGAGGCCAGCCAGCTGCATGTAGTCGGCAGCGGCAGGAGGATTGGGTGCAGCCGGAGGCGGCCCCTGCGTGCTGGAGTCCCCCCCCCTGGAGCGGCCAGGCCGCCCATTGTCAGATCGCACGGAGGCCGGGTGGCAACGCGTGTTCAGGTGAGGGCCACACCCCCGCCCCCCCCGGTGGCATGCGTGGCCCATCCATCGTCAGGCTGCGCGCAGCCCAGCTGGCTGCGGACAGTCGGAAGAGGACGGACACAGCGGCTGTTTGGGTGGCGGGGTGAGACTCCGCCATGGTGTCTTCGAATTGTGGGGCACGTTCGCCCTGGCGCTGTATCTGTGGGCGGGCGTCAGAGACTGCGGTCAATGGCCAGCGTCCCCAGCATGAGTGACGGCTGGCTCAAGCTACGGCTGAGGGAGTGCATTGAGCGTGGTCACGCCAAAGCAGCTCTCTCTTCGAATTGCGGGGCATGTTCACTCTGGCGCCGCCTCAGTGGGTAGGGGCAGAGACTGCGGCCAGTGGCCAGCATCCCCTGTGTGAGTGGCGGCCGCCTCACCCTTTGGCTGAGGGAGCGCATCGAGCATAGTCACCCCAAATTAGCTTTATAATATAGAGAAGATGTGGCAGAAAATGGCCTTTCTAATTTTACATGTAACAGTGTACTGCAAAATATGAAATAAGACCAAAGGGAATTCCTTGGGTATCCACAATTTTAGTGCTCCTTTGAAGTGCTACCAAACTCTGGATTTTCCCCTCAAATTCAAACCCCAACAGTTCCAACAAACAAAATGTATTTAAAGGGCTTCCCCCCACCTCACAATTGTCAAGAAATCCTATACCATGGATCTCAAACCCTCCCCGCCCAAATTGGGCAGACAAAGCATAGTTTGCACTTTACTTTATTCCCCATTTAGGCAGCACCCCCCCCCCAACACACACAATATCTTTACTTCAGCCTAGACTGTGTACTAGATTCGTCTGGGTCCTGCTGGACCAGCCACTTAGTTTTGAATCTGCTCTCTCTCTCACTGCTTGTCTTTATGCTGCACCTTTTATTCTACATAAGAGTATATTTAAACTTTATTGCCTCCTTCCATTTCTGAAACTATAGTACCAAGTTTGACCCTTGTATACATAGGCTAAAAGGTTCCAAAAGAAACACAGGCTGCTTTAGGTGCATTTAAGAAAGGTTGTATCTGTGTAACAAGCATGTATGAACAGTAGCCACCCAACTGATAAACAGGCTGAATGTTGCCACTTTGCAACACTGTTCATTTTGAGTTGTGAGCAAATCTTTATGGCAAACAAGAGACGCTTGGCTTGATAAAAACTTGGCATTTCAAACAAAGTAAATTTAAATGTTACTCAACTGTTCTTGTGAAGTTCTCTCTTTCATGCAGTATAATACTATTAAGTGAATAAATGCTCAGGAAAATTAGTTTTTTGAAGGTCAGTATGATGCTGGGTCTTCCCCATCCCTCCCAAGTCCCTTCTGATCACAGGGTTTTTCTTTAGGGTCAAGGGACTAACAGCTACACACATAACTAGTTGATGTAATGCAGAGGGCGAAGAAATGGCTCCATCCTCTGTAAGCAGAAATCCACTTATGCAAGAAGCAGAAGCAGCAGTCTCATTCCCTTTCCCATCCCCACTGCAGCCACCTGACGCATGTAGCTACTAGTTAATGCAGGTCCCTTGAGTCTAGGGGTTGCCAGCCTCCGGGGCACCTCAAACTGATCTCCAGACTACAGAGATCAACTTTCTCTAGAGAAAATGGCAGTTTCAGAGGACAAATGATGTGGTATACCACAGATTCTCCCAGACACTGCACCCATGTCTGCTGGAATTGGCAACCTTCCTGGGACTGGAGAAGGCTAGGGCAGTTTGGGGGGGGGGGGGAGAAGAGAGGGAAGATTTTGAATCTTCAGCATCACCTACTATTAGCACAGATTAATACCACCACAACTGGTTCAGCCAACCTCTGAAAAGAGAATGACAACAGGAGCAGATGAATACTGTGTAAGACAGCCTTCCCTTGGCAGATTACTTGATCACTCAGTAATGCTTATGTACGTTCACCAGGCAATGTGGAACCACTATGTGTGTCTCTTGACCATCCTCCACTTCAGTGGCTGCTCTTGAAAAGGACACACTGATGAAATTTCACATGGTAAGTGTACCTAAACATCACAGTAGGGAGAACTTGCCAGAGGAATAGTTGTTACTAAGCATCATGTGTTCTTCAAATCTTAATTCAGTCCCAAATATTCTTTATAGTAAACTACACAGTAGGAGTAGAAAGTTCAATCTGAGCTAATTTCAAGGGTTTTTAATTTCCTGGGAGTAAACAATTGCAAGTATACTGCCATTAACACACATCTGTGATGTAGCCATATCTAGAAGAATTCAGCAGTTTTGATTATTCCATTCCAGTGTTGAAAAAACTGAAATGATAGAAGGCCTACAGCAGTTTCTTATTGGGTGTGTGTGTGTGCAAGATGACTAAAGAACATGAAAAAGCTGAAAAACTATTAATGACTGGGAGATAACTGAATATCCTCAACTATCTGTTGTTTGACAGTGTGTTCAGAACGGACAGTATTTCAGAAAGACATATTTAATACAAAAGTATACAATACGGAGGAAAATAATAGTTATGAATTAAATGGAAACTCCATGTTCAGAGATAGTATGCACCAAAGGAATATACTATAAGCAACATGTTACCACTTGTACATCCTGCTTGTAAGCTTCCAGAGGTACTGAGCTAACTGCTACTGGAAAGACAATGTTGGGTAGAGGGACCTTGATCTTACTTGGCAAGGTAATTTTTAGGCTCTTAAAACTGGGCTCACTGATAGGATCTAAATAGTGATCAATACATTTGCAGGCCTTGCTTTAATCAAGAGTGTTGTGCTGTTTGGAAAAGCAGCTCAAGGCCAATCTGAACTAGCCAGACACTGAAAAAAATTAGCCATAGCTGGTTAATCATTTAAATATATAGTAGCATGACACTCGTTCACAGTATGAGCTTCCTTCAAATCTGAAAGCTGCAGGTTTATATAATGGAGTCAAGGTAATAACTTGAGAACTACCATTCCCAGAATTCTCTCCTTCATCCTAAGGTTTCCTGGGGCTTCTCTTTTGCATGCCTCTGTATAGCTGGAGAAGATAGAGATAGTTTCCTATATTGTCTGTTGAACCACTTGTTTTTAACTAGTAATCAGCATGTGTGCTTAGCAGTTCAGAACAGGTTTTGGTTCAATGCAGCCAAGAAAGTTCAGGTTCAGTTTTGTTTCAGCCACAGGTGCACGCATGCACATGCATATACATTTTCTTTAGAATAGTTTTTGTGTTTGGGTCAGTTTCCTGTTTCTGGCCCCAAGCTGTGGCCACACTTGTCTGTGGACAATCTATGTGCACATTTGCAGTGGTACACTTTATGAACGATCTCACTTGACGCATGTGCATAAGAGGACTACCTTTGAAACAAGGTATGATCTTTCAGACCAAAGACTGGTTGTCTAGGCTGTTCAACTAGACAATTTTGTCTAGCGCAACAGATGAAACAGCTGCCAGTTTGGATACATCATTAGTAAAGCTTATAAATCTTCTTTTCTAAGAACTTAAAAAACATCCCAAGTAAGGATCAACTTTCAAATAACAGTGATTTAACTTTGATCCAGTTGCATCAATATGTATGCAACAAGTGTCCATACATTATTCAGAAGAAAGTAGCTCAAGATCAGTCATTATTAGAATGGTCTCCAGAATCTTGACAAACACTTCACAGTTGCCATTTATTGCAGCTATTAGAAAAACACTCTGCCAAGTTCAAACAGGACCTGCAAAATAAATAGAACATTAATATGTACATTTTCCAAATCACAAGTTCTTTATAAATAATGAAAGCCAAACATTGCACCAAACTATTCTGGAGATTTCTTCCCATTCCTATTGTACCCTGTCCCAGGCCTACTAGGACTCTTACATTTGCACACTGGAGGAAGTAGCAGCTGCATATATCCCCCAAAACACAAATGTCTTTGTAGTTTGTCAGAGAAGGTACACAACTGGATACCACTGAAAATAAGACTATGAGTACCAAAATAATATTCATTTCCAACTTAAAGCTTTTTCATGCTGTTCAAAACTGATACAAGAAAAAACACTTGTGTAGAAAATATGGAACCCATGTAATTAGTTGCGTGCTCCTTCCCATCCCTTAAAGGAAGTCACATGTGATTGATTTCACTGGTTGCACATTAATGATACTGTACTAAATAATACTGCTACAGACTAACCTCTATGGTTATGAGTATCACTATCATCCATTCCAAGCGCAAGGCATGTTTTTCACTCAAGTGATTCCGCATTAAGTCTGTCAACTCTGTGCAGTGTTGAAGCTTTTCATTCACCACCTTCAGTAAGGATACAAAAGCACTGGTATTCAAGAGTCCTGACTAAATAATGTTGTTAAATACCATCTAAAGAGCCCAGAAGAGGCTCTACGAATTTGCTGTAGCCCAATAAATATAGCAATTCTGATATTATTTATAACTGACTGCTTCAGAGTGCCTCTTAATACTTTGGTTCTGATCACAAATCCTTCTTTTGTGAAGACAACAGCATTTCTATTCAAGAAGAAAGTGTCCATGTATAATAGTTTACAGTTTTTCTTATACACTGTACTCCACTCTGATCCAAGAGCTGCTGCGGGGGGGGGGTACAACAGGAAGGAGCAGCCATGAGATCCACAGAGCTCTGTGATCCTCAGAGAGGAGGCCCAATCAGGCTTTTGGGGGCAGAGAATTTCCAAGTTTGGGGACCATGGAAACACCTACTTTCCTGCATGCCTATGAAACATCTTTCTTTCAAGGGAGATGTCTGAGGAAGGGCAGCACTAGCCAACCTTAAGCTAAGGTCAGATTTCTATAGGTGAAGGCAGTCTCTCAGATATCTCGGTCCAGGGCAGTTATGAGAATACCAGCCACTTGAATTGGAAGATGAACTGGAAATCAGTGCATGTGATGCAAAATATGAGTTAACAATGCACAAATAAGTGTTTTACAAAGTCAGAATGCTAGCAAGGGGTAGTCTGCTACAAGATAGACCCAAATGGACAACAACAGAATACCACTGGTGGCTGCATACAGCTCTCTGCTCAAACCAGTTCAATGTATCATTAATGACCTACAGCCTATGCTGGGCAATGATACGCCTTTCTCACAGGAACTGGGAGGCAAACCTTTTCTTGCCCATAGAAAACCTCCTGACATGGACTGGGACCAGGGCCTGTAGTAAACCTAGATACCAACTCTGTCTCCATATTCATGCCGATGACATAATCATCAGACCTAATGATACCAAGCCATGCCACCTGATTCATTCATTTGTTCATCAGTGTTATATATGCCATCAAGTGTCACCAGTGCCCTTCTGCTCTCTACATCAAACAGGTGAGTCACTGTGCAAAAGAATAAATAGTTGTAAATCTGACGTCAAAAATCTCAACACTCAAAAAACAGTGGGAGAACATTTTAATCTTGCAGGACATTCCATTGCTGGCCTAAGAGTGGCAGTCCTCAAATACAGAAACTTCAAGGGGAGATTGCACTGTGAGATTACTGCACAAATTTAGAATGGACTTCCCCCCCCCCCCCCGGGCTGAATAGGGACATAGGATTCCTATCTTACTACAGATGCTAATTTCCTGCCCCTAAACATTTCCTCCCCTGCTCTAATTTAGCTGATTACATCTGTACCTTTGCATTCTTTCTTTGTAACACCCTCTCCCACATTCTGACTGGAATATAAGGACTCAGGATCTCCATTCTTGTATCTGATGAAGGGATCTTTGCCTCTCAAAAACTTATACCCTGAAACTCCTGTTGGTCTCTTAAGGTGCTACTAGACTTGAATCTAGCCCATTTTACAGCAGTTGAGGTCTTCACATAGTTTAATGGAAGCCTGATGAGTGCATTACAGTAGTCTAACCTGGATATTACCAACTCAGGACCATTGCCATGAGGAGCCACAGTTGACAAACTGACTCAAACTGGGGACAAAAAACGTCTCCGGACTAATTTGGCTACCTGTTTTTCAAGCACCAACACAGGATGCAGGAACAGACCTGTTCTTTCAAAGAGAAAGCAACCTTCTCCAGAACAGGCTGTAACCCTACACCTTATTCAGTTTCATCCCCAACCAACAGTACTTCCCTCTTGTCAGGATTAAGAGGGTTTGTTCAGCCACATCTAGCCCTTCTCTATCTCTAGACACCAGGTTAGTGTTCCTACTGCCTTCCTAGACTGAGACTGAGAGGGAGTTCTTCTATTGGCCTACTGAAGACACCATACTCCACATATCCACATTACCTCTCCCAGTGGCTTCCTGTAGATATCAGAAAGCTAGAGATAAGACAGAGCCCTGAGGCACCCTAAATCAAAAAGTGGGATGGTATTCCCCCAGCACAACCCTAGCCACAACCCAATACTACGCCTTCATAGCTCACCAGTCCAGAAAAAATCCTGGTGCCAATATTCTGATTAGCACATAGAAGCAACATTATTACCTTTTGCTACTTCATTTGGCAATAGAAAAAGAAATGTTAAGGTTTGGATATAACAGATTTTCATGTGATTGGTAGTATCAGCCTGCAAGCTTACAGGCTTGTTGCCTAAAAAAATGGAGGTTATGTGTATGTGCTCTTCATAAGTGCCTCTTCCACCTGGTCTTCAGATCTTTAAGTCTCTATACAAAAGCACATTTTGGATGGAGGTTAGTAAATGAGAAACACTTCTAAGTACTGTTGAATTTACTCAAAAGGAAGATGAGCCTGAATATAAGCCAGCCCCCCCTAAAAATTATTATTGGATATAACTAACTCATAAGCAAATGTAACCCCCCCCCCTTTGGATGGCATACCTGAGAAAATCTAGTCTTGCATTTAGTAAATACAGTAATAAGATCAATTTTAATTGATAAAAAAGGGCTAGAAAAGTTAAGGAGGAAAGGTACAATTTAAATGCAATTCAGTCTAAATAATCCTAGCACAGGCAATTCAGCATCCAGGTGTGTTCCCCCCTCCATGACTCATCCAGATACAACCACCTGTGAATGTCTTCTCAAGGGGACAAAGAGGGGAACAGAAAATAGATGAGGGAACAGCAGGCTACGTATAGAGGTGTTGAAGTGAAACGGAGCAGGATGGGTAGTGAAGGAGGAGGGCAAGGGAGCTAGGGAGAGAACTTACATGAGGGAAACTACAGGGATGGATTCGCAGAGATCTTGCAAAAGAGGGAGAGGGAACAAGTTGGGGAAGAGAAGACAGGAGACAGACTGGGAAGATGGGAGTAAATCAAGCCAAGAATGGTAGTGGACAGTGTTCCCTCTAAGCTGAGTTAGTGTGAGCTAGCTCACCGTTTTTTAGCCTCCATCTCACACATTTTTGTCTTAGCCCAGGAAGGAGGGCTCCGGAGCAAACTAACTGATGCAGTAGCCAAATCGCTCGCTTACAGCTTTAATGCCAGTGGCTCACAAAGTAGAATTTTTGCTCACAAGACTCCACAGCTTAGAGACAGCATTGGTAGTGGAGGGCAGCTTTAGGGGGTGGAAGCTGAATCTTAAATGCCAGCCTATACACTGGTCTGTTTTATTGTTGAATGTGGGTTCTATCCTAAAGGAAAACAACCCTGCTTGTTCCCTGGAAGGCCACATGCTGAAGCTGAAGCTCAAATGCTTTGGCCACCAAATGAGAAGGGAGCACTCACTGGAGAAGACCCTGATGCTGGGAAAGATTGAAGGAAAAAGAAGAAGGGGACGGCAAAGGACGAGATGGTCAGACAGTGTTATCCATGCAACGAACATGAAATTGAGCAAACTCCGGAGGACGGCGGAAGACAGGAGGGCCTGGCATGATCTGGTCCATGAGGTTGCGAAGCGTTGGACTTGACTGTGTGACTGAACAACAAATGGGTTCTATGATAGTTAAGATGGTAAAAATCTCCTCATTGAGAGTTACTCCAGGGGGCAAATGTGGCAGGAGATGGTCCTATCTTTGCTGATTACCTCAGAAATGTAGCCTGATTGTTCTACGTGATAATTTGGAATTATTTTGGAAATGTTATAAGTATCCTGGAATGTTTCACGAGCCCTGGTCAATCTGGGTTTACATGATCTACTAGAGTCACAAAAGCTGCCTGTGGCACACAGGCTGAACAGTCACTTATTTGCCTCATTGTGAGGCATAATTTTATTCTGTTTGATTTCCTGCAAGAAACAATTAAAATTCCTTGGTTTTTTCAAGATGGAAGAAGAGGAGGAGATTGGATTTATACCCCGCTCTTCACTCGGAGTCTCAGAGCGGCTTACAAACTCCTTTCTCTTCCCCACAACAGACACCCTGTGAGGTAGGTGGGGCTGAGAGAGCCCTTTCAAGGACAGCTCTGACAGAACTAGGGCTTGCCCAAGGTCATCCAGCAGCTGCAAGTGGAGGAGTGGGAAATCAAACCTAGTTCTCAGATTAGAGTCCACACACCTAACCACTACACCGAACTGTCATTCTCCACCTGTTGCCTTATGATTCTAGCTTTGCTAAGGTTTAGGGGGTAGCAGTTTGAAAAGGTTTTGAATATTCCAGGCTGTTTTTAGTTACCTGTTATGCATATTTGCATAAATGTCTAGAACAGGAAAGACTACCAGTATGTGAGCCAGACTAATAATAATAATAATAGTAATAATATTAGTTGATGTGACTTATTTTACTGATAAATATTCTGTGAAGCCTATTCAAAGTTGGCAGCTTCACTTTTCCATTGTTCTCAAATGACGGATTCACACACACACACCATTATAACCATGAGTGCATTCATAAATTTTGTAGATGTTATGTGTGT
Source organism: Gekko japonicus (assembly GCF_001447785.1). Lineage (NCBI taxonomy): Eukaryota > Metazoa > Chordata > Lepidosauria > Squamata > Gekkonidae > Gekko > Gekko japonicus. The sequence continues at coordinate 458,382 of NW_015175977.1, forward strand.
TTTAATTTCACTTATAAAAATTGTAAATATTTAGGCTACCTTGAAAACCAAGAAGACTCTCTGGAACATCACATTTATATCAGTATACCCCTTTAGTTATTGATAAGTTCAGAATCTAATTTAGTTGTTTCTTAACAGTTAATCTGTTTTTGTGTAAACAACATGTCACTGGTTGCAGTTCAACTGACAAATTCTACTCTAGAATAAAATTAATAGTGTTTGCAGATTGGGGAGGGGAGAGAAAGTAGATACTTTTGCTATTATCGCTTACATAAAGGTTGCATCTCTTGGCCACACTAATCTTTCAGTGAACAAAACATTCAATGTGGCCAAGAGACAACGGAAGTATACTGTGTCCTCAAAGGCTCCCTTAACTGGTCTCTCCATCTTGGGAAAGTCAGCTCTTACTAGCCCTCCTCCCTGTTTCTATTTATATGTTTGTTTTAAATATAAATGTTTGTATTTTAAAAACTATTCTAATGCTTGAAATGTTCGCCACTGTGGGGATTCTGAATTGGGTGTAAAGGTGGTATAGAAATATTTTAAATAGATAAATACACTCCAATGAGCTATCCCTTGATGCGTGAAGGCCTCATCTCTCATCTTGGCTTAAAGCAGAGAGGGGCTTGAAGTCCAGGGACAAGGGAACAGACTAATGACTTGGGCGGCAAGCATAAACATGAAGAAAATACAAGATAAGACTTCCCTCAGCAGAAACGTGTGAACAAATATCAAAATTAAGACTAGTTTTGTTAAAATGAAAAAAAAACAGGACAAATACCTTTACTCTGCGATTTATACTGAGAAACTGACATGTTTGATCATAAAGCTTTTCCAGGTGTTCTCTATCCCAATAGAAATCTGGAGTGATCAGCAGGTCTGAACTCAGATTTATACAGTGCCTGAGGAAGGGTAGGTAGATGTTAGAGTTCTAATCATGGGTTTGTAATTCCACTCTAGATAGTAATACTAATGTGTTCTATCCAGTCCAAGTACCCAGTAAGAACACGTGATATACTACATTCCCTTTTCAACCATTCAAAAAGTTTTACATCTACTTAGAGATTAATATTCAACAAATAGCTATGAGATGCTTGTTAAACGTTTTTTTGCATGACTATAATATCTGACCATTAAAGGTCCAGTTAGGAGGCCAGTTCCTAAAACGATAAGTTTCCCTTTCCCAACTTTTACTGGCGTATTTTCAGCTCTGTCCCCAAAGAAATTTAGAGTATTTCCCCCATATGTCATAATGGCCACAACGTTGGTATTTGCTAAACTTTGGAAACAGAAAAGAACACCAATACATAAAGCTTTTTTGGATAAAATTAAAGAATTTTAATTCACATATAAAGTTATTGTAATTACAAAAAATGAGGATTTTACAAACATGGAACTTATCTGGTCATGTGCATTAAGCCATCTGAAACAGACAATGTGATTATATTTATTTGTCTGGCCTTAATGAAAGATAATTCGATTTATGTTTCGCTATAGAATTTTATTAGTAATTAAGCTATCTGGATTTATATGCATTATTACTTTATTTCGACCTTCCAAAACCTGTTGGATCTTATTGTATTATACTTGCATCATACTTAGAAATAAATTAAAAATTTAGATTCTTCAAAATCAGAAATGGACAAAACAAGGAAATAGGATGCCTTTTGGCAGACTAGAGATGTGGAGGCTTGTATCCCAGCTCTGCCAAAGGCTCTTCCCCCCAATTTTTCCATTTTGAAATTTGGGGAACAATAAAGAACTATGAAATATTGGGGATGATCCTACCACTTCATTGAGCAATGTTTATTTATTAAAATATTTATATCCCATCTTTCCTTTTGGTTAAAGTTTGAAGCCTTTCTCCAGTCTAAGGAGCTTTCCTCCAAATTAAGTGACTCTTCCATGAATGAAGGCTACTTGGAGATAACCAAACATGGTACAGTCCTATTATGACCATGAGTATGTTACTGTATAAATAATGCTTTTTGCTTACTACGAAATTTATTTAAACTCATTTTTTCTTACCACTGAGATAGCCAGAATTAAGATACACATGCTAAGGCAGCAAAAGGTCCAGTTTTCAGGCATCTCTCAAATATCTGCCACTTTACTTGTGGTCTTTTATATTTCTAAGTACCATAAATACATCAAGCAGTACAATTGTATCTGTTAAGTTATAAATTATACATTTTGTCTTGTAAGCTGAGTACACTAAGCGTAGGTCTGATAGGAAAGTAATCATTGCATATATGTACAGTTTTCCCAGAATTTCAATTTCCCTCTACAGCTCCACCTGCCCTGGCTCCAAAATTTATAGGAATTTTAAATCTGTAGTGGAAACTGTGGACAAAGTTGATCTACACTCTCAGACAAAATTGGCTGCTAGACTCCAACCTGTCCACCCCCCGCCTTGTTTTTCTGAAGTTACCTTAAGGCAAACAATTCCCCTATTTTCTGCATCACATCCGCATGAGAGAGTTTCACCTTCTTTCTTGATTTTAGTATCTGCAAAAAGTGAGCAATAAGCCATTAGGATGTGCATACTTTGTTAAAGAACTGATGAACAATATAATATAATATAATATAATATAATATAATATAATTAACTTCTAAGTATTGTTGTTGTTCACTTCCTGAAACATATTTTCAGGCACTTAGTGGAAAGCAGTACTTTTGTAATTCAAATTGTACAAAGAAGAATTTGTTTTTAAAAAGAAAAATGTAATTAGATTATTTGGGTACGACAATGGGTATCATTATTATGTATAACTTGCTGACATTTTTTGCTGCTACTTGGGCTCAGGCTGGAGGATTGAGGGGGAAGCAGGAGAAAAGAGAGGAGGGTATAGCCTGATCCCTCCAGCAATGTATTCTGTTAATAGATGTATTCTGCTTAATATCTTTCTTCTATTTAAAGAATAATTGACTCTACCAAGGTAACATCACAAAGGGAACATCCTTGAGATTTAAAAATTATTATTGCTATAGCTGAAGTTTTTTGTAATTATATGTTCATATGATAATTTTTAACATGCAAATAATGGGTTTTTGGGAAGTTATCAGGTTGATACCAGGATACAAAGCTCAGTATTTCACTTGGAGCCATGCCTATGCTACTTTGTAGGAGTCCCTTTTTCTGCAGATGGAACTCATGTACATTGTTACTGATCTGATAGTTCCAAACACCACAGAAGGAGAGACTCCAGGTTACCCTCAGGGGTCATTTCGTAGAAAAAGAGGTGCAGGAGCTCATTAGCATATGTCACACCCCCTGACATCACAGGAAGTGTGTCAGAAGGCAACACCCAATGCTCAGGCTCCACTGGACTGTTTTGGATTGCTAGCTATTGGGGGGGGGGGACGTGCAGGTCTGTCCTCGCAGAGGAGGGAGAGCTTGTACCTGAATAAAACTTGGCCTTAAAGGTGCCACTGGACTGTTTTGGGCGGGGGGGCTCTGCAACTTACCTGGCTGCTTCTTGCTCTGACTGAGGGCTGCTGGGAGCAGGGGGTGGGGCTTGTTGCATGTGCCCCCCCCCGGGCTCTTTACTCCGCTCGTGTAGGAAATGACCCCTGCTTACTATCCTCCTTTTCCAGTGAGAGAATTATTGTTTTCATCCTGAGATTTCTACCACTTAGGTTTGAATTTTCATTCTAAAGCATGTGGCAGGCTGGGTAAACATGAGAAGCTGCCTTCATCCTCCTTTGCACTGTTGCATAATTATTTCTGAACAGCTTCCCATTAAAATCTGTCAATATGACAATTCATAATTAATTTGAAGTTACATATTCACTAAAATACAATATTTCTGTAACATACACCAAAACTGGTTTAATGAGGTCATTATGAAATGTTTTTCCTGTTTTAAATAATGATTTAAATTAAGTACCTTAAATCATCAAATATTTTGTGCTCCTATATTTAGATAAGTTTGCATTGAAATTTCAGTCCAAATGTATGGCGAAAAATATGTGCCTATCTGCCTAAGTTTATTCAATAGAAATAAATGAAAAAATATCAAATACCTCTGGTATTGACTGAATAGATTCTACAAAGTTATCCAAGGATGCTTCCCAAATTCCCAGTTTTACTACAGAGGAGAAAAAAAATAGAAGCATGCCATACATGTTCTCTGCTTTATGTTTTGTCACAAAATAAAATGCATACTATGATTATACAGAGGGGTTGTTTCCAAACGCTGGGCAATCTTAACTTTCTAAGTAACCTTAAAAAAGTATGCCTGAGTTGTACATTAATTTAAAGCTTTTAATACAGTTCTACTTCAATAAGTTCGGCTGTGCAACAAGAAAAAAATGTCTATATTTATAGCTACAGAAAATAACAGTTTAAAAATGCACCTAAAGAATTACTTCCAAAGACATTTTAGTCCATGCATGAGAAAAGACTGGAGTGGACATCAGGATTCAGTTGACCAAATCAGTTATAGCAATGCAAGCTTCTTCAAGGGTACTGTTCGTATACCTCAACATTGATTTCTGAAGTTCAGTTCTATAATGCAGAAGTAGCTTTGCATTCTACTACAGTAAGATTTGCTTGCATAAGCACACATCTGTGATTTAACTATGTAAACATTTAATTGAGGAGAAAAAGTTTCTATATTTGTCAAATGTACAGACATGCCAAGCTTATATCCAATCATGCAGGGAAGAGACATGGAGTTTCCTGTACTCCTCTCTGTTACTCTCTGCTCTTGCAGCTCCTACTGACCCCTGGGCTGAGGGATCCAATGCAGAGGAATAACCACATGAGCTGGGGGACAGGAGTGAAGGGGGATGAAGTTGCCCCCACCCATCAGCAGAGCTGCACCTGCAAAAGGGGAAGAGCAGTTTCATCCCATTGTCCCTTCTCAATCCAGCCCTTTGACCTGCACACCTATTGCACTGTGCAGCCCCAAGAATGATGTTTCTGGGGGTCAGAGAGGCTGCAGGAGAGGAACACAGGGTAATGCTGCATTTTGTGCACTGATGACTGGATACAAGCCAAAATTTCCTACCTTCTATCACCTATTTCATAGCTGAAATTATGCACATTCAGAGCACAATGAAGGAGGGCATTATGCATACAACTTACCAGAAAGGCAAAGAGCATTTGAAAAAGCAAACTTCTCTAGAGTGACTTCATCAATATCTAGTTCTGAATCTATCAGGATTTCTCCTCTATGAAGCTTTGATGGCCCTCTGTAAAGAGAAATGGGTTTCTCTTAATGGATTATATTGTTCAGATGAATGTAGACGGCGAAGAATCCATTATACAAGCCACGCAGCCTTCACTATGCTTTAAAAATACAAGTTTGAGCCTGGCAAAGAGTGTGCTACTTCAAACAATAACGTCTTGTTCCAGTGTAAAGACCAGTTTCAAGCATCTTTGGCACCTGAAAGGGGGAGGTTTCAAAAGCTGCTCAGTTACTTCCTTACACTTCCTTTCTGAAATATTTTCCCCATTAATTTCCATAAAAGATTTTAAGGAAGAACACAACCAATTGAAATAGAGTGATGAAAATGACCACCAAAGAGTGTCTCTGGAAGGAAAGTTTTCTGTTAGCTTGACAACACCTGGACCCTGTAGAAGCTGTTACAAAGGTTTTAGAAGTTGCTATAAAGCATGCATAAACCAGTTGTCGCTCACAAGCTAACACTTAGAATACCCTGAAAACCACTGGTGCCATTTGTAGCTCATTCAGAATCACGTCCCTAAGATCTCATTGTCAAGGTTTGTCACTGGAAAGCAGATGCCTCTTCAAAAGTTACTAAAATCCAAACCAGATACTAACATTTTTCACAATGCTACTGGTAACCACAAATTATTATCTAATCAATATATTGATATACAGATGAATATATTTGAGGTGTGTACTAGAAGATCACTGAAAGAGATGTTGAAACAGAAGGAAGTATGTGTGAAGTATGAAAGTGAAATAAGGTTGAAATACCTGGGAGATTATGAACGATATAATAAATGAACTAAAACCCCTGGAAGATTCTAAGCAAGGTAAGAATGAATAGCAAGAAGTGGCAAATAAAGTGCAATGGAGATATAATGGAAGACTATGGCCAAGTGGCTAAAAGAAGAAATGTTTATCCAGTTGTGATGGAAGACCAGAAGGTTCAATGTTTATCCAGTTTATTTTAACAGACAAGAAGGTTAAAAGCAGGAGTGGAGCTAAAGTGGTCAAGGGCCAACATTGGATGGTGAGCCACTTTAAGCTTGTTGAATCCAGTTGAAAAGGGGAACTTCTCAAAGGTAGACAAAGACTTGAAAAACAGTATATACAGCACATGCATTATGAAGCAAGTTGGACGATTCTACCTGGTCTTCCTGCCCCAGTTGGAGCAACGATTACTTTCCATCTCTCTTGCCCCAGTTGGATATCCAGTGTCTATTTCTCTTGAACTTTCTCTGCCCCATATGGAATAATCTTGTACATCACAAGATTTCCTTTGAATTGACTTTTTTCAAATTATAAGACTTTCAACTTTTTTCAGCAACTACAAGGCAATAGGATACCTTTTCCAGAAACGCCAGCATGAGTTGGTGAGCATTATGGTTTGAGTGTGTGCATGGATGCACGTCCTTCTGTTCTTCTCATACGTCACTTATTATTTCAGTACTGAACTTTTAAGTTTACTGCTCCATGCATGTAATATTTATTATTCCATTTAGTCCATTACATTTATTCCATTATTATTCCATAACAATTATATGCACGGAACAGTAAATTAAAAGTCACACGGGCCCTCTCACTCATTTCTTACCTAAAAGATCCCTAAAGTTATGACAACAGGTTGGGTCTGAGCTACCCGGCCTGTCAGTCACACAGCATGCTACTAGGGACTCATTTCCCTAGTGCACAGGGCATCTTATCTGGACTGCAGCTTCGGACTTTCCCACACACTATTTCCCCTAACTTGAACTAGCCTTAATTTCCTGTTAGATGCTGCATAATGTAATTATGAGCTAAACATGCAGCCCCCCAATGGGGTAAATAGCAACCCTAGAGCTATTTCATGTTAAGAAAACAGTGCAGGAGGGGCTTAACCTCCATTCTACCTCTAAGCCGTGGGGTCAATTCAAGTATGGAGATGCTGTTCCTCTTGTCAAATATATTTATTGAAAAATGGCACTAGCAGAGAAAGACACTATAAAGCATGCAATAAATGAGGCTGTGTTTCTTTTCAGTTTTGCCTCAAGATTACAATGAGGAGTAGCGCATCACACTGCAATACAGGAGGGCCAACATAGTAGAACACCCTAAAATGGAACACAATGGAGGAGTGGCTACATTAACCTACTGGATGAGGTGACCTGGAGATTTGGCTGGGTTGTCACCAATACACAGATGATGCTCATCTCTATCTCACACTTCTAGCTGATCCCAGAGAGGAACACTTCTATTGATGCCTAGAGGCACCTCTGGGATGGAAGCTTAATCTTGACAAGACAGATGTGCTACGGTAGGTGGAAGGACTGACCCAGGAATTAAGTTGTCTCCTGCTCTGGGTGTAGGATTGCCAAGTCAAAATGTCTTACCGGCGGGGGAGCTTCGCTGGGCTCCAGGAGCCGTTCTTCGTAGTGCGCGCGGCGCCAGCACATCACCGGAAGTGACGTCAATCACGTTGAAGGTGTGGCCCCAATCGTTGGAGGGAAAACCCCGGGGCCCGATTCTGCAGCGGCAGAAATCGGGCCTCCGAAGTGGGGGCTTACTCGCCCCCCGCCCCCACTTGGCAGCCCTATCTGGAAGGGATTACAGCAGTTTGGACGAGCTGAAACCCAGACTTTCTGTTAGATAAGCAGATGGCAGCAGTGGCCAGGAATCACCTTTGAAGAGTTTCAACTGATGAACCTGCTGCAGGCTTTCCTGGCTAAAAAAGATCTTACCACTGTGGTGCATGCTCTAGTAATGTCTGTATTAGACTACTACAAAATCTTCTACATGGGGCTGCTCTTGTGTCTGGAAACTAAAACAAGTACAGAATGCTATGGCCAGAATGCTGGCTGAAGTGAGTCATAGGTACCACATTACTCCACTCTCGCTCCATCTACAATGGCTCCTAATTTGCCATCAGGCCTAATTCAAGGTGCTGATGTTGACCTTCAAAGCCCAGTATGAGTTGGGACCAGCATACTTTAAGGACTGCCTTCTCTTACCTGATCTCTACAGTAATATTTGGGATGACTGCAGGCCCCAGTCTCTGCTGTTGCTGCTGGTAGTTGGGGGCCTCTGAACTGTAAGGCTACTCCTAGACAGAGGCGCGAGCCTTTGGCGCAAGCGGAAGGGTGAGAGACAAAGGGTTCTTGGCCTGGGGATTGGGCCCAGGGACCCTGCATTACTCTAGATACCTTTAAATCACTAACCAGTTATGAAGGTAAAAAGAAAGCAGGGGAAAAGGGGCTATCCAGTGTTTTGCAGAGAGTGCCACACGTATGATTATCTACCCACTGGGTGAAAATGGTGGGGGTGTGCTCGCTGCATGGAGCAGGCTCTTTAATGAGGCTAGGGTTGGCAACCTGGAGAAGGTGAGGCAGAGAGAGACGGATTTGGGGAAGAGATGCTCAGGGACTTACCAGAACTACCCAATTCCTGTGCAGACAGATCTTCTGCTGTTGTGGAGAGTGAGAGTCTTGAGGTTCGAGGGCATCAGTCGGAGGAGGAGGGATGTGATCCCTTACAAGGGATCCCTTTCTTGGGCAATGGACCGATATCCTCTTACTGAGGATAGGGGGTGGGGCTTCTGGTAGGGGTGATTTGATCATTAGGAATATAGAGAGTGGGGTCTGTAACAGGCATTTTGACCACATGGTGACTAGCCTGCCTGGTGCAAAGGTTGTGGACATCATGCACTGTCTAGATAAGTTCAAAGATAGTGGTGGGGAGGAGTAAGCAGTTACGGTGCATGTTGGCACCAAAGACATTGGGAAATGTAGTCTTGGAGGAAAAATTTAGGTTACTAGGCAAAAAGTTAAAGGCTAGGACCTCAAAGGTGGCATTCTCAGAAGTGCTGCCGGTTCCACGTGCAGGGCCAGCTAGACAGGCGCAGATCAGACGTCTCAATGTGTGGGTGAGAAAGTGGTGCCGGGAGGAAGGGTTTAGATGTGTTAGGCACTGGGGAACAATCCAAACCTGCACAAAAGATATAGGCTTCACTTGAACCAAAGGGGAACCAGGCTGCTGGCGATGAATATCAAAAAGGTATCAGGGCAGTTTAAACTAATCCTGGGGGGAAAGACAACAGGAGCCAGGGAACAAGTCAGTCCAAAGGGATGATTGCATAAACACTCAGGGTAATATCTGGGAGTCAGGACACGATGGTGATAGAGGGCCATGTGTAGCGACTAAGGGGCTGAGGGAGGTGAGGGTTACTGGAGAAGGAAACACATTATAGGTGCCTATATGCCAGTGCTAGAAGTCTCTGAGCCAAGATGGGGTGCCTGGTATTCAATGACAATTTAGATATAGTAGGTGTCTCAGAAACATGATGGAATGGGGAAAATCTATGGGATACAGTCATTGCTGGGTATAAGCTCTATAGGCAGGGCAGGGTGGGACGGGTTGGTGGTGGCACTGCATTGAAGATCAAAGAGGGCATAGAATCAAATAAGAGAAAACATCAGGGGAATCAACTCTCCAACAGAAGTGATATGGGTGGAAATACTGGGCTCTAAGGGTTACTTAAAAGTGTGGGTGTACTATTGCCCACCTGATCGAACCTTTCAGGTTGATCTTGAGATGGAAAAGGAAATAACGGAGGTGACTAAAGCAGATAATGTTATTATACTGGGAGACTTCCCACACATTGGCTGGGTAAACATGTACTCGAGTCATGATGTAGAAATGAGATTCCTAGGCATTATAAATGACTGTGCACTGAAACAGTTGGTCCCAGAGCCAACCAGAGGAGTAGTGATTCTGACCTGGTTCTGAGAGGTGACCTGGTGAGAGATATAGCTGTTGTTACACAGTTTGGGAACAGTGACCACAACACTATTAAGTTCAGAATTCAAATCAATGGAAAGTTACCCCTAAAATCCAAAACTAACATCTGATTTCAAAAGAGGGAACTTTACAAAAATGAGGGGAATAGTAAAGAGGAAGCTGAAAGGGAAACACAAGACAGTCAATCCCTACAGGATGCTTGGAAGCTATTTAAAATCTCACTAACTGAGGTCCAAATATAATGCATTCCACAGGTTAGGAAAGGCACTGCCAAGCCTAAAAGAAGGCCTGAGTATTTAACAATGCAAGTCACGGAAGCTATAAAAAATAAAGAGGCTTTTAAAAAGTGGAAGGTCTGCCCCAATGAATTGAACAGGAGGGACCACAGGCTCTGGCTAAAGAAATTTAAGCCAATAATTAGGCATGCAAAAAGGGATTTTGAGAAGCGGGTTGCTACAAACATCAAGAAAAATAATAAACATTTCAAGAAAAATAATAAACATTTAAAAAAATAGATCCAGAGGAAGAAACCAGTCAGAGAAGCAGTGGGGCCTTTGGATGGCAAAGGAATAAACAGATTGCTAAATGAAGATGGGGGAGATGGCAGGGAAGCTCAATGACTTTTTGTCATTAGCTTCTGTGTTCTGTGTTCACTGTGGAAAATGTGGGGCATCTACCCATGCCACAGCCCCTATTTTCAGGAAGAGAGCCTGAAGAACTGATCCAAATTGAGGTGACCAGAGATGAAATTCTAGACCAACTGGGGAAATTAAAAACCGATAAGTCTCCAGGTCCTGATGGCCCATACTCAAGAATTCTTAAGGAACTCAGATGTGAGATCGTTGTTCTACTAACCCATATACATAACCTATCATTAACTTCAACCACTGTAGCAGAAGACTGGAGAGCAGCAAATATTACACTGATTTTTAAAAAGCAATCCAGAGGGGAAGCAAGAAATTACAGGCCAGTCAGCCTAATGTCTATCCCAGGCAAATTAGTAAAAACTGTCATTGAAAATATAATTGTTAGGCACATAGAGGGACAAAGCCTGCTGAGGGAAAATCAGCAAGGTTTCTACAAAAGGTAAGTCCTGCCTCACCAACCTTTTGGAGTTCTTTGAGAAAGTGAACAAGCATGTAGATAATGGTGACCCGGCAGACATTATATAGCTGGACTTTCAAAAGTTTTTGACATGGTACAGGGGCTGGTACTATTTATTTATAAATTATCTGGAACTAGGGGTGAGTATTGTAGTGGCCAAGTTTGCATATGACACAAAATTATTCAGGATGGTGAAAACCAAGGCTGACTGTGAAGAGCTCCAAGAGGACCTCCACAAACTGGATGAGTGGGCCACAAAGTGGCAAATGAAATTCAGTGTTGGCAAGGTGATGTATACTGGGACAAAAAATCCCAACTTCAAGCAGGGGTCATTTCGAAGAAAAAGAGGTGAAGGAGCTCATTAGCATAACCCATTTGCATATGCCACACACCCTGACATCACCGGAAGTGTGTCAGAAGGCAACACCCACCGCTCAGGCTCCACTGGACTGTTTCGGATTGCTAGCTATTGGGGGGGGGGGGAACGTGCAGATCTGTCCTTGCAGAGGAGGGAGAGCTTGTACCTGAATAAAACTTGGTCTTAAAGGTGCCACTGGAGTGTTTTGGACTGGGGGGCTAGGGGGGGCTCTGCAACTTACCTTGCTGCTTCTTGCTCTGACTGAGGGCTGCTGGGAGCATAGGGTGGGGCTTGTTGCATGTGCCTGCCCCCTGGGCTCTTTACTGCCAGAGCTGCGCTCCTGCAGGAAATGACCCCTGACTTCAAGTATAAGCTAATGGGGACTGAACTTGCTGAGACTGAGGGGGGAAAATATCTTGGGGTCATACAATGAAAGTACCAACCCAGTGTGCTGTGGCAGTGAAAAACGCAAACTCTATGTTAGAGATTATTAGGAAAGGGATTGAGAATAAAACGGGCAATATTATAATGCCCCTGTATAGATCTATGGTACAGTCTCATTTGGAATACTCTACCATCTCCCCATGTACAGTTCTGATCACCGTATCTCCAAAAGGACATTCCAAAGCTGGAAAAAGTACAAAGGAGGGCAACCAAGATGATTCTAGGGAGTTGGAGCACCTTTCCTATGGAGAGAGCTGACAAAGAAAATTTTCTCCCTCTCCCAAAATACTAGCACTCGAGGGCATCCAATAAAACTGATGGGCAGTAGGTTCAGGACGGACAAAAGGAAATACTACATTACACTGAGAGAGATTAAAATGTGGAATTTGCTCTCAGAAGATGTAGTGATGGCCACAGGAATAAATAGCTTTAAAAGGGAACTAGATAGATTCATGGAGGATAAGTCTACCAGTGGCTACTAGTCATGGTGACTGGGGAAAACCTCCACATTCAGAGGTACTAAGCCTCTGAATCCCAGAGCCAGGAGACAGCATCAGGGGAAGGCACCGGTCTCTCTGCCCTGTTGCTGGCTACTGTGTGAGACAGGATGCTGGACTAGATGGACCAGTACCCTAACTGGGTAGAAAAGCAGGAGTAATATGTTTTAAATAAGTAAATATAAATAAACAATTCACCACCTGCATGCAGAGGGAACACAGAAACATACAGCTGGAAGGGATTCCAAGGGTCATCTAATCCAACCCCTTGCACAATGCAGGAAATTCACAGCCACGCCCCTGATCCCTGCTCTATGCCCAGAGGAAGGCAAAAAACCTCCAGGATCCCTGGCCCAATCTGGCCTGGAGAAAAAGTCTTTCTTGACCGCAAAATGGTGACCAGCATTACCCTGGGCATATAAGAAAGGCCCACTACAGCTAAGCAGTGGCTCATCCCTTCCAGTCCTCCCTCTCACTATCTGGGACCTACTAAGCCATTTCAATAGAGGAGCTGCATCACCATGATAATTAGTGGTACAAGACAAAGCAAAGCCCGCTCGCGGGGAGGGCCAGGTAAAAATGTCAAAAATAAATAAATAAATGTGAACCATTTGAAGATGTGTGATCAATGGACACTACTTTGAGTAAATAGTTCTGAAGAGCTCTCTAGTAGCCGGGTGAAAGAAAGGAGAAGCCATTCAGAGTTCTCATTTCCACTATAAGAAGGTCTCCTGAAAATAAACAGAACCTTCAAAAATCCAGAGTGGAGTGCAATAGAAGTACTACTGTAAAAACTCTGTTAACCAGAATACTTGGGTAACACAGGTTTATAACCCAGGGCCCAAGGCCCACCTGAATCAAAGCATGCTGCCTACACAGCAATGCTGCACTCTCGCAGCAGATCCCCATGTGACTCAGGTGGGGCAGTGGTAAGAGGGGAGAAGTGCCAAGCAGACACCCCTGGAGCAGGCTGTGGGCCTCAGTCAGATCTAAGGCATGGCCACTGCCTACTTGACTCTGATGCCCTTTTGTGGCTGGGCAAAAGATTTTTTTAAATCAGCAAGCCCTATTTCCATGGATGCCAGTTAACAACAGTTACTATGATGGTTTCCAGAGTTGTCCTCTATTAAAGGCTGTATTGCTTTTAAAGCCAGATTATTTAAATAAATCTGCATGTTGGACAAAATCTTAATATAGATTTAAAATTGTTTTTGAAGTCTGATATAAATTTACAGTTAAAAAACCCAAGAGTTATCACATGGCATTAAAAGACTTCCCATACCAATTTTTTGGGGCTTTTTTTTTTGTATTTTTCATATGTGCAGGTGTGTGTGTGCACCTGGAAGTCATGGTGACCTCTGGTGACTGACCCCTACTGGGGGCCTAGAGAGTATTCAGAGAGGTGGCTGAATAAAGCCTGCCCCCATCTCCCGACTGCTGGTATTCCAAGGAGGTCTCGCATCCAAGTACTTGCCAGAGTCGACCCTGCTTAGCTTCCAAGATCTGAAGAGATCAGGCTTGCCTGGGCTATCCAGGTCAGGGCCCCATACCAATTCTTAACGTTTCTGACGACTTAATTTCATGGTGGAAAGTGCCATCGAGTCACAGCTGATTTATGGTGACCATGTAGGGTTTTCAAGGCAAGAGACATTCAGAGGTGGTTTGCCATTGCCTGCCTCCACATCACGACTCTGGTATTCCTTGGAGGTCTCCCATCCAAATACTTTTCCAGGGCCAACCCTGCTTAGCTTCTGAGATGTGAAGAGACTGGGCTAGCCTGGGCACCACCTTAATTTACCAAAAATGAAGCCCTCCACCCAACTTGACCAATTTACTAAAACATGCACCTTGTATCCGAATGATGAACACTGGGTGAATGGTTAACCAGAGAAGGATGTTCACTAAACATAATGAAATGTCAAGGAATGCTAGGAAGCAAAAATCATGCAGTTTGTAAAAGTGGAGTACAAATATAAACCCACTATAATTACTATTATTTGAGAATAGTCTTTACTTGTGAAACTGGTGAATATACAGGTATGCTGCCTCACTGGTTGTGTGGCACAGCCCAGGACACAGTAACTCTACTCAGTACTGAATTTCTTTTGAGATTTGGCTTTTATGCATCTTTTATCTGAAAGAGGTAGATAGCAATAGTTTTTTACTTCACAAAGAAGTTATGAATGTAGCTACATTTAGAAGGTTATAGGACACCTAGATGCTCTGGAAGAGAAGGATGGATACTGGATAATACACTTAGGAAGAAAATGTATGCGAGAAGATGCTGCTTTTACTCATTGGTTTAGATCAGGGGTGTTGAACTCATTTGTTATGCGGGCTAGATCTGCCATAAATGAGACCTTGTTGGGCCGGGCCATGTGTGTCATAAAAGGTAATGCCAAGTAGCGGATATTATAAACTTTATAAAGGACACAAACACTTTTTTTAACTAGAAACATTAGCCCTCTTGCAATATTTTGTTTATTTAACAGTGTCTGATAACTGACACCTCATGCTCTGAATTATTGCATCAAAATGTCTGTGCTGTTGCAATTTTGAGTATGCTGTTCAAGTGTGTATCTGTAAGCTGCAAACCAACTTTTGATTTATTGACATTCACTACAGAAATCTCATGCTCAGAGTTCTGAGCCTAGGGCCCAGGGGAATACATGAAATGGCTGGACATTGTGAGCTTTTTGACATAAATTGCTTCATGTGCTGGTCAAGAACATAAGAAGGTACCATGACACAGGCTGAGGGCTATGTGTTTGTCTACAAAACTATACTCTTTCTCAGTGGTCAGTATCAGCCTACTATCTGGGAAATCTAAATTCAAAATCCCACAAAGGAAATGTGCTGTGTGAACTTGGTCTGGACACACACTCTGAGCCTAATCCACCTCACTGGCTTGTTGTTATTCCTCATCTAAATAATTCATATTGCTTTCCTACTGAGCAAGACTGGATCATGAGGGCATGAATACAGTGAAAAGGGGGAGGGAACCCAGTTGCACCCAGGAGAGCCACAGCATAACAAGCCCAACAAAACACACACACACTGTAGGAAGGCACACAAAAGCTCATACCTTGGATAAAACTTTGTTGGTCTTAAAGATGCTTTGTATTTCTCCCATGTGATTGAGGCAGCCAAGCAAAGCAAGCTCTCCCTCCTGGGAGGAGCCTCAGTCAATGGAAGGGAAGAAAGGCTTGCCTTTCTCTCCTGTGCAATTGAGGCAGCTTGGCCAGGAAACAAGCTCTAGCTTGTTCCCTCCCTCCCCCTAGAAGGGGGAGGGGGAGGAGCCTCGGCCAGTGCAGGGAAGAGAAGTTTGCCTATCTACCTCTCCTGAGTGACTCAGTTTGGCAAAGCAAGCTACAGTGATACAGCAGCAGCAGAACTGGAAGAAGAAGCAGGAGACAGCCAGTTCTACTGTGGGCCTGACAGAAGCCCTCCAGAGGCCTGATCCGGCCCCCAAGCCACATGTTTGACACCACTGGTTTAGATTGTCAACTGTATGCATTACTTACACATACTTACTCTCCTCTTCTGTAGTTAATCTCTTCATTCTCCCAATAAATCAGAGCAACTTCATATGGCTGAATTTCATGCTTTTCCAGCACTTGCATTATATTCTTCATCTAGGAAATACAATGGAATCATCCTATACAAATTCAGGTCATGAGGCTTGAATTCCACTGTGAGAATGCAGAGTCACTGGACAGAACCACAAATTAAAAAGAAAACACAAGACTCCAAACTGCATGGCTTCCTCATTTACACAGAAGAACTACTAGACAGGAGCTGATGCTTAGCCTTTCCCTTACTGTCAGTTCTCACCTGCAAATGATCACTCGGCCCATTGTTATTAGTTTCCCAACACCATTCTGGAAATGAAGGATGGCAGGGAACATCAGTGGGTGTAAGGGAGTTAAGCATCCCTGCCTCATGCTGATTCTCCAATATAAATACTTTTTTTGACTCTGCACTCACATCACCCAACCAAATATAATGTTGGAAAACCTGAATTTGCTGAGGCAACACACAGTGCTCTCTACTGGCAAAGTCCTTCCAAAGTATTATCAATCCCCATTCTCCTCTCCAAAGTATAGCTTAATTTTTAATCATCAAGTTGCAGCACAAATTGTATCCTGAATTGCTTCATTCAAAAGTATGATTGAAGCAAGCCCAGGGGAAAATGTACAACGGAAATATCACTGCCTTTCCTATATGGCAAGTAAGAATTCTAATAAAACCAGTAGATATTGTACTGTAGTCTACAGATAGATGATTAAATGCGGCACAAACTTTTGATTTTTGGTAACTGCAACGACACTCACCAGTAGTTCTTTTAAAGCTCTCTACAGCACTGATAGTTCAATATATATGGCATATATATGTGTACATGAAAAATATTTTAGGTGTTCTTCATTATGTTTGTTCATTGCTTACAGTTAGCTCCCAAGATTCCAAGTCAGATCAGCCCTTGCCTTCCTTCAAAGCACTTCTTGATTTCAAAAAGCTTCTTCCTCCTTCCTTCTCAAACAGATACTCCATGTTTCCTTACAACTGTTCCCTACCTTAAGAACCCAAGCTGTGAGGTTTCTCTGCACTATAAGATCTTACCTTTGGATCTTATCTTGCCTTGGAAAACTAATTTACAATCACTAAACATATTAAAACGATCAGGCCTTTAGATTCATACTTTTGCACACACCATGTGGTTTCTACTTACCGTTTTCTCTTCAACATTCCAGAAGACAACAGACCCTTCCCTGTATTAATAGAATTGCAAGGAAGTTTTAGGTTTACATACATTTCATGCTCAAACATTACTTGGGTTTTCCTTTTGTGGCTTCCAATACTATAAGTCATGCTATCCTTCTGGGAAAGTTAGCCAGGGCCAATAAACTAAAACTCAATCCAGTCAAGATTGAAGTGCTGCTGGTCAATAACAAAACTACTCAAGAAACAGTCAGCCTGTCCCGGAAGGGGTTGCATTCTCCCTGAAGGAGGAATTTCATAACATGGGGATGATGCTTCATCCTGGCCTACAGTTGGAGATACAGGTGTCTTCTGTGGCACACAGTTCTTTTTATCAGCGTGGTGTAGTGGTTAAGAGCAGCGGACTCTAATCTGGAGAACTGGATTTGATTCCCCACTCCTCCACATGAAGCCTGTTTGGTGACCTTGGGCCAGACACAGTTCTCTCAGAACTCTCTCAGCCCCACCTACCTCACAGGGTGCCTGTTGTGGGGAGAGGAAGGGAAGGCAATTGTAAGCCGCTTTGAGACTCCTTAGGGCAGAGAAAAGTGTATAAAAACCAGCTCTTCTTCTGATACGCTAGCTTTGGCCATTCAAGAAACTGTGATCTGGCCATGGTGATCCATACTCTGATTACATCCAGGTGAGTACTGTAATTCACTTTACATGGGGCTGCCTTTAAGAACTGTCTGGAAACTTCTCCAGATCCCAAACATAGTGACCAGGTGATTATCAAAGACTGAATACAGAAACCCTATCACTGCTGTGTCAGAGACATCCTCCCAATACTGTCCAGGCCAACGGCTAAGATTTCATACTGAAGCCCAGCTCCCCAGGTTTACAGAGCAGAGGCAGGTGGTGACTACAGACTGGGTTTATTTGCCTTATTATCTTATAGGCACCAGGCCAAAGCTTTGTTTTTAACCCAGGGTTCAGCTGAGGGCTCTCATGTTTTTAGTTGTTTTTATGGCCTGCTCCTGGCCTGAGGACTGTTTATGACTGTTATTTTTAGGAAATTGTATGCCTTAGCTTACTTTTAATGTCTATTATTGATTTTTAATATTTTTATTATTTTTGTTGTATTGTCACCCTTTGTGAGCTACCTCAAGCAAGACACTAGAAAAGTGGTGTGCAAGTTTTTAAAATAAATAAATACTTGGCAAGCAGTAGTTCTCTTTCCTATGGCTGTCAACTGATGAAACTGTTTAAATAGTTCACTGAAATATTAAAGCCAGATACTTGATTAAATCAAAATAAAATAAAAATTACATCAAAATAAATATAAATAAAATAAACCTATGGGTTTAATGATCTAGGGTCATTTTATAAACAGCCCACCCTTGTGCAATTCACTAGGTTGCCCTTTTCTTCTTCACTGTACTGATTTTAAAAAGAAAAACCCAAACTGCTCACTTTTTCTTTTGAAGCTTCATAAAAGTGACTTCATAAAAGCCAATTACTTGTTTAAACCTGAAGTGTTAAGCTTGTTTTAGTATTAAAAAATGTAATTCCCGTGCATTTTGCTGATCAGCTTTGCTTACCTGAAAAAAAAGATCATCCCAGGATCACACTCTAAAAAACACTCTTTCATTGAGTTTTCTGTGCCAATCACCAGAACATTTGATGCATCTAATTTATAAGAAAGGGAATGTGAAATCATATTACAACGTGTGCTGCCAAAATATTTAGTGAAACAGTGCCATATTAAGCATAGCTACTGATGGGCTCAGAAGGCCATAACTCTGTTTAGAACTGCACTGTTTATTAAACAAATACAGGAAAAACTATGTGAAAAATATCAAGTTTTGCTTTTAGAAATAAAAACTTAAGATACTACACCAAATTTCATGAATTCTCACAAATTATAATTTATTTTCTAATTAAAACTTATAACAGCTCCAGTTTTGCAGGAATATTAGTTGCACAATTTTTCAAGCAAAAAAGGTTCCAGTTATTATTCCTTAGCTTGTATTAAACTGTTTTAGAAAACAATGGGCACAGCCCTATCTACACATCAATAAAGCTAAACGAGTCTGTTAATTTCAATCATTGACCAAAATGATAATAAAACAGCTTCTACTCAAATATTTGACCTTAACTCATTATATTTTTATTTATCTATTTTTATTTTATTGGTTTTATATCCTGCCCTCCCCACTAGCAGGCTCAGGGCAGGTGCCATCAGTATTGATATAATATAATACAACTAAAAACAACTTTAAAACAACAAACCAATGGTATGTTACATAATACTCTCAGAATTCTTTTCAATACAATCACATTTTTCTTCAGTGTAGCTAGAATGACCCTCCAGTAGCATCACAAGCAACCTGGCATTATACTTATGTGAGTCATCAAGAGATCAGAAAACCATATCCAGCTACATTTATTTTAGGGGACACCTACACAATATGTTAATCTCTCTGTTCCCCCCCACTACTAAATAAATCACCCTGTTAAACAGGACTGGATGAACACATGAACCAGGATAGGGCTAGAAATAGTTACCAGATGTCTGCTAGTCAGGGACCAGGACAGGAACCAACATGCTGGGGAGATATCTAAGGACCACAGAGGGAGGTGCGAATATAGCAGTATAGCGGAATTGAAAAATCTGGGACCAGCAGAAAGTAAACACAGAACACTGCTGAGTCACATGACTGAGTGAGGAGGGGGCCATTTAGCTTGGAACCCTCAGTGATTGGCATGTACTGGACCAAACAGTCAGTTTGGGATGAGCAGTTGGAAAGAAGCAGTTAGTGGAGGGTTGTTGAGTGGAGTTAGCAGAGAGCAGTCAGAAAAACTGAGGAGCTCTGTGAAGGAGGCAAACCTCTGTAGCTCTGTGTGAACAGCCTAATAACAGTTGGAACAGATAACTGGGGCTGAATAGTCTGGATTACTGAGTCCCTCAATATAGGAAAGAGGACAGTGATCAGACTGGTGAAAGGTTAAACACATCAGTTGTCACAAACACCCAAATGCATTGCTCCTAAAGGAACTGGGAGAGGTGGTTAAGAGAGGGCAGAGGAACGGTCTGGCAGAGTCAGCACAACTGGTTGGTGGCCAGTTGGGCTCAAAAGGGAGCCAGACCTCGAAAGCCAAAGGTTAACCACAAAGCAGTACAGGAGCGTATGATTAGGAAGGTGTTTAGGGAATTGTTTAACATCTGTGGGATACTGGAAACAACAACTGCTGAAGTGTAAACCAAGCCAAAAGTTCAAGTCTGAAAAGAAACAAATTATCCTCTGTATATATCTTCCATCCCCCCCGTTGTGTTTTCTATAAATAAAGCCTGTTCTGTTTTGAAGTTAACAAGCCGTGGTGCCTGACTCTTTAATAAGTAAAACAAATCCCCCGAAGAGACTTTTGCAGATTTGTGTAGGGGACTGGTCAGGGAAAAAATAAAGTCTAACTCTGACTAGGTCCGGACACGCAGACCCTAACAGAACTGGCAGTATAAAGGGGGTTCGTGTCATATTGGTGGCAGCGGTGGGATTTCGAGAAAACACCCCGAAATAAGTGTCAGACAGGCACAAGATAAGAAAAGGACACTGCAGTATAAAGAGTGAGCGAGTTGGAGGAAAAATTCCTGTCAGAAATGGCACCACCACAGAAAACAGTGAAAGCCACAGGAGATAGTCAGACACAGGGAGGGAGTTCTGAGGAAAATCCTAGCCCAAATATTGAGGCAATGAAATTACAGGTGGATTGAAGGGAGCAAAGTTACCACAGTAGAGGACCTGAAA
>NW_015175977.1:481257-481403 GCF_001447785.1 Gekko japonicus
AACTATTTGGTAACCATGAGTGACAATGGTGAACACTGTAAACTGTTTCATGTCAATATGTTGAAACCGTATTATGATAGAGGTAACTTGGTACTGTTGACAAAAGGGGAAAGGAGTAAGGGAACTGAGTTGACGGGTTGGGGGAA
>NW_015175977.1:481566-496108 GCF_001447785.1 Gekko japonicus
TTCTCCAACTTGCCGGGGAAAACGAACTTAGCTTACCACCAAATAAATACGGGGGATTCGAGGCCTGTGGCACTGCCACCTTATAGAGTAACAGGCCCAAATGCCACATATGTACAAAGGGAGGTCGAAGAAATGTTAAGTCTGGGACTCATTGTACCTTCTGTAAGTCCCTGGGCCTCACCGGTAACAGATGTATATCCCATGCCCCGGGTTGATGAATTAGTAGAAACCATTGGGGCTGCCAACTATATTTCCACACTAGACCTAACCAAAGGTTATTGGCAAGTAGCAATGGACCCCAAAGACCAACAAAAAACTGCATTTGTAACAAAGGAGGGTCTTTTTGAGTTCACTGTGCTTGCGTTTGGGTTAAGGAACGCACCCGCCACTTTCCAGAGGTTGATAGACAGAATGTTGGCTGGTCTGAAAGAATTTGCTTTAGCATACATTGATGATATTGCCATTTACAGCAATGGACCCCAAAGACCAACAAAAAACTGCATTTGTAACAAAAGAGGGTCTTTTTGAATTCACTGTACTTGCATTTGGGTTAAGGAACGCACCCGCCACTTTCCAGAGGTTGATAGACAGAATGTTGGCTGGTCTGAAAGAATTTGCTTTAGCATACATTGATGATATTGCCATTTACAGCAACACCTGGAAAGAACACTTACAACACCTAGCTATTGTTTTCCAGCGGATCAGGGATGCAGGTCTCACCATCAAAGCTGCCAAGTGTCAACTGGCCATGCCAGAGGTGAAGTATTTGGGGCATGTGTTGGGTGGAGGAAAGATCAAGGCAGACTGGGGAAAGGTTCAAGCTATCCAACAGTGGCCCAGACCCCAAAATAAAAAGCAAGTAAGAGCATTTCTTGGGGTCATAGGATACTACCGGAGATTTATCCCCGAATTTAGCACCATTGCTGCACCTTTATGTGAGTGCACAAAGAAGAAACACCCTGATGTAGTGATATGGTCTGAAGCATGCCAAACGGCATTTGAACACCTAAAAGCGGTTCTTACAACTGAGCCAGTATTGCGCCCTCCTGACTTTAGTAAAGAGTTCACATTATTCACTGACGCCTCTAACATCGGCCTAGGTGCAATGTTGAGTCAGAAAGGAGAGGAGGGACACCCTCATCCCATCCTTTATTTAAGCAGGAAACTCTTAGAGAGAGAACAACATCTCTCCGTGATTGAGAGGGAGTGTTTAGCCATCGTATGGGCCATAGGGAAATTGAAACCATATCTATGGGGGAGAAAGTTTGTCTTGTGTACCGACCACTCCCCACTGAAGTGGCTAAACCAGGTAAAAAGCACCAACAGTAAACTTATAAGGTGGAGTTTACAGCTCCAGGACTACAATTTTGACATACAGCATGTGCCTGGGAAGAAAAATGTGATTGCTGACGCGTTGTCCAGGACGGTATAAATGAAAAAGTAAAGTACATTGCTGAAACTTATAAGTGTCAAACGGTAATGAACATAAATAAGAAAATGAAAACAAAGTGAAGAGATGTTTTCTGAAAACCGTTTTGTATTTGATATGTATGCATTTATTTGTTAAGGTTTATGCACACGGAAAAACCTGGAATGTGTGTTTATTTCATGAAAGGATTTGATGTTATGTTGATGTTTAGAAATAATATGAGAAATAAGTAAGTGTACCTCCCATATGTCCATTGCTCAGCAAAAGGCTGAAACCTTTTGCGTTATGCAATGATTTTGGAGGGAGGGACATGTGACGGAATTGAAAAATCTGGGACCAGCAGAAAGTAAACACAGAACACTGCTGAGTCACATGACTGAGTGAGGAGGGGGCCATTTAGCTTGGAACCCTCAGTGATTGGCATGTACTGGACCAAACAGTCAGTTTGGGATGAGCAGTTGGAAAGAAGCAGTTAGTGGAGGGTTGTTGAGTGGAGTTAGCAGAGAGCAGTCAGAAAAACTGAGGAGCTCTGTGAAGGAGGCAAACCTCTGTAGCTCTGTGTGAACAGCCTAATAACAGTTGGAACAGATAACTGGGGCTGAATAGTCTGGATTACTGAGTCCCTCAATATAGGAAAGAGGACAGTGATCAGACTGGTGAAAGGTTAAACACATCAGTTGTCACAAACACCCAAATGCATTGCTCCTAAAGGAACTGGGAGAGGTGGTTAAGAGAGGGCAGAGGAACGGTCTGGCAGAGTCAGCACAACTGGTTGGTGGCCAGTTGGGCTCAAAAGGGAGCCAGACCTCGAAAGCCAAAGGTTAACCACAAAGCAGTACAGGAGCGTATGATTAGGAAGGTGTTTAGGGAATTGTTTAACATCTGTGGGATACTGGAAACAACAACTGCTGAAGTGTAAACCAAGCCAAAAGTTCAAGTCTGAAAAGAAACAAATTATCCTCTGTATATATCTTCCATCCCCCCCGTTGTGTTTTCTATAAATAAAGCCTGTTCTGTTTTGAAGTTAACAAGCCGTGGTGCCTAACTCTTTAATAAGTAAAACAAATCCCCCGAAGAGACTTTTGCAGATTTGAGTAGGGGACTGGTCAGGGAAAAAATAAAGTCTAACTCTGACTAGGTCCGGACACGCAGACCCTAACAGAACTGGCAGTATAAAGGGGGTTCGTGTCATAGTCACCTGGGAGATTATCTAGGGTTTTGTCAAGATCTTTGAAAAACATCTACAATATCCTACACCATAACCACACAGTCATTCAGATTTAATGCATCTAGCACACCAAATGATGATCTGGTATATAACTATTTGGTGCAGAGAGCTGGAAGGGAATGGAGTTATATGACAAGCCAAAGCATGCGTCAGTTCAAGTAAATTCAGAGAACTATTGCCCTTCCATTCCCTTCCAGTGTCTTTTGGCTCACAATACTCCACAGCTTAGAGGGAACCTTGCCCAGTCCACTATATTGATAGACCTGGCCTCTAAAGGACATGTCTACTGACCAGCAGCCCTGGTGTTAAATTCCTGTATTGCTCTTCGAAATGAATAAAGTTTAAGGAAATTACTGCAGGGAGTACCACATAGGGAATCACTCTGCATACGTGCCTTTGCATCAATCCTACATTTCTTAGAAGCATGCAGATAAGGTATGGAGGTTCTGATGAAGCAGCATCCTAATTACATTGTATCAAACACTGGATGATGTTTCAAGCATATTCTTCAAATCTCCTTTCAATTAATGTACAATTCAATTCATGTACTAGTTCCCAAGGTTTCAATTCTTAGAAGTTATCATTTTATAAGCAAAAACAATGCTTCTTTCTTTGCAAAATATCTGGAATACACTGTGCAAGGTGATATCATGGCACCAAGAAAAGAATACATTTCAAACACAGAAACGTGTTAGCAATACTACACTGCTAAAAAGAACTTCATTCACCCAACTCACAACTTACGTTAGAAGAAAAACTGTTCATCAGAGGCCTACCTCTAGGTAATGTTGTGATTTCAACATATCCCAGTGATGTCAGGTCATGGCACAGGTTACCAAGATGATATTCATCTGCTGTTGCAAAGGCTGTGCACTGCAGAAGATCCTGCGCCAAAGGAACAAAGGTTAGTTTGATAATGAAGTACATCCTAGTATTTTGCTAGTAGGTAGCTGAATAGTGTTATGTATTGCACTTCACAAATCCTACATACCACACACCCAAATCTTAACTTTGGTGCACAAACTGAAAACCTCTTACCAATATCAACAATGTCAGATTAGATCTGTAAAATATTACAAGAAACCTGTTTATTCTTCCCTGGGCTTGCCTGGGCTATCCAGGTCGGGGCTTTCCCTGTATTTCTTAAATAAAAACAAAGTCCATGTCTGGATGCCTCAAGAGCATTCCCAACTAAGATAGAAAGCATATCCCTTTATATAAATATATTTTGAAAAGCTTATGCACACCAAAGCTGCATTCTTATGCATAGGTAGCCAAGTGTAAACCTCACTGAAACTACTTGGACTTCTAAATTATTTCAAAATATTTACTTCCAATTAAATATGCTTCCTAATAAAAATTACTTTCAAATAAATATGCACAAGACTGAGCCATTAGTGGACATATTTATTTTTTCCTCAACTACAAATCAAGTACTTGAATAACTGGGCCTCAGCCTATTATTTCAGCCCAAATATTCCAAATGAAACTTAATGTTCTACTCCCATTGTTCTCTTTCCTCCCTGTCAAAGCAGAATACTCAAGTTCTAGAACAGAAGGAAGAATTTTTTTCTGCAACAGTCCCCAAAATATCATATGATAAAAAGTGGGGGGGGGGGGGCCTGACAATTTAGTAGCCGCTTGATTTGACTGTAGAGATTGGCATTCTCACATCCAGGGTGTAAAAATTAATATTTGATCTTGCAAATGGAGCCTGAATATTTCTACATCCAGCAGGTGGTGCCAGATATCAGAGAAAGGGACACAGACTTCAGTGCGATCTTTGTGCCATGTGGCGGCTTCAAGCTGCTTTGACTCTTTGCCCTGCATTTTAAAGATAGACCAGAAGAAACTACAGCACCAGAAACTGGTGTCTCCACCCAAAATTTTGTTTCAGATGCTTCTTAGGCATCCAGGGTATTTCAGCACACAGTTGTTTTGCTGTTACTTGCCTCACTACAATGCAGACATGTGCTGACTTTTTCAAGGGAATAAGAACCTAAGAACACATTTCACAAACTACTCTGTCTCTCTCACACACAAATACACATAGGGTGCGTTCAGACGGGGCATTTTAGCCGGCATAAACTGCTCCGGTTGGAACCGGAGCAGTTTGATCTGGAAGAAATGCGATCACACTTACCTCCTGATTGAGCAGCACATCGTGATATGCCCGTCCACACTTCAGGCGCTCAGTAGAGCGCGCCGGTGGGTTTTTTTTTTTACACAGTTTGCTCATGCGCATAGGCAGGCTTCCTTATAATGAAGATCTTTGTGCAGGCACAGAACAACGAACCCGGAAAGCATGCCTTGAAGCGAAGACGTCCCTTTAAATTTTTACTCTGAAACTAGCCTCCGTGAGGTTCTGAACTCGTCTAAAGCCTAAAACTAAGTATCTTTTTTTGTTTGTTTTACAAACGCTGGGGCGAAGCTTCGCCCAAGCGTACATCGAGGAGACTTAAAAAAAAATGGCGGCCAAAAAGCGGAAGCCTCGGGCTTCTGAACGGAAGTGGCTAGACACCGGCGGAGAACGATCAGATGGGGATAATGCGGTTGGAACCGGTGCACTCAGGATACCACCACTTGGGGACCTAGTGGCAGAATACAATGGTTTAAAGCTGTTTGCAACAGTTAGGGACAGAAGGCAGTGTGAACGCCTGTTAAGTACCCCAATTCCAACCAGCATCTATACCGGCATAAATGCCCTGTCTGAACGCACCCATACTGTAGTATAACCCGCACAGGAGGAGTAGTTGGCGGAACTGCAACATTAGTTACATTGAATTATTTGAAAATATTACCCTATGTAACAATTACAAGAACATTTCCAGTTACTTTTACATGGTATTTGTCAAAACTGTGCAAAATTGCACAAAACTACACACACAGATGAATAGCCAATAATTCACTAACTTCACATGCTAATATAGTTTGTAAAGTTACAGAACTCTAGTCAGGCTATAGACACAAAAATAATTCATTTGATGCTTAACAAGTGTTCAGAAAATTGGAACAAAGCTATCTGTCTAAAAATTTGGACCAACAGAACATAAATCCTAAAAATAAGTTTACAGAGTTTTACTAACTAGTTCTCGCATCTTCTATGACACTGAGGGTGGGAAAGTAGCCCCACATCATTATACTGAACTCAAACTGAAACAAAGGTCATGGAAAAGAGAATTCCTAGATCCTAGTTAATAAGTTTCTTTTGTACAGTAGAGTTTTCTGTGGATTTTTCTTAATTACAATTGAATAGCCATAAATTTTCACTGCTGTGCAATTATCTTTTAGCAACATTGAAGGGATTTCATTCTTAGTATTATCATTACTCATACAGTTCTTACAAAAAAACCCCAGGTTATATTCAATGTGAAAGGACGCTTAAAGTCACCTTTGAGCTTCTCTCTAGCATTTATTCATATTTTAGAGGGTTAAGATTTTTCTGCAATCTTGGGGAGGGTTTACCCAAGTTTGGAGAAAAATCTCTCTTTTCCTTATGTGAGCTCAATTAGCGTATATAAGTATCTGCAGATAGTGGGCACACTTGAGAATCAGATATATAAATACTAATATTACAAATCCAATTAAAGCAAGAGCTGCTTTTGGCTTGTTGTGTGAAACTGACCTCACAGTGCAATTTTCAAAAAGCCATCCAAAGAATTCCGTGAGCCCTGGTTACCACTACCTGAACAACACTTTTTCCACTGTAATGCACCTCAGCAACTTACACATTCATCTGTGGCACTGTGGTTATATCACAAATTCATGAGAACATGAGTATGGTTTTTCTGTGGCACTGTGGTTATATCACAAATTCAGGAAAATATGTGTATGGTTTTTCTAATGAGATCCTTGATTTTTGGAAAATCATTTCATGCTGTGATCCAGTGCAGACTTACCATTCCCTATCTCTATTGGTTTATTTTAGTCTCTATTGGTTTATTTTAGCTCTGTACAGGTACTAGCATAAATTGTGGCTAAGGCTAAGCAGGATTACCAAGAAGCCACTCTCAAATGACTGGATACTATAATGTTACAAAAATCAAAGGGCAATTTTAAAAGGTATATAAATAGGGCTCCCTCCCCCGTGGCCAAATTTTCTTGTTCATGAGACTGGTACATGTTATAATTTTTAGGCAATCTGAAAACATGAAAATCAATTCCTATTAAAAGAATTCATATTCCACATATGACTTTTGCCACCAACAATAACAATGAAGTATCCAGCAATCTATGAGGCTTTTGTATGGAAGTGGGTTGAGATTATAGCAATTACGTACATATGTTAAGATAGCTTTCATTAAATTGTTTTCTTTAAATGAAAATATTAACTGTTCATTTTTGTTAAATTTAATCTGATCACCATAAACTCCAAATAGATTATCATTTTCTGATCCAATCCTCATCTGTTTCTCAAACTGGGTTTCTAAAACTGTGCTGTAGTATCTTTAATTCTAGAATCAAACTAATCTATTTGCTGTTTCTTGGGCTTTTCTCCTAAATACCAAGCCAACAATGAACATTTGAAGCAGCATGACAAAAGACATGGTGCTGGTGTTCAAGAAAACAAAACAAAAGCCTCTCCAGCATGCATAGTGTCTCTTTTACTGACCATAACCACTGGCTATAACTGAGCTTAGGGTTGTCAGATATTTTTGTTAAGAGTACTGGACACACCAAAGCTCTGTTCCCTCACCCCAGGACATACAGAGCGAAGCACGCTGTTTGTCCTGTCAGGAGGGCTCCCAGCCCCAGCAGGAAGCAGCAGCCATGGCTGCAGGTTTGTGCTGGGCACTGCCTCCTCCCAGGACATGCAGCGCAAAGCACGCTATCTGGCCAGCAGGGGAGGTCCCAGCCCCAGTGCAAGGCAGCATCAGCTGTTTCCCACTAGGGCTGCCTTGGCACGGTCTCCTCCAAACCCAAACTCTATGTTTTGTTGTTTAGGCATGGTAAAGTTGACAGTCCAGTATTTTCACTGACTGTTAGGGAAAACACTGAAAAATACCAGACATTTAAAGGTCCTTTTTACCTCAGGTTTTTTTCCTGGTTACAGGACTGCCTGGGTCAATACTGGACTCCTGGAAACCCTAACTGAGTTGGAGAACGAGGTTAGAAAAGAGAAGACCCCAACTAACTCCAAAAAACATGGCTTTTCTCCACATCTACAGAGTTTTTAAGAACCGTTCTATATAAATACATTAATCACTGGTCTTTCTGGCCAGAGTTAAAGACTGCAAAGGCTTCATACTTTACCTCAGTTTCAGACAGTTGTGGCAGATTAGCTCTGGATGGCTGCTTGGTCCTCGATGCCTTTAGTGGCCTTTTGGTTGATACAATACCTTGACTTGGCATGACGGTACCAGTTGATAAAACTGAATAATGTCGCACTGGTAGCTCAATAAATTTTCTTATACACTTTGGATTGGGCTTATAAATTGAAGCTTTTAGAGCATGACATTTTTCCCGAGTTGGAGGACAGAGATCCGTAATCAAATAATTCATAGTCTTTGCTGCAGTAGTATAATCAGCCTGTGGTCTCTGCCAGGTTTTAGCTTGCCCACAAATATTGGTTAAATGAGAAGCCACCACTTCTGGAATGCACAGACTGAATAATCTTTTTGCAGCTAGTGAATTGCTTGACATCCCACAAAAACTGTTGTTTGATGCTAGGTGTCCACATTTATTGAACTGTTGGCCAATTTTATGAGGAGATGTAGCCAGGAATCTCAGCAGTTTAGCTGCCATCTTTTTAGTGCAACCTGCATAACAGTTGAAAAGGAAAACTTAAGTCTTTTATGAATACAAAAGACTGACTTGCAGTAACTGGCAATGCAAACATGTTAGTACACAGGACTCATAGCTCATTTGTAGAATCAGATTTTAATGAAGTAGCAAGAAAGAACATAAGGATAGATCTATGCTACCTACAGCAATAATCAAAATGGACAAATGTTAAGTTAAATTAGGATATCCTTTCACAAACATTCTGAAGCCTGCTTAACTTCTTACAGCGATATGTACCCTTTCTTAGAATATTAGAACTTGTACTGCACAAAGGCCGCTGAAGTGACCTACAATGATTCCCAGATGTTCAGTGCAGAAATTGCAAATCAGCTGTGGACTCAAACCATTTACCAGTTATCTACTCATCCACAAAGCCCAGAACCACATGCATCCAAGTTCCAACACACATTGATAATACTGCTGCTGGATAAAATCAAAACGTACTCCTTAGGAACTTCATTCTTTGTGTGTCCTGTGAAAATCTAAGTTCCAAGGAAGGAGAAGATCCTGCAGCAGGTGGAACCTTTCTCCTCTCACCAAGGAGTTATAGCCACTACTGCATTCAAAGAAAATATGAGGCAACCCTGCTTAAGATGGAAGAGCTGTGGGAGGGAAAGGTGGCAAAAAAAAGACATCCTAATGGGGGGAAAGGTGCTTTGGAACCTTCTGCAGGGGTGAGAAGCAGTTTTGATCTGGCACTACAGCCACACATTCTCTCTTCTTTAGATAGAGATTCTGCCATATAAATCACAACACTGTGTGAGAACCTCAATATCCTCACCTACAAAACAGATGGTGTTGATTTGAGTAAGGGCAAAAGACACAATACATTTAGAAGCTAAGCCTTAAAATCAAAACAAACATTGCCGTAACAATTTCCTGCAACATTCCATTTGGTTCTCACTCACATGATCATTTTCCAGAATGGCTGGATGTCTCAACACATGTCCAGTCCGTCCTTCACAGAGGCAGCAGTTCCCACAAGTGTTGCCATTCCTACATCAATCATTTATATGTTTTAAAAAATACATTTAGTCACAGGAACTCCAAATACATAAGTGCAGTTCTGTTAACAGAAGTGATGTAAGGAGAAACAAATTGTTTTGGGACAAATTCACTATTGCTACCATACTAATAAAGCAAAATACTCCACCACAATAATTAACCAACAAATAAAGAATAGACATAAAATATGGGCAAGTAAACCATATAAATAATGCAGACCTATAGAAAGGCCTGAGAAAGGACATTATCCTGTGCACATTTAAGTGGGAGCTAAATTTCTCTGAATTCAGTGGGATTTATTTCTGAGTAAATGGGGAGCCTATTCAGACAACAAAATGGGAATGCAGAAATGTTAGGATGCAATGCCTCAATGACCTAGTAATTTCCATCTTTCTGTGTTATACCTCTGAGGATGCCACTCACAGTTACTGGCGAAACGTCAGGTTCTACAATGCCATGACCACGGCCATACAGCCCGGAAAATCTACAGCAACTAATTTCTACAGGAATGCTGCAAACATTCAGGAAGTGCATTGCTTATCACTGCAAGTCAGTCAACAGGGGCACAAAGAGCAGCCTTCTTCATGCTTGCCTTCCAGTCATGGAATTCACTCCCAGTTTATACATGTTAAAGTCCAAACCTAAGAACCTTTCAGAAATCTTGTAAGACATGCCTGTTTGGATCTGTCTTTGGGACAAATCCATGGGATACCAGCCAGCCTAACTAACACATGTTATCTCATTGTTCCTCCAACAAACTCAGAGCAGCAGACGTGGCTCTTCCCCACAAATTTTATCTTCACTATAATCCTGTGAGGCAATAGTTCTGAAATATGAATCTGGTCGTATCTCAGAAAGGATATCTTAGAGTTCTAGAATAAATGCCGAGAATCCAGCCAAAATGATAAAGTACCTTCTCTATGAGGGAATGCTAAAAAGCATTTTATGTGTAGAAAAAGGTTGATGGGGGAAGGATGAAGATGGTTCAGTTTGTAAAACTGCATGGTGTGGAGGAACTGGACTGAGAGAAATTTGTCTCCATCTCCCACAGTAGTTGATCTCAGGGCTGTTTGAAGTTGGTATACAATAGATTCAGAGCAAACAAAAGGAGCTACAAAAATATCCTTAGCATAGAGGATGGAATAATGGCCACTGGCTTTGACATCTTTAAAAGGAAATTGGACAAATTCCAATTCTATCAACAGCTATCATTCCTGAGAGCTAGATGAAACCTTTTCAAAAGGCCTCTGGGAGGATTACCACATGGGGAGGCTGTGGCCTTCATTCTTAACTTCGGGGGCTTCCTCGAAGCATGCACCTGGTTCAACACTGAGAGGGCAGCAGCCTAGAGATGCCATCTTAAGTAAAGTTACTCCTTTCTAAAGCGGTTGACGTCCATGGGTTTAGGAAGGGCACAATTTAGGAATGCCCTGCAGAGGGACCACTATTTTTGATCCAACAGGGCTGTTCCTGAAGTTTCGCCCTGCAAAAGAAGCTTGGTCAGCTCTATTCAGAAGACAACAAAGTCAGTATTAACCTTAAGCTAGGGGGAAACTGTCTAGAAGACTTGGTGCGGAGGAGAGCCACTGTAAAGAGATACCTCCCTACTTCCCTCTTCTCAGGCAAGCACGCCTTTGTTAAGACGCTGTCACTTTCTCAGAGACTGGAAATCGAGTCAGAGCTGGCTCTCTTCAACTGCATCGCTAACACCATGGGATGAGCCGGAAGCGGACAGCTCAAGCGCTTAACGCAGGGGAACCGCCGCACTCCTCACCCCAACGACCGGGATTCAAAATACAACCCCACCTCTCCGCGCAGTCAGCGCAAACCCCGTTCTGCTTATTCCCCCCCCCCCCGGCACGCGTGGGGGCCTTTCACCGACCTGGCTCTGTTATGAGAGGAAGAGGCGGAGCGGGAACCACCACCGCCCACTCCCAAAGGCCACACAAGTCAGAAGCGAGACCATTTGACGGCGGCGCCCTCGACCTTCACCACGTGAAGCCACCAGCCCTCCCCCTCCAGCCCCGCCCCGAACCAGGTGACCTCACATTGATTCCGGTCGCGCGTAAGCTCCGTCCCCTGAACAAGCACCGCCTCTAGTTGTAGGAAGGAAAACCAGGCGGTCGACCAATGAGAGTGTGCCTGGTGCGGGACTTGCGTCACCTCTGCGGTACGAACGAGAGGAGGGCGCCATAGCGAGTAAAATGGCGGCGCAGACGGACGTGTTGCCGGTCCCGCTCTCGGGCAAGTTTAAGGGGTGCGTTCCGTGTCACCTCTCCCCCCCTCGTGGCTCCGTTGGATAGATGCGGGAGAAGGGTAACGCCCCAGCAGAAAAGGAGGCGGAGGAGGCTAGAAGTTGACATCGGTAGTTGTTAGCTCCTCCTCAAGTTCCTCTTTCGTGCCCTCCCTTTCCTCCGTCTGCTGGCAGGGAAAGACGATACTCTCCCGGGGGGGGGGGGGTGTCAGTTATATAGATAGATATGTAGATGGATAGTTTATGACTTTTTCTCGCTCTTAGTCTTGAGTGTATTACGAGCTCACAGCTGCCCCCCGCCCGCCATTGCTGGTAGGAAGGATGGGAGTAATTTATGGCGCTAACCAGTTTTAATCTAGTTTGTTTGCCTTTAGATTACGCCTTGGTCTACTCTTGCAGATGAAAGAGTTGTGCGGGAGTGGATTTGCAGGCTTCAGGAGAGGGGCACCCCTTGGATGCGCAGGTCTTCCCACGGAAAAAAGTCTTAGCCCAGCCAGCCTCTCTGCTTGATGTACTGCTTTTCTAGTTGCAGAGATCTGGGGTTCTGTTGTGTTTCTTTTTAATGTAACAACACTCAAAAATGGGATTGCCCACCAGTAACTGGGTGTGGTGCAGTTTATTCTGTCTCCTCAGAGTTCTTGTGTCTCATTCTGAGGCACGTGCAGGCTGTATTTCTAAACTTGTTTTCTCAGAGCTGGCAGTACAGTCCTAACACAGTTAGGCTCTCTTAAGCCCTCAGAATTAAGTGAGTTTAGAAGGGTGCTACTGCTTTAGTTTGTGCTGATTTATTGTTTACTTGGATTTGCTAATGACTCAACTTTTTAAAAGATTGAACTGCACATTGTAGAAGGAGAAAATAGAGCATGCCCAAAGTTGGAATTGGCAAAAAAAGTTCTTTTGAAAGAGAGATAATTGAATCACACCATTGTGTACTAGAGAATGAGTTTTTTAATATCTATATTCTGCTCCAGGCAGGTTTCATAAATGGTAGCATTGGCAAATGTAAACATCCTTACACATGCTTTCCAATACAATTTTGGAAGCGGAAGTTCTACACGTGGAAATCTCTTCCCCAATCTGAGAATACTGTGATGAACAAACCTCAACCTCTCCATCACCTTAGCCCTTTTCACATTTAAATTCCTTGCTGCTTTTGCAAATCTCCCTTTCTACACAACTCAGGTGCATGAAGGAAAAACATTTGGATCTTTTTCACATATTATGTGTGTTATTGCTCATAGGGAAGGGGAACCTGGGAAAGATCTGCAATGCTGTCTGTAAACTGCTGGATGCAGTCTTGTATCTGTATTTTTTCCTCTGGGAGATGAATAGCACCCCCATGGAGGCAGCTGAGATGTGGGAAAGGCGTAAAACCCTCCAGTCCTGATGACAATTGCATTCTCTTTTCATGATTTCGACACTCTTGTCATTCAGTGAGTTTCCAGTATCTTAATGCAGGTAGAATTACAAATTAGTTTTTTCTTGCCCTTGAGCCGTCTTCCCTGCTCCTAGGTGTGGTGTTGACACGTAGTGTCTCATGGCTCAGAAGAAATAAAGAAGGAAGTGCCTGCACTAAAGTGTTGACAGTATTTTGTAATTGAAGTGGAAAGTTTAGTTTGGCTGGAAAAGCCATACAGGACTCTAAGGAAGAGTTTTGTGTGCTGCTGGCAAAAAAAAAAGAGATGGACAGAGAGGCAGGGGGTTATTCTCAGGTTACCTGGCCTGAGCAATGGAACATTTCTTTGAGTGAGGGCCCAGGGTGTGGGAGGTGAATGTTTGGACAAACCCAGGAAAAGGAACACTGTAGGTGGTAGATTGATAAGCAGGAACCTTTTTTTTTTTGAGTGGAGGAGATAGAGGTCAAAAGAAAGAAAAAAAATGCTTTGGGGGAAACCCAGATAAGCTGTGAGTGCAGAAGCTGGAATGGAAAAGCTAGGGAGGTTTGAAGGACTCCTGGCTCAGAGCATAACAATGAGTCTTAAGGTTCCAATGATGAATTAACAAACCCAATATTTAATTACAGATCTTTTAAGTAATAATTGAAATTTAACCAAACCTAATTACAATATTTTGGTACAGGGACACATGGTAATATTTGTTTATGTTTCTGTATCTCTTTATTTAATAATTTCCACATTTAGACTCTGATATTAAAATATTGCAATCCCAATTGAGATGGTTAAGTGCTACTGTTTGGAAATTTTTTAGAGCATTAAACTTCTGTACCAAATTATAGATACATATTTCAGTACTGAGCTTATTCTACCAAGTTTCTTGTAAGCTCTACCAAGTACCAGTAGTATCCTTAAAGCTGAAAGGTCTTGTTCCTGTATCAGCCTAGTGACTTGCAAACTTAAGCCATACTCTGATAATGCTACTGGTATTACTTGTATACTAGTAGTATATTAATACTACTTACTTGGGATGTGGTGATGAAAAATATGAATGTATAAAGTAGAAGTTAAGGCTAGTCAAAGTGTATTTTTTTCTTAATCTGGAATATTTCTGGGGTTTTTTATCTCTCCCTTATTATAATTGAATAGCAACGTTCTATATCTCAACGTTCTAAATTTGGCCCCTTTAGTGTTAGGCCGGTGGGACTGCCACTTACCATATCTGCCGACCAATAAGAAGCCGAAGCCCAGTCCCGCCCACACCACCCCGCCCAGCGTTTCAAGGTCTTTTGCATATGGAAGCTTATTGGACTTCACTGCATTCCACACCTCAAACTCACCCCCCTCCCCGCAAGGCAGTTGGAATGTCAGTTGCATATGGAACCTTCAAGGTCTTTTGCATATGAAAGTTGATTGGACTTCACTCCATTCCACACCTCATACTCCCC
>NW_015175977.1:496720-520602 GCF_001447785.1 Gekko japonicus
GGTAGACCCTATGACATTATACCTGCTGAGTCCTTCCCCCCCCCCCAATGCTGCCCTCTACAGAAGCCACCCCCCAAAACTCCAGGCATTTCCCTCCTTAGAGCTGGCAACCCTACTTTCCCCTCAGTGCCTGTTGGTAGGCAACTAAGTTTGGTCCAGTCACCTACTTTGGCCTTTGGGAGAAAACATATTGGGGGCAATCCTGATAGGGTTGCCAACTCCAGATGGAAAATTCCTGGAGATTTGAGGGATGGAGCCTGGAGAGGGTGGGGTTTGCGGGGGGGGACCTCAGACAGGTATAATGCCATAGACTCCACCCTCCAAACTACTCAGTCCCTCATGGGGAACCATTGTTGCCAATCTCCAGGTGAGGGCTGGAGACTGCTCAAAATTACAATTGCTCTGCAGAAGGGAGGGCAGAAGTCAGCTGAAGTCAAAGGGGCAGATAATGGTAGGTTGATGGTTAGCTGGGAAGGAGATGGGGTTGCCAACTCCAGGCTGGCAAATTCCTGGGGATTTGAGGGGTGGAGCCTGGAGAGGGTGGGGTTTGAGGAGGGGTGGGACCTCAGACAGGTACAATGCCATAGACTCCACCCTCCGAACCAGCCATTCCCTCATGGGGATCCATTGTTGCCAATCTCCAGGGGAGGGCTGGAGATCACTCAGAATTACAACTCCTCTTCGGATGGTAGAGATCAGTTCCCCTGGAGAAAACGGTAAGCTCTGTGTCATTATACCCTGCTGAAGTCACCACAGCAAATTGACACTTTTTGCCCAAAGCCAGAGCACTCCCCCAAAGCCTCTTTCTAGATCTCGTATTTATTTCCACAACGGGCTTTACTGCTAGTTTTAAATATCTGGTGACTATTCTGACTCTTGAGTAAAGCAGCTGTTTACAAGAGATGTTGTTTTTTTCTTCATAGATCCTTTGCATATGATACAATTAAAGACAGGCTGCCTGAAATCCTGACTAGAGTTATTGATACTCTGCATCGACATAGAAATGAATTCTTTGAAGAACATGGAGAAGTAAGAAACTTTTATCCCTTTGTCTCTTAATGTTGCCTAAGCCTTCCCGTACATTTCTCTTAATTGAGCTGCATGATTAGAGAATCTTCCTCTGTGTTCATTCTAGTCTAAGTATGGGCCTGTTCACACTGAGAAGTTGCTGTGCTAAAGGCACGGATGATAGGTGGAGTTTCGGTGTGCGATCACACCGCAACATCTGGGAAGCGTAGTTTACCCGTGGCTTCCCGCCGAAAATGCGGAGTAAAAAACTACCACATACAATGTACTAGTTTCCGGAAAATGTGGGGCAAGGGCGGGCGTCTGATCGCGTTTCCGCTCGAATCCCGTGGCATCCAGCGCCCGTTCATGTCCCGTCGCAAACCGGATGGTTTTTTTAAAGTCTCCACAGGATGCGCTTGCTTGATCATGCGCATGCGCAAACGTCGGTGGGAAAAAAATCCTGTTTGCCACGGAAGCGGCGCCTAGCGATTGCCGGTGTGATCGCGCCACTTCTTTGCTGCGTTTCAGGATAGCCATGTGATCGGCACCTAACGGTGTACCATAGGAACTCCGTGGGACTGTGATCGGGCTGCTGCGCTTTACTTTGCTCATGGGCAAACAGCCACGCCTCACCCCAGCGTTATCTGGCCCGTGTGACGGGGGCCATAATTTGTATTGTGTCCTCCTTTTCCTTCACTGTCTGTACAGTCTCTTTGCTGTCCTTTTGTAGACTAGGATGTCTTGTTCTCCTGTTTTATTTCTCTATTCTTAATTAAGAATGAGTTTTTCCTATTGTCATTATGTTTCTCAGAGACAGTGTGTTGCTCTGAATGCTCGATATTATTTCAGAGAATACCAGAGATAGCATTTGCTACAGTGGAATCTGATCAAGGGCTTTGTTTAGGATAACAGAGAATTCCAAACTATGCTATTAGAAAATTTACTTTTATTATTTCCTATCCCTTCAACCATAGGTTGTTAAGATTTGGGAAAAAGAGAAACAGATCAGTAAATCATTGACTATTACAACTATTTAAGAACCTGTGCAAGAAATTTGGCAGCAGCTTCCAACCAGTCTGTGGAATTAGAAAACAATAATTTCAAGATAATATAATTACTATAACACTGAACATCAGAATTAACAAAAGCTCCCAATATATCACACTGAGCTTTAGCAAACAAGGGACAGTATAACAATACCTGTGAGACAGTTTCTATTCCCAGAAGCACAAGAACGCTTTTCCCCATCTAGGAAATGGCTTTGGGTCTTCCAGTGTATTCTGCTGTTGGAAGGGAATTGCACCTTGCTAAAACAATTAAATGTCTATATTTACGGTTTTGCATAGTGATCAAATAGTTGGCAACTGTAAAACAAGTAGTAGGAATATACTCATAATACAGAGGAGAATATTCCCTATACAAATGATTCACGAAAACGACCACAAATTTTGTTAGTCTTTAAGGTGCTACTGGACTCTTACTCTTTTTTATTCCCTATACAAGTCAGATAAGAGCCCAGACGAGTCTTGCAATAAAATAGCTTATTGTGTTCAATATATGATCAGAGTAATAATTAAATTGTCATCTGATGAAAATCCCAACTTGTGCAGTTTACCAAGAAAAGCATTAAGACTCGATGATGAATGATTCTTGCCTCATAACACCTACTAACTGAACATCTTGATAGCATATTTCCATGTTATTGATTGTAGGGAACACAATCCAATTTCTAATCTGATTACTGAATTAGAGTCACAATTGGGAATTCCCAAGATGATTAGAAAAAAACTTATCTGAGATCTCTCAAGATCTGTGACAATCACGTGCTGCCGTAACACAGCCTGATACAAGGTTGCAGATAATAACTTAAAGAGTTACATAATTCGAGCAGTGCTGAAATGAACTGTCCAGATTTTGTGAATAAAATTTCCTCAAGGATGTAAACAGAAGCTGAAAGCTACTTATTATGTATTTTAAATGGATTTTCCGTGCCATAAGTGCATCAAAATGGATACCCATATATTTATAAGAATAAACTTGCTCAAATCCCTACACCCTCCAAGGATCCTCTGCCTTTTTCCAAACACCAATATTTTAGATTTTTTTGATTGATGCTAAGTAACTCCATCTCAAAGTAATTAATAAATTAAATTTCTTAAGCCTTGCCTAGGTAGTGATAAGTATTAGAAAATTAAAATGGTGTCAGACTTATTGGCCTACCAAAAGAGAGCCACATATTAGGAATAACACTGTACTTGGAATAAAATACTTTGAAAAGTGTTTGAATAGTTTTATCAGAGCAGGATTTGGAAGCCATTTGAAGGGCTGGAAAATAGAGAAAGAGAGGCATGGGGGGAAGCTTAGCAAATGGCCTTCTGTGGCTCATGACCTGCAGGAAGAAATGTTCACAGCTGGCATCCAGATGTTTCTTATTTTGACATACATCAGGAACATCATCAGCTGTGCTGAACTTAGGGATTGTTGCAAGTAGATGGATTTCATAACTGACATTTAGCTTGTAGAGGAATAATGTAAGTTATGCTAGCAAATACCTTCACAAGGAATAAAGAGGCAATGGAATTTTACAAGGTTCGGTTGTAACACTCAAACCCACCATATTGTTCCCACAAAAATCTAAAATACCTCCAAATTGAAATGGAGACGCATTTTTCATTTTATGCCCTCTGAAGGCCTTGCAGTCACTCATTCCCAGATGAAAATTTGATGCTCCCATTGTTGTTATGCTCATTTATATGCCATTGTCTTGTCCATATTTTCAGTTGGCATAAACAACAGAATCATTGTGGAAGGGTGTGTGTGACAAGATTAATTGTCGACAAGCAATTTAAAAAATAGATTTTTGGATCCTGTTGAAGGGAAAACAGCACCTTGCATTTTGTGCTTTGCAAACTTATGAGGAAACTGTGATTTACTATTGTACGTGGGTGTTCCTTGTACCCTGAAGTACTTTTACTTACTTACCTTGGCTTACAGCATTATCTGCAGGAAACTGTTTCTCTAGGAATTCAGTTTAATTCCAAGACTGTGTTTGCTGTCAGAGTAGCTAAACTGAAAGTTATGGGATGTGCACTGTGCACTTTTGAAGTGAATTCTTGACAATCTGTATCCTATTTAGCTGTTGAGATACATAAAAGGATATTATGTGTTAAATATAGTTATTGAAAAGGTTTATAAACAAATACATATTAGGATTGGAAACCTGTATTTCCCTTTTTATTTTAGAAAGGTGTTGAAGCAGAGAAGAAAGCTATAGCCTATCTCTCCAAGTTACGTAATGAGCTGCAGACAGACAAGCTATTGATTGCTTTGACTGATAACCTGCCTGATACTGCCCTGTGGAACCAGTACCTAGAATATCAGCAGAATTTATCGTATGGACCACCAAGCTGGTTTAAATCACCTTGGTTATATATTGAATGTTACATGTATCGTAGAATTCATGAGGCATTAGTTCTAAAGTAAGTACATGTGGTGTTTCAGCTTTTTTTGTATGGCTTCCATTTGTTGGATAAAGAAACTGGGGGAAAGAATTCAGTTTTAAAGTAAAAGAGAACTTATTTTTGAGTTCCAGCCATATTCCTTTCTTCACTGCTTCTAAACTCATTCTGGACTATATTTCTGGCTGAAAAATTTGAAATACTTTGGAACGTTTCCATACTTTGCTGGTTCTGTGATCTAGAATCTGCAAAAGTGACACATTTTACTTTTATCTATAGCTTAATTCATTTCTGACATCACACTTTCTGGTAGATGAAAAATAGTGAAAACTTTTTTAACTCCATGCAAAATTACCAAATGAAGCCTTCATTTGAAAAATATCTAATCATTTATCATCTTTAGGTACAGTTTCTTTAAAATGTATATTATTTATTAACTTATATAGCATGTAATTTTTCTAGAAATGTAGCGTTTCCAGAAATTTTGAAACGATTGAGTAAGAAACTGTTCCCTCCCCTTTTTAGAAAAAAGACATTTTAAGGAAAATAAGTGGTCAGGAAGCATGGATGGTGATGAATTGGCTGCCTTCCTCCTTTATAAGTGGTTTCTGATAGCTGCTCGGGATCTTGAAAGAATAATTTTAAAAAACTTGAAGCATTTGAGTTTGAGACATGACTTAAAGACCACCCACCTTTCCCAGTGTAATCTGTGCTTTGCATCCTTAGCCTTTGCTAATGAAACACATTCCCTGTAAGCAATAAAAAACAGTTTCTTATACTACAGTTCTTTTATTATCTGTCTAGTAGTTTAACTGCTGCACACTATTATAACAATAGTGTTTTCCTGTTTCTCATTGCAAATCTACAATATTTCAGCAACACTTTGGATTAAATAGGCTTCTGTAGGCTAATGTGGGAGCCTAACCATCATCTGTTACATGTATCTTTAGGGGAAAATGTATTCTGGGTTCCGAATACTTGACTGACAACAAGAACATATCAATATCATAATGCCGCTATATAAATCAATGGTGCGACCTCATCTGGAATACTATGTGCAATTCTGGTCACCACACCTTAAAAAGGATATTATAGCTTTGGAAAAAGTGCAGAAAAGAGCAACTCGAATGATAAAAGGGTTGGAACACTTTCCCTATGAGGAAAGGTTAAGGCGCTAGGGCTCTTTAGCTTGGAGAAACGACGACTGAGGGGTGACATGATTGAGGTTTATAAGATTATGCATGGGAAAGAGCAGGTAGAGAAAGAGGTACTTTTCTCCCTTTCTCACAATACAAGACCCCGTGGGCACTCCATGAAATTGCTGAGCGGTCGGGTTAGAACGGATAAAAGGAAGTACTTCTTCACCCAAAGAGTGATTAACACTTGGAATTCACTGCCACAGGAAGTGGTGGCAGCTACAAGCATGGACGGCTTTAAAAGGGAATTAGATAAGCATATGGAGCATAGGTCCATCAGTGGCTATTAGCCACAAGGTATAGATAGGGACTCTGGGGCAAGTGATGCTCTGTCATCTTGGTGCTTGGGGGGGGGGGTCAACAGTGGGAGGGCTTCTAATGTCCTGGCCCCACTGGTGGACCTCCTGATGGCACTGGTATTTCTGGCCACTGTGGGATACAGAGTGTTGGACTGGATGGGCCTTTGGCCTGATCCAACATTGGCATCTCTTATGTTCTTATGTTCTAACACAACCTGTTTGTATGTTATGGACTTACTGTATAAATAAATAAATAAACAGAGTTCCAAACATTCTTTCTTAGCACATGCTGCTCATTGCAAAAGTGACAAGTCTGTTTCACAGGAGTTTTCCCTATCCTGAATTTCCCATTTTTTCATTGGATTTTTTAAAATCAGGAATCGTCGCACCCCCCCCACCCCACCCCCCAGGACTTCACATCTCTAAACCTGCTTATACAGTGCTTAAGGATATGGTAGTACCTCAATTTCTGGGATACAAACTAATGTAAAGCCCTTTTACCTTATATGAAATAAAGCAATTATTTATTTAGTTTATTGGGGAGGGAATGAAAAATTATTTTTTGCTGTTCCTGAAATAATTTCTGAGCACTTTCAATTATGATTTACTATACAGATTCTGTACATTTTCCTTATAAAGTGCTATGCAGCCTGTCATGTAAAATGTCGACATTAACAGAATGTGTGAATGGTTCAGGAATTCAAGATTAACAAAGATCTGCATTTGTTGAAAATGTTTTGATTACTACATTCTATTCTAAAACTGCCTCTTTTTTACTGTACAGAGGATATAAAAGAAGGAAAGTTAACAGATTATTGTTTGTAAATCATGACAAATTATTGATTTACCCCCTTAGTTACAGATATACCCAACCATTGATTTGAATATTTAATTTAGATGTTTATACTCTGCTTTTCTCCCAGATGGGCCCCAAATTGACTTATATCATCATTCTCCCCTTCATTTTATCTTTACAACAGCCACCCTGTGAGGTAGGCTCATCTGAGAGTGACTGGCCCCAGCTCACTTAATGAGTGATGAGTAATGGCGGAGTGGGGATTTGAACCCAGGTTTCCCAGACCCTAGTCCAGCACTCTTAACAGCTACACTTTGCTGAAAGTGCCTTTCTAACCACAGTTGCACCCTTCTAAATCCATTGACATCAATCAGTTTAGCAGCATGTAACTCTGCTTAGGATAGAACTGTGAATTGTATAGTGTGGGGTTAAGCACTCCTCAAGAAATGATAGAAGAAGGGAAAATTTTAATAGCACTCCAAGGAGAGAGTTTAAGATAAGCTGTGGGAGAAAAGGATTTGTGAACAAATGAAAATGTTCTCAAACTCATTCCAAACACTTCATTGGTTAAAGCAAAACATGATGTCTGATGTAAAACTGTTGCTAAATATCATCTTGTATTCTCCGTGGCATTGTTTACCCTGTTTCATGACATCGTGTTATGCATTTCCCTATCCCTGCCCATGATGTGGAGCTGGGTTAGAGAAATGTACAACATACTCTTCAGGAAGTGCAGTAAATGGTCCCACAAGTGAGAGGGAGGAGAACTTGGTATGAGGGTTCAGTTTTCAGTAATAGTATTTGTTTCTTTCTCTTTAGTCCTCCCATCAGT
Source organism: Gekko japonicus (assembly GCF_001447785.1). Taxonomy (NCBI): domain Eukaryota; kingdom Metazoa; phylum Chordata; class Lepidosauria; order Squamata; family Gekkonidae; genus Gekko; species Gekko japonicus. The sequence continues at coordinate 504,310 of NW_015175977.1, forward strand.
GATTTTGATGTATTTCATGAAGAAAAGGTACATGGTTTCTTCGAATCTCAGCAAGCTATTATTGTTTTAACTTCATACCTCCAAGAACTGCTGAAAAATATATCAAACGTAGATGAAAAACTTCTTCAGGGGGAATTTTTAAAGCTTTTGCAGGTAAAATTAATAACATTACAGTTCAGAAACATGTATTACAAATATGATGTAATTCCTAAAGGCACTTTAAGTTTTCAAAGATCAGCTAATAGTGCTTTTGTTTAGATCAGGTTTTCAAAATGAACTATTCAAAAACTTTCACGTCATCAGAATGAAAAAATCCAGCTCTATATCCCTTTAAAATCCAGCTCTATATCCATGGTTTTCTGCAAGATCTTTATGACTGCAGAGAACTGTGATAGAATTGTCACAATATTAGTGGGTGAGCTACTGCTGGGGCTCAGGATAAAAATGCAGTCAGAAGCCAAAAATAATATGGGGCCTGCTCTGGAACTCACTGAAACTATTCCATGCACACAATTTGATTAATACACGTGGCAGTCTGTAGCATACTGTTCATATTTATACTGCCAAAATCTCTTAGTTCCTACTTCTCTTTTTTTAGAAGGTAAGTCAGTAGTCCAGCAGTATTCACTCTGTGGCTTGTGGAGCATTCCCAGTTGCCATCAGCCAAAAGAGCCAGATCTGCTTCCACCCCTGGAATGAGGCCTGCACTTCATTGAGGCTCGCAGCTTAACTGTTCTTCTGACAGCAGCTGTTTCGGAGTGGGCATCACCTGCCAACCACAAGCCCCACTTTCCTGAAATGTGGGGCAGGTACCACATTGAAGAACAGTGCTCAGAAGAGCCAAGGGTGGCTCCTGAGCCACAGACTATCACTGCTTTAATCAGCGGGGTAAAGTGTGCCAGTTCTCAATACAAAGCAGAGCTTCAGTCCATTAGAAGCATGCTTCAGCATGTATGTCTTCAGCTCGACAGGGATATGCATTTATAAATGGGTGGTGAGTGAGTGTGCATGCATCCTGATTCAACAACTGGGCTTGTGTACATAGCCCTGTTTTTAAAATGTGTAATTTCACCCATCAACTATACGAGGTGATGAAGAGGACTGGATTCAGTGCTCCTTCCCTGCCAGTCAACTGATTGGTGGGATTACAGCTTTAAAAATAATTATTTTGGATCAGGCTTAAATGTGTTTGGTGTACGCCAGGTGGATGAATTGCCTGACTGGTATTGCAAAGTTTAACATGTTCTTTTCCCTCTTTAGGTTTCACTGTGGGGCAATAAGTGTGACTTGTCAATATCAGGTGGTAAAGATAATTCTCAGAAGTCAGATCCCTTGGAAACTTTGGAAGAGTTAAAATCTTTTATTTTGGTGGATCACATGGAAAAGATTTGGTCACTGCTTATAAATGCAAAGAAAATGAATTCACGGACCACTACTAGAATTGACATAGTCCTGGATAATGCTGGATTTGAACTTACTGCTGATCTTGTACTAGCTGACTTTTTGGTATCATCAAAGCTGGCTACTGAAATTCATTTTCATGGGAAAAGTATTCCATGGTATGTATCAGATACTACAGTTCGTGACTTTAACTGGACTATTAAACAAATGCAGTCAGCTAATCATAAGTGGATGTCCAAGTGTGGCATGTGCTGGGGGGGCAAAATGAAAAATGGCATTTGGGTTTACCATGATCACGTTTTCTGGACTTTGCCACATGGATTTTCGAGCATGGCTCAGGTTGCTCCTGATTTGTATGCTGAGTTACAGAAGTCAAACTTAATTCTTTTTAAAGGAGATCTGAACTATAGGAAGTTAACAGGTGACCTAAAATGGGACTTCACAGTGCCATTCCATCAAGCCTTGAATAGTTTTCATCCTGCCCCCCTCTGCAGCTTAAGAACATTAAAATCTGATGTTCAGGTTGGATTGCAACCTGGGCAAGGTGAGCGGTTTATGAATACTGAACCTGAATGGATGATAATTGGGAAATATGGTATAGTCCAGTTTGATACTTCTTCATGATTGACTTAAATGATATGAAGGATATGACACTGTGCTAAATGCTGTTGTTGCTAAGCGAGGTTAAAAGATGACTGGCTTTCAATATGCATGTTCTCTTTTTTCTTCAAAGTGTCTTACTGTTATTTTTAAAGTGGTATACAATTGTGACACTTTAAGAGACTGTTCTGATATTTTCTTCCAAAATATAGAAGATACTAAATATTTTATTCTGTAAAATATTCTGCTTTATAATTGAAGAATGCCCCAGACAGTGACAGATGCTTTAATAACTGTCATTCAGGCCTCATTAATTTTACCGTACGTGCAGTGGAATGTCGCTAACAGGCTTGAATTCCTGTAGCAAAGTCTTACTTTAAAGCTACTTGAGTTTATTGACTGTATCGTAAATAATTGATTAAAATGACATGTAAATATACTCGGGGATAATGTGTTCCACAGTTCTTTAACACCTTGTTGGTGCACCATTTTTCTCTCTTCAGAGCCTGCTTGACCCCTAGAAACATTTTGGCTAGCTAGAGAAAAGGAACGTCTTGCCCTTTCAGGCTGTCTAGAAGTCTTCTGGGACTATGTGCCCTCTGTCTCTTCCTGGCAATGGGTTGGATCCCATGAACAGCGGATGCAAGGATTGCAGAACTTTCCCATGTTCCCCCACCCCTCAGCAGACAGTTCTGACCCTGGGAAAGCTTATTCCGGGGCACACAAGACCTGTGTGGTCTTAATGCGATGCAGGGCAGGAAGACACTGTGGCAAGGTGACAATCACCCTCTCTTCTCCCTTCCATCAGTGGAACTGTGCTGCCAGAAGAGCCAGGACAGTTTTGCTCCCTCCGCTTTCCCTGGTGCAGCTTTTTGACCATATGATTATTAGATCACATAGGTTCTGTGACTTTGGTCAGAAAGGACTACTGGGGAGAAGGGAATTGAGAAAATAATCCATAATTTTCAGCACCTTTTGCTGACTGATTACAAGATCCAGAAGGTATAAGTGAGCAAGTGTCAGCACCAGCAATATTTGATCTGGTGAGGTAGTGGTGGGTGGGAGCTGCAATAAAGGGGAGGGGAGGGGAAGGGAGAAAAATACTACTTAGTAAGCCTTTGTCAATTCTGTACTCTTGTTACTTCCTGTTCAGTCTAGGGCTTTGGGAGGGCACTGCAACTATCAATAGAACTGTTCTTTATAACTCAGCATTCCAGATATCTGATGTTCAGAGTGGTTTTGCTAGGTTCTCTAAAGGCCTAGAACAGGGATTTTCAACCTTGATAAGCCTGGAGAAAGTGGGAAAATTGGAAGTAACATTTCTGATTGGCATAGGAAGACTTACAGGAGTGGCAGTTTGCCACTCCTCCAATTGGGAGGGACGGGCTGTAAAAGAGGCTTGGTTGGTCCACTTGACCAAGAATTGGTTGTGAAGAAATGTTCAGCCTGGGTTGTTTGATTATGTCACCATGTACAATATAATAGCCATGGTGCCTTGGCTAATCTTAGTTGGGTCCACCTCCCAGGACTCAATGGTCACACCGCTCCTTTCTTGATAAATCTCCAGTTGCCTCAGGAGGCTCACATTCAATCATACTGAGTGGCTAATGCTGGCTTCACATTCCTTTTACCGACTCACCTCCATTTTTGCCTAGAGATTCTGTGCATTCTGGCAGACTAATTCTAGATCTGGCAAAGGTCTGGTTATGTGCTAATCAAGATTGTAAGGAGTAATGCCAAAAAATGGAGGCTTACCAGTCTCAACGGCAGCACTTCCTGTAGATACAAAGGTGACATCTCCTGGGTTCTTCTGAAATACCGCTTACTCCAGAGGAAAGTATTGATGCTTTGGGGAAGAAGGAAGTGGGTCCCATGCTGGAGATCACTGGCCTCTTCTAGGCAGCTAACCTTGCCATATAGAAAGAAAACTACAGAGTACCTTGGGCAGTCTCTCAGAATCACAAGAGAAGCAAATCCCCATCAGAAGTTGTATGCACACAAAATTATGAAGTTTAAACAGTTTGTATGTAAGGAAATCGTTCCATCAAACAAACTGTCACAAATACTAGGCAATGACATTAAGTAGCTATATTCACACTGAACTCATAAATGCAGTGAATGCATTTGCTTAAAGGATCACAATCTCCCAACAACTCGATTTAGTGCTTTATATAGCATCATTACCATTGATTTTACAATCCTAATCCATATGATCTGATAGAAGGGCTTCAGTGGTTCCAAGCCTCTTTGGCTGACTAATATCAGAAGGTAGTCCAGGGCTGGGGTGTCAAAGATATGGCCTGTGGGCCGCATCCAGCCTGAGAGCAGCTGACTCTGTGCTGCTTCCTGGTTCCTGTTTGTAACGTCACAGCTCCTTTTGCCTGCTTCAAGAGGAAAGAAAGCGTTCCCACCATTGGCTAAGGGCCCCTCCCCCTCCTCCTCTTTGGCTTGGAAACGGAGATGAGTACTGCCCCCTAGAGTCGGATTCAACTAGCTTTCGAGCAAGGGAAACCTTTACCTTTTACTTCCTCACAACAATGAGAATCATTGGGTGACCATGGCAGTTTGAGTCCCAATAGCAGGTTGGAAGCCGAATGAGAATGGCTCTAGATAATCCTCCTCATCCAAGAAAATACTATGGTTTACAGTATGATTGCCACTTCCACATGATCCATTCTTGCACCAAACTGATACTTGAAGAGGGAGCCATGTGGGATGGATACTTCCATATCGGTGCATAACCCCTTTGGGGCTGGCAGGACTAACATGGAAACTAATCAAGTTATGCACTTCCTCTTAGCAGTTTACATGTTTCAAACATCAATACAACATTGTACCTTAAGAACTACCTTCTCTCATGTAAGCCTACCCATCCACTCTGGCCATCTTTGGAGGGCCCCGCTTTGGGTGCCCCTGCCATCTGAGGCTAGACGGGGTACCTTCTCGGTTGTGACATCAACGCATTGGAACTCCCTCCCAAGGGAGATTAATCTGTCTCCATTTGTTGATGTCTTTTGCCCAGTAGGTGAAGACTTTATTATTATGCTTGGCACACCCCCAATAACTGCTCCTGGTCCTCCTCCCTTGTTTTGGTGTGATGCGTGTTTATATGTTTTTATTGAATTATTGTATACATATTTTTAAATGCTGTCTTAATGTTGAAATGTTTTAAAGTTTGATGTTTGCTGCCTTGGAGGTTCTATTTTGGGGGAAAGGTGGCACAGAAATGTTTTAAATAAAACATGGGATACAGCCAGGTGGCAGTGGCAGCTATCCCGCAAGGCTAACACACATACTCTGGGTTCACTTCCTGTGTCAGAAGGCATCGTTTCTCTGTGTTTGGCACTCAACAAATGCTAAAGCCCAAGCTGTCTGTTAGAAAGAAAAAGCAGTATATGTAGTGCATTCCCAAATATATAGTTTCTTATTTATTTCATCATTATTATTATTATCATCATCATCATCATTATTTTATTATTTTTATTTATTTATTTTTATTTATTATATATATTATTTTAATTTATAGCTAGCCCTTAAACCATTCTCCTCTCCCCCATTTGATCCTCACAACAACCTGATGGGGTAGGTTAGGCTAAGAGTAGCCCAAAGTCAACCAGCAAGCTTCCATGGCAGAGTAGGAATTTGAAGTTGGTTCTCACAGATCTTAGTTCGACACTCGAACCACTATATCACACTGGCTCCTGGGCTCAAAAGTTTCACCTTCCAAATGAAAGAATGTGATCCACTGCAAGAACCATGGAAGGAAAGTATACATTGTTATAAGTAGGATTCTGTATACATTATGGGGGGAACACCAGTTTGCCATAAGTCTTGGCTGTGTGGATGCTTAGTAGTCAGCAGAAATATTTCTAATCTCTGTAACTTCCTGTCCAAAGTTCTGGCAATTTTCATAGACAAACCAAAGTGGTCCATGAAAGGAACAAAGACTTTGCTTTCTCCCTCTTTATTAACAGGAGGGATAGTTTCTTTTTTGGAAAGGAAATTGGCATGCTTTACAAAGTTAAAATATATCAAAGAGGGTCATGAAAATCCCACACTCCCAGTACCTATAAATAACTTTTTAAAATGGATGCTAGTGGAAGTTTGCCCAAGCAGAAAACTGGAATTGCCTTTTGAGTTTCCACAAAAGGATTAAAGGCTTATCTAAGATTTTTATTAAGTGTTCTGGATCTTACAAACCTTCACCAACAACCTTTAATGAGCTGTAATATAATTTCCAAAGAAGATCTACAATACAGTCCTATGCAGAGTTATTCCAGTCTAAGTCCATTGAAGCCATGTCACTGCGTAGGATTGCACTGTTAGAAGTCTAATAAATTTCACAATTTTCATCTAATGTCTTCTCATTGTAATTAGAGATAGAACTTGAAATCTTTAGCAGGCTGTTCTTTTAAGATCCCTATTTCTGTCTGCTGTTAAAGTAAAGGGAGGGGGAGGTGGGTATAAATAATGTAAACAGAATTTAGTGTCTACTTTGTGTCATGGTTTCATGCCATTGGTAGGAAACTTGTACATATTAATTTATTTTGCCCATACAGTATTATAAAAGCCAGCAGACAAGTGCTAAAGGAGTGGAGCTCAGGAGCGTAGCTGAGACAACTTGGATTGAAATAGTTGTAAGAAATTCTGATTCAATATGCCTTCATATAGTAGCTCTATGTAGCATATGGCTGACATTGCAGAAAAGAAGGAACAATTGCTTAAGGATAAAGTTTGTATGAAAAGAAATGGACTGAAAACCTTCTGTATTCTGCAGAAAGTGTCAACCCTTTATTGATTTCATGACGTCATGTCTGAACATGACTATTACAATATTTTTGTAAATGTTAATATTCATCCCATTCCTTGATTGTATTTCTAACATATGACTTCTCTACTGTCGTTTTCAACCTCTTTGCACATTGCAACAAAGCCGAGGAAAGAAAATGTTTCATTTCAACAACTTCCTTTCCCATGCAGGGATGCGGTGTTTTCTATGTTCCATCAAATTCTGGAGTTAACAAGCAACTTATCAAATCAATCAATCATTTATTACAGTCATGTACCAGCAGGATAAAACATACACTAAGAATTATTCTAAGAATATATCTATATATATATAATTCTGAGAATAATCTTCCATTAAGAGATATAAAAAAGCAAATATGTGTCACTAAATCAACAGCTCCATCTGAGGTTTCAGATTCAAGATCTGCAAGAAGAAAGAAGGTTTGCTATTCCTCCAATCTTCCCAGGAATTTTTGGAGGATGGTATAATAAATACATATCTAAGGCCATTATAGAAGAAGCAAAGCAGCAGTGCAGATCCAGCCATTTTCAATTTCCTCAGCAGCACAAGGCCGTAAGCGCACTGGAAGTGGCACACACCATGGTATCTCTCTTCTAATAAAGTGGATGGAAGAACATTGAGATGGGCCAGAGTGAAAGCTATCTTGTGTTTGGGAATCAATAAATAAGCTAAATAATTTGGCAACACCAATTTCTTGTTCCTGAAGTGATAGTGTTTTGCAGCAGAACTTAAATGGTGTTGAAGATGTCCCAAATCCTTTGCCTGGTTTCAGATTGAGCTTTGGAATAATGCAAGGCTATTAAGCTGTTCCCTGACCTGGATAGTCCAGGTCATCCTGATCCTGTCAGATCTCGGAAGCTAAGCAGGGTCGGCCTTGGCTAGTATTTGGATGGGATCCCTCCAAGGAATACCAGGGTTATGATGTGGAGGCAGGCAATGGCAAACCACCTCTGAATGTTTCTTGCCTTGACAACCCTACAGGGTCACCATAAATCAGCTGTGACAATGGCAGACATACACATTAAGCTGCTAGGAGAATATCCTCTGGGTCATAATTTCTCTGAAAAATGCCTTTTCCATTTTGACTAAAAGGTGTCTGTTAGTGTTAAAGATGCAGGACCCACAGGAGAGAAAACAAGCTTCAGCCAGTAATTGATCCTGTATAAACAGGCAACTTAGAAGGAGAGTGTGAAAATGTGTGATCGACTACTGGAAACAACCACAGTGGGAGCATACCTAGGACATGAAGGGTTGTATCCTAAAGCAATTTGTCTCTACTAACTCGGCCACAAAGATGAACATCAAAACATAGAAATGAACATATAGAGAGTATTAGGATGTTGCTAAAGCAATCTGAATTTATTATCCTTACTATATAGGTTTTATATTAGCATGAAGTATTAAACTATTCATCTGCTTCCACACAAGGACACTGTGATGGACAGGAGACCGCCCTGCCCCTGAAGAGGAAAACAGCCACTTGAGCCCATGGGACTGTGGCTACAGCATCTAATGAACTTCCAGAAGGGGGAGGGAATGTTGGAGGGAAGCACAGCGGGAGTTTAGTTCTGGTCTGCCTCAGGGAGAGGGCAGAAGAAGTTCAGTTCTGCTTTGGAGAAGACAGTGAGAGCTCAGGTCTGGCTCAGAAAAAGCAGGCAGAGTCAAGGAGAGCTCTGCAGCATAGCAGAGTGGTTTAGCTCTATCTCTGAGAGAAAACAGAGTACCCGGTTGTTAGATCTTTCTCTGGTAATGTGCAGATCTTGTACTATTTGGTTTGACTCTTGAGAAAGGGCAGGCTGGAGTGGATATAATTCTGTGAGAGAGGATCCAGCCTAGTGACTAGTCAGTAAAAGCCTGTTTATGCTTGAAAGTAGATTCAGATGGGTCGCCATGTTGGTCTGAAGCAACAGAACAGTTTGAACCCGGTGGCACCTTTATATATTCTGAGTATAAACTTTTGTGTGCACGCATACCTCTTCTCCAGGGTCAGAGCTAGATCCAGACTGAATTTTCCATAAGCAGAACTTTCCTGCCTCTCCCCTTCCACTGCAGCCCACTGATCTCCACAAAAAGCTACTCCTAGGGGACTTGAGGAACAACATGAAGGGGACCTACGGTGGGAAGGGGGAGTTGGTAGAAGTTGCCAATTTAGTCTAAATCCAACTCTTGCTGTGGCTCAAACAGGAAACTGGGGTACAGTGCAGGTAGAGTTTCCATGTGAGCACTCAGCTCACAGCGACTACAGGAAGGAGATGGAGTTAAGCTCTCATTTTCTTCACCTTTTTTCGCTCTTCGAAGGGTTTATCCCTTGCCCAGTTGAGTCACTGTAGTTATATACCATGGCTGAGCTGGGAAAGGGAGGAGAAAGGAGGCTCTGATGTTATCACCCCATGTAGATGTAGCCTGAGACATTTTCTGAAAGAACTTTCAGACTATTCGCTTGTTAAGAACTAAAGAGTATGCACATTACAGCCACTCTGCAGGTACTCCACTGACTCAGTCACTACATTCAGTTCAAGATAATGGTTGTCATATTCAGAGCTCTTCATGAACTACTAGACCTTCATATGTAAGGACTGCCTCTCCTGCTGTGCTCCACCACGACAGCTTTGCTCATCTGAGCAAAACCTTCTGAAGGTGCCACCCTGAAAATGGGTAAGATCAATAGCTGCCCGCTCATGTAAATTCTTTGTTGTGCCCTCCCATTTTATGGAGTGGCTTGCTTGAGGAAGTCAGGAAGGCTCCCACACTTCTGTTATTCCACGCACTGTAAACCGAATTGTTTATGGGGGCTTTTCATATAGGTGAGTGGGCTATAGTCTAACTGAATGGTTCAGAAAGGTGCTTTTATAAAGGGAACAAGACATAGCATATGCCACTTTGTATGGTAAATATTATACGTTTATTGTATGTATTATCCTGTGTTTATTACATCACTTTTTATTTTTGTAATTCCATTTTCTGCAATTTGACCTATCAAGTCTGATACTTTTTGCATTATTCTTAATTTTTGTAATCCTAGTCCTATTGCATTGCTTATTAGATGTGTCCTGCTATTGTTTTATAACATTGTTTACACTGTGTAATTCCCCCTTGAGCCTCAGTGAGGAAGATGGGCTGTAAATAAACAAATAAATACTTCAACAGTGATTTCCTGTCTGATCAGTGGATTATTTCAGATGGCCCTATTACAGAACCTTGCCAAGATTTCATATCACCAAACCTCTGTAAAATGAAATCATGACAAGGCTGTGTAGTTTAAGAAGTACATTTTAAATAATCAACTGAGCATATTGGAAATCCCTTTTTAAAGTAGTTCTTAATCCAGGGCTATTTTTGGGCAGGAACACACAGGAACGGAGTTCTGGCTGGCTTCAGAGTTGGCCACGCCCACTACAGTCAAAACCTCTGCGTGCATGGCTACAGAGGGAAGGCCTGGAGAGCGACCACCCCCTGGTGACTCCAAGGCAGGCAGGCCAGGGGGCCCCCGGGAAGGATCGGGGAGACATTTAAATGCCTCCCCGTGCCTTTTCCAGCCTGTCCAAGGGCCAGCTTGCCCAGGCTCCCGGCAGCCACAGGGTGCCCGGGCAAGCCAATGGAAGGCATGGGGTGTGGCCTAATATGCTAATGAGCTGCACTGTTAGGGGTGTGGTCTAATATGCTAATGAGTTTCTGCTGTTGGATGCAGCCTATTATGCTAATGAGTTCCTGCCAGGCTTTTTCTACAAAAAATGTTGTACAATTTTGCTGCAGCATGAATTGCAAGTTACTGTAGCACAGCATTTTATATAGGTCTGACTAAAAATCAACCATTGGCGGAAGAGCATTACAATTCAAAATTCAGCAAGGCCTTAAAATTCTTTCCCATTGATCAAGACAAAAAAGGAAGCATGGTATTGTTCCCCTCCACTGTCAAATACAACAACACTTTTAAGAATGCAAATTTGAAATGTAACAAATCAAAATCTGATCTGAACAAACCTATTTCACTAAAAGCAATAACCCTTTGATTGTGGATGCAAATGCACTGGCTAGATCTGGCTCTTTTTGTGGCATCAGGATGTCTGTGGCTGAATTTTGCTTTCACTTTCTATTTTCCCTGGCTATCTTTAAATTTTTAATCTCCTGTGAATGACAGGGGGGGAAGGAAGGGGGAGTTAAAGAGAAAGGGACAGCAGATTACGTTGTAGACATGGGTCAGGCTTCTCATGTGTAAAGCAGAAAGGAATTTGTTACAAAAGCAGGGCATATCCGTGAGGAGAGGAAACGCCTGCCCCCCCAATTACAGAGCCTTATTTGAAACATTTTCCTCCTGACCCACTCCCATCCTGGTGTGTAAGTGAGAATTCTGTTGGGGAAGGCTGTCGGCCTGAAAGTTGGGAAGGAGAATCTCCTGGTTTAAAGATACAGTCCTTCAGAATGTCACCTTGGCTGGATGGGAGACCAAAAGTTCCAGGTGGAAATGGGTTTTCTACTGGAAACTATGTAAACATCAACTACACATAATAACAACTATCTTAAAGAATCCAAATTATTTTAAAAGAAAAGGAGTTGAAGCGATATTAAAAATAATAGTTTATTAATCCAGGTAGCCTTGTCACACACAAGTTCTCAGGCCTTGTACACCTGACACTTGAACCCCCCCCAACCCCCACCTTTTTCCTCTTTCTACCTAAAAGCTTGCTCCCCGGCTTTGAATTTCCCCTAAAAGCCTTTTGCAAGGCGTGACCTATTTAGCTAATTATTGTTATCTCCCTATCTCGCTTGTTTCTGCGGTCAAGCTTCACAGATAGCTAGGTATGCAAGCATTAGTAGAAAAAGTAATTTGTAATGGCAAGCGAAAAGAGATGGGGCACACAGAAAGGATGTTTCCTGTGATAGGAAACAAAGGTGTTGGTGTAAAGTAAAAAGTTTCCACTGCTTATGATTGTGACGTGTGATTGAAAACTGTGAACGGATGGTATATAATCTTTGTAACTGCATGGCTTGGGGGTTCAGCCATTTTCAAAGCACCCTGGTGCTGACTGGACCTGGCGCGCCAATAATAAAGCCTTTTCCTCTTGATGAATCTGGTGTGGTCTCTTAGTCTGGACAAAGACTCCTCTCTCCCCGTGCTTCAGAGTCAAAGTCAAGATTTCTGTGACTGGTTGGTTGTCAGCTTGGAGATGGTGTGGCCTCTTCAGATTTTAAACAAGGCTGTCTCCAGAGTTTTGAAGGCCCCAGTCAAAATCCCTCCATTGGATTCCAGGCAGTCCACCCTGAGCCCTGCATTTGTGCAGCACATTGGGATCCTAGGTCAGGTGTAAACAAATTGCTGTATTACCCTTTCAGCAGTGTCAGTTTGTTCCTAGCCTACATTTCATATGCAGAAAGAGCATGTTTAAAAGAGCAGCCACTTCCTCTTGAAAACTGCAAGGGCCACTTCATGCCTCACATTTTAGGTATACACTTATAATCCTTACATAACAAATAAAATTATGACAATAACCTTGTTCTAGAGGTACATGTCTGGAAATCTGTCAAAATCTGAATCAAAATACAGATGCCACACAGGTGCCAGGTTAATGTCCAGACCTCAAGATTTCTGAAACTTATGTATTTATTTAAATATTTATACATCATCTCTCCATATTAATGTCTACAGCATGGCCAACAATGAAACAATAAGAAACTGCACATGCCACATTTGACCTTCATTTTTCATGCTGTCTTAATATGTGTGTTCTGCAAACAGCAGAACAAAAGAGAGACTTAGGACCAAACCAGATGAAACACAAGAGACCAGGGGTATCATACCATTTCCCCAAGGAGTATACCCCCAAACTACTATTATCCCCAGTAGAGGGGGAAAGTCTCCTGTTCATCCTTAAAGAAAGTGCATGGGTGGGTCTAGTTTTAAACCAAACTGTAATGCACTCTACACCCATCTTCACCAATGCTCCCTCTAAGCTGTGGAGTCTTGTGAGCAACAATTCTACTTTGTAAGCTACTGGCATAAAAGTTGTGAATGAGCCCTTTGGCTACTGCATAAATTAGTGTGCTAAGACAAAAATGTGTGAGCTGGAGGCTAAAAAACTGTGAGCCAGCTCACACTAACTCAGCTTAGAGGGAACACTGATCTTCACTATCTCTGAAGGGGTTCATCGAGTGGTAGTAGAGCATGTAGTAAAGCCTAACGAGGGTGCTGCTACTTATGCGACCGGCATTTGGATGCCGATGTTTGTCGTGGACTTGGTCGGCTTTGGCATGCTTTTGCCCCCCGTTGACCTCTATCAGGCTTCGGGCTGCCCCGGGGGTGTGTGCAGACAATGAGGCAGATTTGTTTGCGAGGCCGCTCCCTCCATCTCTGGCGATGGCAGCGAGGTTCGTGCCATGGTTTCACCTCCTGGGAGACGTGGTGCTCCAACTGCAGAGTTACGTTGCGAAGGTGCCCCCCCCCCCCGGTTCAGCTGGGCCTTGGAGCTCGGAACGGAGGGGTGTGTGCCTCATGTCTTGCAGGACATTTCACTTTTAGTAGAACGTTAACAACTCTGGCTGACTGGGACTGGCCAACAGACCTTGAGCAAGGGCTGTTGGTGGAAGCCTTTGAGCCAGGAAACGAAGATCGATGACCTGGTGTAGAATAGAGCAGCCCCCCCCCTTCGAGAAGGAGTGCAAAGGTTTCTGGGCTCTGCCTTCAACTTGCAAACTTGCCACTTTATGACTTTGCTGGGATATAAGGCAGGGAAGTGATTTTTTAGTCCACCTGCTAGGTTTATATAAGATTAGGTTACAATAGCTAATTATAATAGTTAGTTTATGTTAGGTCTTCCCACCCTTTAATGTCAGTCACTAGAATAGAGTAGTTTAATCTTGCTGGGGGAGGGAGTAGCAAGAAGGGAGGTTGGGGTGGGTAGGGTTGTTTTTTGTCTTGTATTCTGAGGTCTATTCATTGTAACCGGCAATTGCTGAATTTGGTTTAACTGAATCTGAGTGGTTGGCCATCTTGTGTTATAGCTATGTGTAATGTAATTATAGTTTTATTGTAATTTTAATGAAATGTTTTATTGTATATCTTTATCTATGTTGTTAGCCGCCCTGAGCCTGCCAAAAAGCAGGGAGGGTGGGATATAAATATAATAATAATAATAGTAATAATTATCATACACCCTTTAAACTTAAATGTTTTCCTGGTCTTTCATGAAGACCCACTGGTGAGGTAGATCTTGACACATGGAGGCTGCAAGTACAGCAGCTACTTGATGATCCAGAGATATCTCCCAAAGCGAAAAAATTAAAATTAATAGAAAGTTTGTCTCCTCCAGCCCTAGAATGAAGCCTTAAATGCAGGGTGGTGTCAGCTGAAGCTGCCATGAGCGTGGTGTGTGTTTCTAATTGCTGTGCATTCCTTCCCATGCGCTTAATTGCTTCAAAGCTGTAATGCTTATCTATCAAGGTTACTGGAGAGGTTGGTGGTGTCTAGCTTTCGTGGGAGCTTCTTTCGTTCCCAGTTTTGCGGCCTTTAGAGAATATGCCAAATGCCCGCGCGCGGGAGTCCATTTAATTGGGTAGAGCTGGGGGGGCGCATACGAATGCCCTATATCCTATTATGTGCATAGGTAACCCGTCATTCCTAACACTGTTCATGTTACTGCATCTATGGCTTTTCAATAAAAGTAAAACCTTCTTGGAAGCGTGTATTTCGTTGTTTTGCTGTGGATCCTGACAGGTGGAGTGCTACAGCTGAAGAACGTCTGGCACAGCTGGAAAAGATATATACCTCTGTTACAAGTAGTGATGAGCTCTATGCACAATTTCAAGAGACTTTTCAGAAATCTGAGGGAAAAAACCTATTTGAAAAGATTAAATAGTTGCTGGAGGAAGGTTCTGGAGAAGAAGGTCAATGTGCAGCTGATACATTCATTCACAGATGTTGGGATGAGTTCCTGGTTATGCAACTCCATCTGAGGGATTATGTGGACCTTACTAATATTTCTAAAAGGGTTTGTTCACAACTGCTTGTACCAGGTCAGATTATATGAAGAAGAAAAAGAAAGAACAAAGAAGGTCTAGGAAGTTAGGGAGACTACTTTATAAATCTTGCCACTCATGTCATATTATGGAATCAGGAAAGAGCTGTTTCCAAACTGATGAACAGGCCTGTTATTCAAAAGTGGATTGAACAAAACAAAAAGTCAAAAGTACAACACTAGATAAATCTGGGTTGAGCAAACCTTGGTTTTTCTGTAATGACTGTGGGATGGAGGATTACTCTAGGACTGAGTGGACAAAGGTAAGCAATTCTGAGTTAGTGCAAGAGAAATTAATTTCTAGGTAGAGCCATGTCTCAGAGTCTTCAAAAACAGCTGGGGATTGCAAAGTTGATGCTAAAATTCAAGATCCATATATAAAGATGTGAGGGTGAACAAATTCCCAGGTGGCCTGCATAGCTTCAGAGTTTTATGAAGAACATTTGTCACATACAGAATTGCATCCAATTGAAAAAGCACTTCAGATAATAGGAGCAGGTGGTCAAGATGTTCCTTTTTTGGGATATATCGTTGTGTTGGTTAGTTTTCCCAAACAAAACTGTGAAACAGAAAAGAGTCATGTTGTTTTTGCTTTAGTATGCCCTGATCAAAACCCTCCTGCAGAAGTGCCAGATACTGTGGATACTAACATTCTGTGGAAATCTAAAGATGACTGTGAATTTAAAGATCCCTACATTTTCTGAAGAAGCTCAGGATTAATATGGTATGGCCAAAAGTATATGCAGTGTGCAAAGTGCAAGAGAAGATGTGGGAAATGTGGCAGGAAACCCCCAAAGAATAATAAGAACAGCACCAAGTATTTCTCTTGCAACATGGCTCTGTGTAGTTTTTAAGCTGAGTAACCTGATAAAGTGATGCTCCTGTGTTTGTAGTTTTATTTAAGCACTCTGCTAACTAGTGAGAACTGGACTAACCACACCAGTTAACCCCAACACTAATAATATTTTCAGACACCCTAGAAGAACATGAGGCAAGCCTGATGAAAGTTCTACAACAGCTGATAGAACATGAGTTAAAGTTATCTGTTTCCAAAAGTAAATTCTTTCAAACATCAGTGAAGTGCATGGGGCATGTCATCTCACAGGAAGGTATACAACCTGACCCAGATGAGCTGTCTGCTTTAATGGACTGGCCAAAGACTGAAAGAACTGAGAACCTTCTTGGGGTTTGCGGGGTATTATAGGAGATTTGTAAAGAATTACTCAACTATCACTAAGCATTTGACTTCACTTCTGGCAGGCAGAACACAAGGTAGAAAAAGAAATAGTGATTCTGGTAAGCATTCTCAGAAATTAGGAGGAGAGCAGTGCAGAAGGTGTCAAGAAGCCTTTGATGCTGTAAGAAAATTGTTGACAACTGCACCAGTCTTCCAGATTTTCTAACTGAAATCTCATAAATACTAGCTGCAAAGCTCATTGTAGAGGAAGACAACGGGCCCTAGAAAGGTAGGGT
>NW_015175977.1:521296-554634 GCF_001447785.1 Gekko japonicus
AAAGGAGCAGGCGACCGGAGCGTACAGGCTCCGTTCGCCGGGCCTCTGGTGGGTGGGGGGGAGGGAAAGGAGCAGGCGACCGGACTTGATTGCGGGCGGGGGGGGGGTGAGGCGGGCGACCAGAGGCTGCCGCCGTCACCTGTGTTTGAGTGGGCGCTGGGGAAGGCAGCTGAAGTTCACCGATTCAATAGAGCCCTCGTAGTCCTCGTCGTCGGGCACAATGAAAATGGCGTCGGGTGACTGGTGAGGTACACATTCGCAGGAGTGGTGGTGTGGGTGGGACCTGGGCTTTGCCTTCTGATTGTTGGCCATATATGGTGAGGAGCAGTTCCATCAGCCATACACTAACAGGGCGCATTTTAGAACGTTGGTGCCCACTACTCTTTTATATATAAGGGAGAGATATTACAGATAGATGCCAGCTTGACTGGATTGGGAGCAGCCCTATAATAAGAGCAAGAGGGAGAACTCAGGGTGATTGCATATACCAGCCGTTGGAAGCCAGAACTCAGGGTGATTGCATATGCCAGCTGTTGTATGTCAGCCGTTGGATGAGTGTGAGTGAAAGAAAGTGCAAGTACATAAATTAGAATTTTTTTGGTCTTAAATGGGCCATATCAGAAAAATTCCAAATTTGGCTGGGAGGATTCCTTGGGGTATAATCCATAAGAACTTCAGCCAAGTTGGAACAAAGTTACTGCTGGAAATGTGTTTCCCTACGAAACCAAAGGAAACAAATAATAACTATAGTTGAGGAAATGAGAATCTACAAAAACAAAGATAACATCAACAAATTAAAAAATGCTTAAAATATTTATTTTCTAGAGAAATGAAAACAAGTTTTTTGTATATTCCTCTTTTATACCTTACAAATAATACAAGCAACTGACAGTCCAACTGTCCTCTTTCAGCACCTGCGGGTGGGGGTGGGGCAGCCCCTCCTTCTCTGCCCTTGGACAGTGGGGGGAACTACAGTCCTGAGAGAAGACAGTAAGGCACACAGAGCCAGGCAACTGTCGTCACAGGGCACCTGGTTCCTGCTCTACCTTTAACCAATTTATTTTAACATCTATGCACCCCTTTTTTGTGGTTTACTCCCAAAGCAGCTTCTGCAGAATACAAATAAAGGTTAGAAACTAAACTCATATTGTTTCAGCTGCTGTTCAGCAAAAAAGGTCTTGTTCTCAGGATATCCTAAAACAAATGGCAGGGAGTGCATTGGTTCCCACTGACTGACTATAGGAATTCACTGAATTTCTGAATGGTCATTGGAAAGGATTTAAACAAGGGACAACATCTTTTAATGTAAAGAGAATTTATATGCCACAGGGAATTTATATGCCACACCTCCACAGACCCACTTGAATCTGAACTGGATGCTACCTGTTTGCAGTGGTTATTTTTTTTTGTAACTGAACAAAATGAGTGAAAATAACATATTTTAAAAATACTGTAAATTACAAAATGTGAACCTTGTCTGGAGACTAATAATTCAGTAAGTAGAATATTAGTTGGATGATAATTTTGCCATAGTTTTATTTGCTTTTAAAGTACAGTAACAGTGATTGTGTTAAATGTTGTATGTGGGTGCAATTTTTCTGGATTTTTAAAAACACCATTGGGTGAAAAGGGCTGCCACGTGAAGTTAGCCCCTGAAGTCCATTGCGTAAGCAACCGAGCTCCCTTATTTCAGCAAGTTCCCCTAGTCATTCAAAAGCTACCAAAAGATTATAGTACCTATTCTCTTCCACTCCCAAAGACTGTTGGGGAAACTTAGCATTGAACTGCCTGTACTTGGGGTAGTGAAAATGGTATGAAAAGGGGTAGAAATGACAATGATTTTAGGAGAATGACTGCAGCAGGAACTCTCTACTATTGGACGAGGGAAACAACCCCCCCCCCCATTTAATTGTATTTTATTAGTTCGAATTAGTGACCTTGGGGTGAGATAGAAATCAAGCAAACGGAGCATAATAATTCATAGTTAGGATGTGGCCGATCTGAATTCATGTGAAAAGAAGGCATCAGGAAAATAATAACGTGGGCGTGAAGACAGAGCAGTTAGCTCCTCCCTAGTTATTTCAAAAAACGTTATCACATAGACGGCAACTCGCCATATTTGCAAAATCATATTCCATGAAGGACTTACCAAGGCAAATGAGCGCATTTACCTGGTGAAAGTAACACATTGCTCCAGCCTCCAGGTAGAGAATCAAGCACGATCTGTAAACCAGTAGTGCCACCTTGAGGGGTAATACGGAGGTAATATGCTACAAATTCAAATCACACGAATAAGTTTTTAAAACAAGTGGTTTTGCTTCTTCTTCTTTTTTAGTCTATAACGGCCATTTTAAATTCTTTTTTTTTAGAATGCCCAGGTAATTAGAGATGACTACATGTTCCTGTAACTGTTACTGCCGTCTTTCTAAAAGTAGTTTAAGCCATCTAGCCATCTCTTAACGCCACCAGGCATACCAAAAAGTGTGCTTCTCTAACAGTTTTCAAAAAGCCAGAAAGAAGGAAAGGTAATCGACGGCTTCAAGACTACGCGATTTTGAATTGTTCCTCGCGAGAAAAAGCTAAGCTAGTCGCTCCTCTAATTAGCAGCCCTTTGGCGTGTAACTGTTGCCATGGAGACGGATGTCGCTTAGCAACATTTCTGCCGGGGACGCACGCGGACGATTTCCCGGGGAAAGTTCCGAGCCATGTCCGGACGCATGGTGGGCCTACGGGAAGCATGAGACCCAGCAGCGCTAGCAGTGGCTCTCGCTCAGGTTCTGCCGGTTCCAGACTCATCGACGTGAACAGCAACACACCGTTGCTGCTCCCACCTGTCACTGCGACAGTCTCGCTAGCAGCGGAGGTACGGACCAGTCCTGCGTTGCTGGTGGGCGGCTCAGAGACCGTCGAGTTGGCGGGAAGAAGCTCAAGGGGGTTAGTGCCCAGCCCCTGGATTTTCTAAATTGTCGTTTAAATAAAACCCTTGGGCAGGGGTTGACTGCTGCCATCCCTCTGTAGTAGGGCTTCTGTGCTTTTAATACAGCCACAGGATAGGCACAGCAAGAGGCACACTGTATTGCCACACTCATAATACTGAGTTGTATCTTGAATTTCTGCTGGATACGCATTTCTTAAGGGCATAGATGCATTGCCAGGAAAACTGTGTAGGGCTGATTAGAAAGTACAGGTAGCAATGCACCTGTAGTGGCTCAAAGGTGCCCTCTAGTTTTCCTTTGGCTTACCAGTTCCTTTTTGCAACACTTCACTGATGTCACTGAAAAGGTTCTGTGTAACACTGGTCAGTGTTGCAATTCTTCAGCTACACAGATTGCACCATTCTTATCTGTTACAGATAAGTAACAACACTGAGTAACAGTACTAAGGGGGGGAAACTGTAGTGAACAAATGTGATCGCAGGTACTCCAGTTGCCATGTTTAGAGATTTCTGGTGCCTGACCTTATTAAATCACAGCTTCTATTGTGTATCTTTTTTCTTTTCTTTTTGGAGATGGTTTAAAATTGTAAATGTGTTCTAGAGTTGGCATATTTCAAATTGGGGCTGCAGTTATCAGGTGCCTTTGGTGTGCATGCATGCATATGTGCAAACACAGATGCCAAACACTGTGGAGCGCACAACTCACCATTTAATACACTGCACTTGGTTTGCTGTATTTCATACTATTACATACAATGTGTTCAACAGTTAATCTCTTGTGTTATATCATTAACCAGAAGGCAAAAGCACTCTAATGTCCCAGGAATAGACAGTTTGCCAGGTTTTTTTGCGGATAAAATATTGAGAATATGCTCTGATCTGGATGTCAGTTATAACATAGGTGCACCAGAAGAAAAGTGTAATATACTGACAGGGCTATTTATGTTCAGGTGGATAGTTGTATTGTTCTGAAGCAGCAGAACAAAGTTTGAATCCGGTGGCACCTAGACCAACCAAGTTAACAGCAAATTAGCACACACTGTAATGAAGATGTTTTAACAGATGTGAGAACCAAACAGGAATGGTGACCATATCAATTTAGCTTGTTATTCTTGTTTGGTTCTCACATCTATTAAAGCATCTTCATTATGTTTTCCAATTTGCTGTTCACCCTCTACTATATATGTATGGACCAATAACTTCCATTTCAATGTGTCTGAGTAATGTGCATGCACACGGAAGCTCACACCTTGAATACAATTTTGTTCGTCTTAAAGGTACCACCGGACTAGATCTGGGCTATTTATGATAATTTTGACCTAGTTTCCATGATGGATGTGGACAAGATCCTGGGATCAGTGAAGGCCACTACTTGTTATCCTGGATCCATGCCTATCCTGGCTACTAAAATCATGTAAGGACTACATCAACAAACCCTTAGCATCTATTATAAATCAGTTACTAGCTCAGGGCACTTCCCCTTGGCCACTCAAAGAGGTCCATTACTAAAAAACCCATCCCTACAGATGCACGATGTGGCCAATTATCACTCGGTCTCTAATCTACCCTTGCTGGGCAAAGTGATTGAGACAGCAGTAGCAAACCAACTCCAAGTCTTCTTGGATAATTCATCTGCCCTAGAGCCTTTTCATTCCCGCTTCAGGTGGCTCTGCTAGCCTTAGCTGATGTCCTTTATCTGAGTGTGGACAGAGACCAAGCCTTTCTGTTACTCTAATTGGATTTATCTGCAGCCTTTGATACAGTAGATCATGCCATCTCGTTGAGGCTCCTGGAGGAAGAAATTGGTATCAGGGGGTGCATGCTAAACTGGTTCAAAGCATTCCTCACAGATTAGACTCAAAGGGTTGCTATGGGAGACCAGTTGTCATCAGTGTGGGACCTATCTTGGGGTTCCAGAGGGCACAGTTCTATCCTCCATGCTTTTCAATTGCTATGTAAAGCCCTTAGGAAAAGTCATTTGGTTTTTTTGTCATCGATATGCTGATGATACTCAGCTCTATATATCCTTATTCAAATCTCCTGGTGATGTGGTAGAGTTCCTGAATCGCTGCCTGGCTGCTGTGGTTGACTGGCTAAGAGTGAACAAATTGAGACTAAACCTCGGAAAGACACAAGTAAGGCTGGTTGGGAAGGAAGATGTCTTGAAGGACATTGTGCTTCCTGCTTTTGATGGAGTTCAGTTGACCCCTGCAGAGTCAGTTAAAAGCTTTGGGGTCATACTGGATCCATCTTTATTACTGGAGAAGCAAATTAATGCAGCTGGGGGGGGTAAGGCTTTCTACCAACTCAGCTTAGCCTGTAAAATTGCCCCTTACCTTGATATGGCTGACCTGGCCTCCTGGATCCATACCACAGCAACATCCAGACTAGACTACTGTAATACACTGTGCACTGGTCTCCCTCAAAAATCAATTTGGAAAACTCCAACTGGTCCAGAATACCGTGGCTCAACTATTAACAGGAGCTAGATAGAGCATGAATATTACTCCCATTCTGTAGATGCAACATGGGCTGCAGTTGCCAGGCTCAGTCGAAGGTATTGACTATCACGTTAAAAGCCCTTCATGGCCTTGGCCCTTCTCGTTTGCGGTACAGTCTCTCCCCCTGTGCTCTGCCATGCCACTACAACTCCGCTCATGTCAGTAGGGGCTTCTGCAGGTGCCAGCCTACGAATTGGCAAAATCAACAACTGCCTGCACACATGATTCCTCTGTTGTAGCTCCCGCCTTGTGGAATGGCCTCCTCAGAGAAGAGGTCAGGAAAGCTCCCAGTCTCCTGCCATTCCACAAACTATGCAAAACAGCAACTATTCAAGAGGGTTTTTCTGTGTAGGTAATAGGGTTGCACTGTACGAAATGCTTCATAAACTTACTTGGACAAATGATTTAGACTGTGGTCTATACATCTGTCTATAGCTTATTGTAAGTAGGTTCCTATTATGTAATTTCTGTACCACTTAATGTGTCAATACTCATGCTATACTCAAGTTCTTTCTGGTGCTCCTACTAAAATCCAAATGCACTGGTAATTGAATGTCCCGTTTTGCTGATTGTATTGATGCACTTCGTGTAATCCACCTTGCGTCCCTGTGAGAATGGCAGACTACAAAAAATGAAAATAAGATAAGTAAAAATTTTTTAAAAACCTCTTTGCATTTCAGGCTCATGACCAAAGCTTGGCTGTGGTGGATGAAAAACCAGAACCATGACATTTTATGTGCATTTCAACAGAATCAAATTGCTCCCTGTAATTCCACATGCATACATTTATTGTGCCTCACTTGGGGGGGAAGGCAACATAGGAGACGTTCTCTACTGACAGTAAAGACCCTCCCCTTATCCTTGCCCCAAATAATGGATCGTCCCATTCCTATACAACTTCCAAAGACATGTCAAATTTAGGAGCGTAATTTGTATTTACTTGCATATCTGTTTGTTTATGCTAGAAAAGGGAGGGTGCAGGTGAATGAGTGGAACCTTGCTCCGCCACTGCAGACTTGAACACTCTCTGATGTTTGCAGTGTTTTCTTCAGGCCCAGGTGTTCTGCTGGAAGGGAAGTGCATAGAAAACAAATGCTTCAAGCAATGGGGGATATCCAGATAAGGAGAGGGCAGAGCTTAGCTCCTCCCCACCAGTGTGCTCCTTTTTCAATTCTACCTGCATTATTTAAAATATTATTAGCCACCTTACTACCTTGCAGCATGCAAGGTGGCTTACAATATAAATAACTGTTATAGAACACATAAAAGATGAGTTTAAAATCTCAATTAGGACTGTGAATGAATAATAACTAAATTAGTCAGATGTAGTCCTAAATAAAACTGTCTTCAGTTGTCTCCTGAAGATAGAAAGTGAGGAGGGCCAGGTGCATGTCTCTGGGGAGGTTGTTCCATAACTGTGGGGCTGCCACCAAAAAGGACCTCTCTTGTGCGCCCACCAGAGAAGCATCTTAAATTGGCCGGACAGTCAGGAGTGCTTCTCCCCGTGAGCGTAGTTCCCAGTCAGGAATGCACAGAAGAAAATAGTCCTTCAGATACCATAGCCATGTATGGTTTTAAAGAACAAAGTGTAAACAGCAGGTACTTGAATGTCATCTCATCAACTTTGTCTCTCAGTCTTCTTTGGTTTATTAAGCTTTCTGGTGGTGCCTTTGCTGATCTACCTTCAGGGATGCCAAGAATCACCATGGGTCCCTGGACAAAGATTCCATCTGCCCCCCCCCCCAATATGACCCTGATCCAAACCAGCTATCATAACAAAACAAATCAATCACTTGGCTTGCTGCTAACTTGAATCTATGGTAATAAAAGAATTGGCCTGTTTGACCATGTTTACGTATTTATCAGCCATTTATATTCCACCCTTCTCCCCAGTGGGGACCCAAAGTGGCTTGCATTGGTCTCCTTTCCTCCATTTTATCCTCACAACAATCCTGTGAGGTTGAGTGTGTGTGAATGGCCCAAGGTCACCCAGCAAGTTTCCATGACACTAGTAGGGATCTGAACTTGGGTTTCTCAGATCCTAGTCTGATACTTTAACCACTACACCACACTGGCAGGCATAACTCATCAGAAAATAAAACTAGGAGACTCAAAATTGGCCACCTGCTTCAGGAAGATTGTGTGAGTTCCATGGCCAAAATGGAAAGGCATGGGAAATTCCTGGCCCAGGTGAGAAAATTTGTTGAATTTTATGTGTTGTTTTACTGTCACAATATTCTATGTGACCTTGTAAGCCACCCTAAGCCCACTCGTAGGGAGGGCGGGATATCAATCAATCAAACAAATAAATAATAAACCACCACGACACCATGCTATTTGCAACTGAAGCTAAGGGTCTCTGTGGCAAGCATAACTCAGAAAATAATGCTACATGTTTGAAAACTGGCCTCTAACCCCAGAATGATTATGGAAGTTACAGTGCCAAAAATGAAGGGAACTGGAACACTCTGAACCAGGTTATCTTCACGACAGGCAACATGTAATGAGAGAGCTTTTAAGCAACCTGTCACATGTCTCTAATACTCAGATCCCCCAATCCACCATGGAAGGTTGCTGAATGATATACTCTCAGCCAGCCCTACTTCCCAAGGCTGTTGTGAGGATAAAATGGAGGACAGGAGAACAATGCAGCTTTGGGTCCCCACTGCGGAGAAAGACTGGGTACAGTATTTGTTATAAATCTAATTTTTAATTATATTAAAAAAGAGTACAACATTTTTCATATAGCAAAGTAGCCTTAGAAAGGGCTATTAGATTTTCCAACCATGATACTGATTAACAACTGAGTGCCTGAGCTGAGAGCTGCAACTTCTGTTCCATATGTATGACCACTAAAACAGATTAATATTCTATTACCATGCATGTAAAGGGTAGAGGGTTTTTTTTACTACCTTGTTAGATCATGGGGAAATATTAACTCTCCCCCTTCTGTTCATAATATTAACAAAGGTTTGCTGCTATACTACTCTTAAGTACATTCTGTCACCAAGAAGGATAGGGATGAGGAGGTCTTGAGACCAAGAAGTGAAAATAAAGGGGGGGGACATGGAAAAATTGGGTGGGAGGAGACAGAAATGAATGAGAAAAGTGTGGAAAAGAGGGGGGGAATTAAGAAAAAGAAGGAAAGGTTGTTTTATTTTGCTGCAACACCCTAACTACCACTTTGCAAGAACTGGCAGAGTTGGGTGCAAGGAAAGGAAGAGAGAAAGGCTAGACTATTGGAGAAAATGACCTTAGTTAGCAGGCTGCAGGCCAGCAGTTATTGTAGCAGCCATCAGCTGGGATGGCTTCCTTGCTCAACTTCTAAATTAGTTGATGGGTTTAGCATGATTTGTCAGGCAAGTTTGCTTCAGTCTTGGAGAAAGGGAAGTCTAGCTGATAGTACAGTACCTTGTATTGTGCTCAGGTTTCCCTGTGCCCCTAGTGGCTGCAGCCAGAACTGCATTAAAATAAACTGAAAGATGTTCGGGTGGATACAGCATGATGCTGGCTTCAAGGGCCCTCTGGTGGATTTGGCCCTCTGTGGAATTTTACCCTCCCCAGTCCCCCTCTGTTGGCAGCCCTGCCTGCATACATATTCTTGTTGCCCAGTAACTTGTCAATTTTGGCAGCTCTGGGAAATTCTCTCTGATCTACAGACCCAGATGGACTTTCCAGGGGAAAGGGAAGAATTATATGCTTTTAAAATGTTGTATATGAAAACATGGTCACTTTTATCCCATAATCTGAAATGTAATCATTTACTTTTTTTTCTTTGAAATGTAAAATAGGATTTTTTTTTTGATAAGTTGGTTTGCTCAGGTTTAAATCTGGCCCTTATTTCAAAGAGTTTATTAAAATAAATTGGAAAGTTGTATGTTAGTAAAAAGGTACTATTGAAGACACGGTACATTAGCCAGAACAAATGGGGAGTGGGTGGGAGGGTGGTTATGGTTCAGCAATATTATAAGTCTAGAGTTGCTATTATGAGTCTGTCGCTGCTGTGTAGCCCCATATTATTTGACATAGGTAACCCCATCAAAACATAGCTGTGGTGCAGACAGGATGCTGCCGCTTACAAGACAAATTCACAGGTGAAGGCAGGTGGAACCCCTCCTAATGCTCAGTGATAACTGTGTAATTGGGAGTTGAGAGGACGCTGCTATTTATAATCACAGTGACCATGGCCAATGGAAACATATTATGCTGTAAGCATGGTTAGTGCCCTGGGCAGTGCACCTACTTTTACCTAATACATTGCTGAGAAGGAGCAGAGAGGGAGGGGTACAATGAACAGATGGACAAGCCTGAACTTGCTTAATTACTGTTTAGTGTAGCTTGCTCTAATTCTGTTTCTCTCAGACAAGGAAAGGTAGGCACTACTAAAAAAAATTGTTAGAACTCAGTGGTAGGGAATAAAAGGAATGAGATCTATCCCTAGCTTTTCAAGGTCTGGTTACAGATTAGTGTACTTGGTTCACTGCCTCATTTCACTAGAGTATTTAACTTCAGCAGCTGCCATGCCTTGTATGCTACAAAGCCCTGAAGATTAGATTCAATTATACTTAAGTTCAGCTTGATTATTAAAGCTTATCTTCATACATTCAAGGACTAACTATTTCTTGTTAAATGCCGCAGAAGGGAGTATTTGTCCAAGGTTTTCCTCTTTGCTGTTCTTTATCTTTCATCCAGCTCAGAGCTTTGATCTAAAGTTCAGAGAAACTCAAGAATATTGCTGCTGAACTTGCTCAGAGAGCGTTTCCAAATGATGTATGTATGTATGTGGGGGGGGGGACACAAACTGTGTGTAGCATTGCACCTGTACTGCCTCTGCTCAGCATCTCTAGGGCAATATCTTTGATTTATTCAATAGATTTCTTTTTTGTGGGAAGAGCAGTAGATCCATCTGCAAAGATCACTTCCTCACCTTAGCATCTTCATTATGCCACTTTTGTTTTTAAAGGTTTCACAGTAAAAATATATGCTCCAACTGGTTAATATTTATAATGCAAATTATAATTTCAAGTTACCTAGTAAACCCAAAGTAAAAGTTAGACTGTTGCTGGACAGGGGATCTTTGAAGTATCTAGTATTTTGACCCCCCACACAGGAATTGTTCCAGTCTCTGGTTTGGTGGGTCCAAGTGGCAGACTTGAGGAGTTGATATGGGTAGCACAATTAACACAAGGAATGTTGTGCACATTTGTATGCAGTTTTCACTAACTTTTCCTGAATAATGTTTTTGCTTTTCTTGCATTTTTATTTATGATAATTATTGTAATTTTTGGAAGAATGAAGGCATGGTACGATTTTGTATTGATGCTAAAGATAACCAACATAAGGATGTTGTGGCAGACGTCTTAAGTTTTTTGTTTTAGTAAGTATAATAATCACACTATTGACTGTGTTAGCCTTTACATAATTGTTTTGCAATATTGGCTTTCACCTATCTTCACCATATTTTTTTGCTATTAACTAGGTTCGAGATCAACACAAAATGCTGAAAAATGAAGTAGAACAAAGAGACAAATCAACTGCAGAAAGGTGAGAATCAGAGAGATAGCTGTGATTTGCAGGGCCCATTGCAAGATGGAGGAAGTCTTTCAATAAATCAGTGTGGGGTACCACTGATTGTGCTCATGTATTCTGCAGCTAGGAGAAGAGATAAGATGAATGAGAATGAGGTACCTGAGATATCCCTTTCTTAGTTGGGGGTATGGGCACATGGAGAATTTGGGGGCAGGTGTACAGGGTTATAATTGAGCCAGTGGACATTTAGTGGTGTGGATCCTATGGTTGGCCTCCCTCCCTCCCTCCCTCCCGCCTCCCTCCCTCTCTCCCTCTCTCACACAAACACAAACTCAAACACACACAACCCCCCCTGTCCTGTTGCTGCCTGAGGTTCTCCCCAAAATGCTGCTTCTGGGGCACAGGAGACTCTCAAGAACACCATTGGGGCAAATTGGGGGTCTACAGCTGGAAGAGGGAGAATCGGCAAAAATGGCCTACCTTTAATGTGTTAATACAAATTTGCCAGCAAAATTATTACTATGGTCACTGGGGGATGAAGCCTGGATGTAGCCACAATGACCAGTATATGGCATAGCTTTCAATGTAGTGTGGCTGCTTGAGGTTATAAGCAAGTCACTGAGGCAGTATACGGACTGTGGAAAGTAGTACCATAGCTGCAGATTCGGACTGTGCTACTGGCATGGATCCCACGAAGTCCATTTTGTACCACCTCTGTTCAGCTCAAAGACTGATTGACCCTGTGATTATTTTGCTCATAGGTGTGAGGCTTGCTGATTTACAGCACCATCCAAAGCAGAGTTACATCCTTCTAACTCCACTGAAACAAATGGTCTTAGAAAGATATAACTCTGTTTAGGATTACACTGTAGTGTACCTTAAAGAACTCTTGATCTAGAAATACCTGAAGATAGGACTTGGAAAATCCTAGATACTCAGATATCAATACTTTCCCCCCTGTGTTTTTTTGCTCTGCAGAAAAAGAGAAAAACCAGAGGCACAAAAGGTTAGTATTGCTATTTGGTAAGTTTCTTTGTCTTACAGCAAAAACATTTCCAAATAATGGTGTGGCTGTCATTCTGAGAAGACTATATTGGGCATAGCGGGTTTACCACCAAGTGACTCAAGCAGTTGTTTAGGGTGCCAAATTGGCATGGGGTGCCACTTGGGAGATGGTGATGAGCATGGGGCATACTTGATGTTACCTCCCAGACTGGTCCAAATCAACTTGCCTTGGAGCAACTCAGGAGGGGATGCATACTCCCCCCCTCCCCACATGCCACACTTACCTGGATCCAAGGTGTTGAAGGGACCTTATGATGCATACATAAACAAATGGAACTGCCTTATACTGAGTCAAACCGTTGATATATCAAGGTCAGTACTGTCTAGTCTGGCTGACTGCAAATCTCCAGGGTCTGGCGTAAAGGGCTTTCATGTCACCTCCTACCTATTTATTTATTTTTTAAATACTGGAGATGCCAAGGATTAAGTCTGGGACTTTCTACATACAAAGGAGATACACTGAACTGTCAGTGAGGATAGCAAGAGATGAGGCGTGCTGTCCCTCCCCAGATATCTCACTCCTACTGAGCTCCAACATGATGCAAGCCTGCCCTGCATTCCGTTGGAGCCGATGGGCGTGCAGCATGGGAGGGAATTCTTTACCACTGCATTATGACCATTCTTTATTTGTAAGGCAAACGTTAACATATAAAGACAAATCTGGTGCAAATGCCACGATCTGCTTACCCCTTTTCTTGTGTTTATTACCTGCATATGACATTAAACAGCTGTCTCTTGATGGCTGGTTTTGTAATACAGAATTATTGAAGCATGAAGGTCACTCTATAGCAGGGTGGCTAATGTTTCCTTTGATAACCCATCCTGTTCAATAGGTACCGGAACTCCCTGTTAAGCTGGTGAGGGTTTGCCTCCACAAGTGCCGTTTACTAACCCTGTGTACGATGAAGGTAGTTTTGCCTCTAGTCATGTATGACTAGCTTTGATATAAAAGAAATATAGTCTGGGTAATTTTCTTGTCAGAGAGTTTTCTAGAGTTATGACTGCCCTTTGAAATGTGTTCAACTCTCTTCATAAATCTGAGCTGTGCAACTTCTGAGCTTTCAAAGGCATGAAGGGCGTCTGAGCACGTCTCCTCCTTTGCACACATTTCCGCTTCTCACAGTGCCAGACCGTAATAGAAAATAAATCACTGAGCAATCTCCCGCTCTCTTTTTTATTCTGTAGGATGTCCTTTGCTTTATCGTTTGAAAAGCTTTTCCCCCTCTTTCTTTTAAAAATTATGATTTGATGGACCCAATAAAACAATACGGGGATATATGGAATTAGATTGAAGGGGCAGGGAGGAATAACATGTCTATAAATGACACTCAGGCAGTGCTGAACATCTTGGTATGAGATGCCAAGAGAGCCAAACTGTAAGTAAATCCATGGAGATGTGGTTAGAGTACCCTCACCCGTTAACCCCCCCCCCCCCCGGATAATTAAAATGCCAAGAGAGCCAAACTGTAAGTAAATCCATGGAGATGTGGTTAGATTACCCTCACCCGTTAACCCCCCCCCCCTGGTATATATGGATAATACCCAGGATATGTTGTGAACTGTCTTGGTGTGCACATGGGTTTCAACCATTAATGGCAAAGAGAAAATATTCAGAATTCACATTTAGGATATAAATTGATTATACAAGGCCAGCATGGTGGTTTTTCCAGCATGGAGAAGGATGGGGGACTGATAGGCTCCATGCTGTGGAATTCTACCATAGATTTTGTGGTCATTGAACAGTGGATTGGGAGACAAATTCAGGTTTTGTCTCTTGGTGTTTTGGAGTCCTATGTAACATTTGTCCCACTAAGCTGAATGTAGCTCACCTTCCACTCATCGCAGCTTAGCAGAATTCCTTTGAATTCCCATTTTTTGCTGCCTTCCCATGACTGCAAAACTTGGGCTTGTCATGCGTACACGGCAGCTAGGATTCATTAGCCTCTGTGGGCCACAGTTTTTACAGACACAGATAATTGTTTAATTTGCCTGGGACAAACTTTAGTTGCCTTCGCTCAACTGCAGCTACTGTTTCATATGGAAATGCAGCAGAAGAAACCTCTATGAAGATAATTTACATAGATAAATGAATTGCTGCCTAATTGTCCATTAATTATCACAGTATTGATTAGAAGCCTTTTACCATCTATGCATTTATTAGCTGCCTCTTAGATAGTCTCTCTCATACATCTTTTGTGTGTCTGTGTGCGTGCATGTCTGGAAGTCATGGTTGACTTCTAGCAACCCCTAGTGGGATTTGGACGTTCAGAGAGGGGGCTTGCTATTGCCTGCCCCTGCATCCCAGCCCTGGCCTCCCAATACTTGCCAGGGTCGGCCCTGCTTAGCTTCCGAGATCTGATAAGATTGGTCAGGGAGTCTCTCTCATGAATCTTTATGAGTGTATCACTGTTGATATATCCTCTGATCACAGTAATATTAATTTTTGCCTGACTTGGGAGAGCAGGGCAAATGGTATGTCCGAAATCAGGATGGGTGTCTGAGCTGCTTCATATTTTGAAAATGGAAATGGCTAAAAAATGGGTGAAGATGTGCACTTTTGTAGGAAGTCCAGCTCCTGAAAAGGGTCTGGAAGCTTCATGAGATGTTTCTCAGTTCCCCTTTTTCTATTAGAAAGATATTAGTTGTTTTTTAAACTACCTCTCTAAATGTATTTTAAAAGAATAGAGTAGGAAGATATGTCAGAGGTAGCGCTCATGTTTAACAGTGATAGTTATTATAGATTCAGAAGTGCTGGTTCCCTTAACCGGTAAGTTCTCTAAGGGCTAGTTACAGGCAGAAGAAATAGGGTGGAATTTCAAGGGCCTTATGGCCTTAGCACTCCACTGGCCTTTGATGGAACAGGATGATCTGCAGGAAGAACAAAAGAGAAACCCTAATGTTCATATGAAAGGACTTTGTTGTTAGGAGGATCACATAGTTTATTTTATAATTTATTTTTTGCCCTCATGTTCTCCCAGAAACCAAGTATAAGGCATGATATGTCCAGGACCTTACTTGTCACAAAGGCAGTTTGTTGAATAGTGTATCCATTAGATGACCAGGTGTTCAGAATAATGTAGCATCAAAAATAATCCTTACTTAGACAATATTCCCCCCCTTTGGGCAGTTCAGTATTAATTACTTTGGCAGCTTAGTTGTATGCAAGAATACAAGCTGATGGTTCACAGTTATTATTGTAAGGTCAATAGAATAAATAGGCACCCATAAAAGATCGAGGTCATTATACACATGTAACCTAATTGCGAACAGAACTCACTTTCACTGTTTTATAGGTGCAAATAAAATGAATATGCTTTGCTTATTACAGATGAAAATTAGTGATTGCGAACAGAACTCACTTTCACTGTTTTATAGGTGCAAATAAAATGAATATGCTTTGCTTATTACAGATGAAAATTAGTGATGAGTAAACTCATTAGCTTGATTTGGCACTGAGCTTATCAAACCAGTTCCCAAATAACTAGAAAATGTAGTTTCTAGGGTTCCAAATGTCTATACATGTTGTTTTCAGGATGCCAGATATCTGTAGGCTTAAGCCCGTCAAACCCCCTGGTATTTGGGGCATAGCAGTTCAGCATCCCATGGGCCAGGGAGAGAGGGGCACCAGCTCATATCATGATCCCAGCCAAAGAATAACGTCTGGGGCAATTACACTTGGTTTGGTATATATGGCATAGTATTAAAAACTGGACAAACTCATATTCAGAACAAGATAATAGCAGGTTGTGGGGCAGCAATAATAATAGTTTAATATCACATCAATGAATTATTACCCCTTCTCTCGTAATGCTTCTTTACTTTTAACTGCCACGCAACAGGCAGAAATTCAACAAATAAAGCTTTCTCCAGCACTACATGTGCATACTGGGAAAAATTATTAATATTTGTCAAGCATAAAAAAAAAACATCTTGGTATGAGATGCCAAGAGAGCCAAACTGTAAGTAAATCCATGGAGATGTGGTTAGATTACCCTCTCCCTTTAACCCTCCCCCCCCCCCTGGTATATATGGATAATACCCAGGATATGTTGTGAACTGTCTTGGTGTGCACATGGGTTTCAACCATTAATGGCAAAGAGAAAATATTCAGAATTCACATTTATGATATAAATTGATTATACAAGGCCAGCATGGTGGTTTTTCCAGCATGGAGAAGGATGGGGGACTGATAGGCTCCATGCTGTGGAATTCTACCATAGATTTTGTGGTCATTGAACAGTGGATTGGGAGACAAATTCAGGTTTTGTCTCTTGGTGTTTTGGAGTCCTATGTAACATTTGTCCCACTAAGCTGAATGTAGCTCACCTTCCACTCATCGCAGCTTAGCAGAATTCCTTTGAATTCCCATTTTTTGCTGCCTTCCCATGACTGCAAAACTTGGGCTTGTCATGCGTACACGGCAGCTAGGATTCATTAGCCTCTGTGGGCCACAGTTTTTACAGACACAGATAATTGTTTAATTTGCCTGGGACAAACTTTAGTTGCCTTCGCTCAACTGCAGCTGCTGTTTCATATGGAAATGCAGCAGAAGAAACCTCTATGAGGATAATTTACATAGATAAATGAATTGCTGCCTAATTGTCCATTAATTATCACAGTATTGATTAGAAGCCTTTTACCATCTATGCATTTATTAGTTGCCTCTTAGTCTCTCTCATGCATCTTTTGTGTGTCTGTGTGCGTGCATGTCTGGAAGTCATGGTTGACTTCTAGCAACCCCTAGTGGGATTTGGACGTTCAGAGAGGGGGCTTGCTATTGCCTGCCCCTGCATCCCAGCCCTGGCCTCCCAATACTTGCCAGGGTCGGCCCTGCTTAGCTTCCGAGATCTGATAAGATTGGTCAGTTCCCAAATAACTAGAAAATGTAGTTTCTAGGGTTCCAAATGTCTATACATGTTGTTTTCAGGATGCCAGATATCTGTAGGCTTAAGCCCGTCAAACCCCCTGGTATTTGGGGCATAGCAGTTCAGCATCCCATGGGCCAGGGAGAGAGGGGCACCAGCTCATATCATGATCCCAGCCAAAGAATAACGTCTGGGGCAATTACACTTGGTTTGGTATATATGGCATAGTATTACAAACTGGACAAACTCATATTCAGAACAAGATAATAGCAGGTTGTGGGGCAGCAATAATAATAGTTTAATATCACATCAATGAATTATTACCCCTTCTCTCGTAATGCTTCTTTACTTTTAACTGCCACGCAACAGGCAGAAATTCAACAAATAAAGCTTTCTCCAGCACTACATGTGCATACTGGGAAAAATTATTAATATTTGTCAAGCATAAAAAAAGCAGGTGCTATTCTGTTGCTTATTGTGCAGAGCCCTATTGAGAGAACAATGGAAACCTACCCACCCCACCCCCTGCCATCCTAATGCAGTTGGTACATGGAACCCTTTACAAAGTACACTTCAAATAATGCATAATGTTTGAAGAAGGAAAAAATAAGGAAAGAGGGGAAATAGTGCACAAAATGCACAGCAAAAGTGGATTACTAAAAAGATCTGGAAAATAGAAATGTTTGTATATGCTTTTTCAAGGCAGAAACTGACATGACTGGAGGGAGTGTTCCCACCGTTCCCAGAGTCATGTGTCACTTCATGGAATAGCCTTCCATTGCTCATCTGCTAAAAGTGGGTCTGTCCATGATAAAGCAAAATTGGACTGCCACTGCAAACGGCATACCTGTTTTGAGCTGCCCCCCCCCAAGCATAGTACAACTTACCTAATTTCTGACATTGTTACACTGGACAGGTGGAGGACTCATGCGGGGAATCCCATCCATCTGCTGGATGGCAGTGCTTCCCCCTGCCCCCTGCCCTTCCCACACATAAAGTGCCACCACCTGTCTGACTCATGTAATGGCGGTAAGGCAGGCAGTTGTAGTGGGAGCAGGGGCAGTTCTGGCTAGGCTGCACCACCTGCCTCCCTTAAAATGGCAGTCAAGGTTTCACAATACAGTGTTGCTGATTCTCAGTGTCTCTCCCAACCACGATAAATTTTTGAATTTGTGAATTTTTCTGAAAACCTCCCTGGGTCTGTAGACAAATACCCCATTCTCTGGGGATTTTGATCTACCAGGGGCTAGGTTCAAAATTAGACGTATGGTTTCCCTCATCACTGTTCTGCTTGATAGGCTGCCAAGGATAGGGAAATGCTCAGTGTAAGGATATCATGGCGTAAAAAGTGCTACATGTTGTGGAGACAGAGGTGAGAATTTGACAGAGTACATACAGTGGTTTTTTGGCAGGAGCCCAGTGTTCCTTATAACATGGTGTTCTAAGGCATGATTATGAATTTACCAAGCAGCAGGTGGTGCTTCAGCACAAGTAACCACCAGAATGTGGTTCCAAGAGCATGTTTCTAATACCATCCTAAACTGCTTATGGCTTTCAAAGCAAGGGCCCTAAGAGAAACAAAGTGAAGGGAAGAAGATTTAACACCACAGTTGTAGTTTAGAGACATTTTGGAACACTAGAACACCAATTTAAATGAGTTGTGAACGGAGCTTTATGCTTGGTTTACTAAACAAAATTAAGTCTGATAAGCAAGAGTAATGGAAATACTACGGCTCCACAGTCAAGTAGATACGCTCCACGCTTACTTTGAGGCAGTTTGCATGAACAGGTAACATGTTTAGGCAATGGTCTCTGTTCTTTGGTACTGTAAAAGCATGAAGTCTTGAGGGAGGGGGGAAAACATGGCAAAAAAACAAGTTGGTTGAGTTATATTCCTTAAGGAATATTTGGCTCTTGAAGAAGGCAGATATAAAATGTAACTCTACCTGGAGGCATCATAAATGTGTGTGTCTGGTTTTGGTTTTTTGATTAGAAAAAAAGTAATTTAGGTTAAGATTTCT
Source organism: Gekko japonicus (assembly GCF_001447785.1). Lineage (NCBI taxonomy): Eukaryota > Metazoa > Chordata > Lepidosauria > Squamata > Gekkonidae > Gekko > Gekko japonicus. The sequence continues at coordinate 540,213 of NW_015175977.1, forward strand.
AGACATTTAGCAGCTGTGGATTTTTCTTGCAGCATGGTTTTCCAAGAGATGTCCCTTAAATTGATCTGGCCGCTTAAGGCAGGTCACAGAATGGTGGTATTATTATCAGCATGATATATTGCATTGTGAGATCATGACAGCATTCTGCAGCCTGTCTTCTGGTGGAATCATGGGTGGAGTTAGCACATGTTCCTATGTTTCCTTAATAGTACAGGTGCTGTAGCTTCCCAGGCCTTTCCAATAATGTTGTGGGTAAAGTCAGCATGTGGCTTCACACACTGTAATTCCCCCTTCCAACATTAAAAACCAAAGTTCATGTTATGCTTATCATGTGAAAACAACCTAGACCTGCCACTAAGCAGTGGGGAAATTAGCCTCATGTGACCTGACCTGCCACTAAGCAGTGGGGAAATTAGCTGTGACATGACTTGAATCCATCAATTGGTCAGTGGAAGGCACTGATGGTGAAAGATTTTTCCTGTATTTGCCTCCTTCCCAATAGTCTCTCTCCTAGGGGAAGTTTATTCCTACCGTTGTGCAGCCATGTGGATGGATAGCCACAAGAGTGGGGATGCTACAATGCCTTTTCTGTCAGCACAGTTCTGCTGTCAGAAGTGGGAGTAATGGGTGATTTCATCCCCTTCTCCCTCCCCACTGCAGTCTTCCAGACCTCACAGGTTATTCGTCCATGTGGGTCTCACAGCCATTAGTATAAGCTGTCCAGGGTTGGAAAGGAATGGTGGATGGAGAGCAATGTGGGAAAGATTGCAATCCAGAGGCACTGCCTTACTTGCGGGTAGCCCCCACAGTGTGGCACCCCACTTCTAAACTGAACCAGAAACCCACAAAGTCAGGCTAAAGAGGACACTCTTGACTTGTGCCACAGTGCTAGCCAAAGCTCTGCAAAAAGGGTTTCAATTTCAGGTTGTACAAGGCAGCCCTCAAAGCAATTTCCTACCTCCCCCCTCTACCTGACCAAGGTATGCATATAAAATAAGTGCGATTTCCTCCAGGTAAAGTATCTGTATCCCCATAGCTATTCAGTAGCCACCTCGCAAATAGCTCCTCTGTCTTCAAACCTTCACTTATCCCCCTTTTGTGATACCTACACCTATGTGGAAATCTTTTGTCTCAACACCTGTCCTTCCTGCCACCTCCAGCAGGATACCGAGATAAACTAATCAAACATTAATCTCATCAGCGATCCTTCCCTGATGCTGATCAGAGACCCATTCCCCACCTTTTTGCCTAAGCCTGGGAACCTACTCAACCTACCCTGGCAGGATCATCAGTGGGTCATCAAACCCATTCAGCCAGCTCTGGTAGGACCATCAATGGACATTAATCCCATCAAGTTCTGGTCTGGGTGACCGCCCCCAGAATTCCTATAAAAATACAGAGCATGCCCCACCTCGGTGTGCACTCTGAGGATGCCTATTTTGAGTACACTCCCCAAATCTCTTCTTTGGGCCTCCTTCTCCCTAGAGTGGAACACTGGCCATTTGTGCTATCTTCTTCACAGATTTCTGCACATCTGGACAGGTAATATAACCCCCCCATAATTGACCCTAAAACATTGCTATCATCACCTCTTTATTTCTTAGTTCAGAATTGCATCCACTTTCTTGACTACTTAGTGTGACTGTAGTCAGGGAAATTCTTCAATGAAAACTGTTTGATTACTCTTTAAATCCAGTCTTCCTACTGAACTGGACCTTGGTATAGATAGGTGTGCCTGGTACCCCTCTGGCCTCCTCTGTCTCATAGCTAATTTCCCCCAACAACAAGGCAGGCCACTGGTGGTGACAAGATCTGTGATCCTTCCATCTGTGGATTGCTGGATCCAAGAACAGAAGGAGAAAGCTGGCAGCAACTCCTCCTTCTCTCTCAGTGTGACTTCAAACCCCTACAGCTCTCTGTGTCTTGCTGGAAGGGCTCCTCAAGAGTTCTGCAGCAGACCGTGTGATAAGCGTAATATGAAGTATAATTCTAATGCCTTTCAACAGCAATACCTTGTTCTCTATTTTTGAAAAAAACAACCCTTCAATTTTATTGATTTTACAACTTTGAAAATATGTAAGATATAAGAGTATGAAACAGGATCTGACCCCAGGTCCCCAAAGCGTACTTATAATGTAAGCAAGCAAAGGCCAGTCTTATAGGCACTGTGCAATTTGTGCATAACCAGGGCTATTTTTGGGCAGGAACGCACAGGAACGGAGTTCCGGCTGGCTCCTGAGTTGGCCACGCCCAGCAGGAACCTAATTAGCATAATAGGCCACGCCCAACAACAGAAACGCATTAGGACTGGCTACGTTAGGGTGTATGTGGCCTAACATGCAAAGGAGGTCCTGCTACAAAAAAAGGCCCTGGGTTTGGACAACAAACAAGGTAAACAGAATAAGAAGCAAAAGGTGGGTGTGTCTGGATGACCACACTTCTGCAAACATGGGGTGTGTGGCCTAATATGCTAATGAGCTGTGCTGTCAGGGGTCTAATGAATGTCTGCTGTTGGGTGTGACCTATTATGCTAATGAGTTCCTGCCGGGCTTTTTCTACAAAAAAAGCCCTGTGCATAACAGTATTTTAGGGGGTCACTGTCAGCTTGGTGGATATTTTTACTTTAGCTTCCATGCTACATTACAAAAATGGGGCCAGTGCACATATGACTATCCCAATTGCTTATTTACTGTGATGTACAAATAATTCACTTCAAGAGCAAGCCCTGAGCTTGGGTCTGATCTTTTTGTGTAATTATTTGAACAACACATGAAGAGCAATCCTAGCCTTCCCTAATGTTGCAATTATAGCTGTACTGTTTATGCCTCCTTAGTAGGGTTAAATACATTTCTGTTCCAAAAACGTGTGAGACTTAATCTTATTTAAACTAAATACTGCAACAGTTGCCCAGACGTCCTGTTAGAAGCTTATTTGGAAGACACAGCTTTGATTATCCTCCCTTTCCTACTTACATAACTCCATCTTTATTTCAGATAATTGGGATTTGAGGGGCAAGTGCAGCCAGTTGTTCTCAGGGCACAGAAGCAATACATGGGATTTTGATGCACTAAAACTCAGTAAGATACAAACAACCACGAAGTACCTGCCCTGATATTCATTTCAGCTACTTATAAAATAATGACCATCAGGGCAGGACTAGGCATGGCTTACCTACACATTATTCCAGTTGCCTTTTGGTTATGGCTATTGGTCACATGCTGCAGGCTTGAAACACACTAGTAATGTGATTTCAGCTGACTTCAGCATTGTAGGACCTCACTTGTGTGTGTGTTTAATTGCACCTGTACAAATACCTGTGCCACGGCTATGTAATTCCATAGGATTTGGAGGATAGAAGTGAATTGTGTTTCTGTCTCAAAGCAGTTTTATAATTATATGTGTAATTCTGACAGCAGTCCTGTGCACGCTTAACTGGAAATGTAAGCTATTGAATTTGACCTAATGGGTTTAGCGGACAATGATAATCAAAAGTCCAAATTGAAGGAATGGGTATTTCATAAGGACAGCCTTTTGAACCTTCATGTGGCGGCAAGTTGCCAAATGGCCCCTCTGTTTAAGATCTTTTAAAGAGATCACTGTAGGACTGGCTATTTAGAGAAACTAACCAATCTTGACCTAAGAAGGGCATTTACAGCCCTCAGATTCCATGCCATTCCTTCAATGGTCTGTGTTGGTCGTTTTATGGGTTTACCTGTTGCCTTAAGAATCTGTCAATGTGGTTTGGGCGAAGTGGATGATATTGAGCACTATTTACTGAGATGCTCATAGCACGAATCACTTCGGCAGAGATTTATATACCCTATTTTACCTTTGCACAATGGATTCTCAAAACAGGAGTTGGTTGTTTTTTTGCTCTCTGATATGGACGTATATGTTACCAGCAGAATGTCCCTGTTTGCTTTGGCAGCAAAAAAGATAAGATTAAGGTTAGGATTCAGCGCAAGTTAGTGAAGGGATAACTTAATGTGATGTATAAGGATTGTGTTTGTATTTATGCTTTGTTATGGCCAATGGCTAATACAATAAACTTGATGATGATGATGGAAATGTAAGCTATTGAATTTGCTGGCTGGTTTTTGAATAAAATTGCATAGGTTTGAGCCATCAGTTGCTTTGCTCCAGTTTTATAAAGGAGAACACACTGTCTCCTGGATCTTGTTTGTTAGCATGCTTAATGGAAAAACAAATGCAACTTCTGGAACATGGTTCTTTTTGTAAAACTAAGTGAAGCAATAAGTCTGAACTAGAATGAGTTCTGATTACCATTGACTGCAACTGTATTTCTTTTCCTTTTCTTTTATCAGGGAGCTCCTAATTATTCTATCTTGGATATGCCTGTTACCCGAGAACAACTGTCTCACTATCGGAATGCCGCAGAAACAGCCCGTAGTGAGCTTGCAGCACTCCTGGTGAAGTATGAATTTGCTCAGGCGGAAGTAAGTTTTGAAACAAATGACTAGCAGATGTGCCTTTTTGGATGAACGTTCTTTGTAAACGTAGCAGAACATCTAGAAGGCTACACTTACCAGATGCCACATGCCATTGTGTGTTCTATTAACAACTCATGTCTTCCATTGATACATGTGTTGTGATTTTCGCTACTGTATCCCAAACTGTGTGCCTCCTCTACAGCTTTCAAAATATCCATCAGTCCAATATTCTTCCTCCTTTGTTTAGCCATTTATGCCCCCCTGAACACAGATAAGCTATAGTACATAAACCCCATTGAAATAAATGAAATAGAAGCAGCAGTACCGTGTGTAGAACTGCAGTCTTTTCCTTCTTTTGTATATCTGACGTCTAAAGTCCTTAACTTTTAAATCATACATAAACCCCATTGAAATAAATGAAATATAAGCAGCAGTACTGTGTCTAGAACTGCAGTCTTTTTCTTCTTTTGTATATCTGACATCTAAAGTCCTTAACTTTTAAATCGTCCGTTACGCTTGACTTATTCAGCCCCATGGTTCATGCCACTTCTTACAAGTCTTGAGGCGCCTGTTTCCCTCCTCTTCCCAATGGCTTCCAACACCATGTCCCTGTGGGAGTTTTGCTGTGGGCCTTTTTCCTTGCTGTAAATATGTATCATACCTTCACTTGGACTCACCGCTTAGGCTAGAAGGAGAGTGCTGAGTGATGGGCTGTGCCCAGGATGGCCCCTTACTAGTTCCATGCAGCCACAGCACGCTGAAGACTAAATGTGGCGTTTTTCTCTCTCTTCAAAACGGTCATGTAGTGATGATTAATTGTTTTACATTGAAAGCTATAATGCCTGTTATTCTTGCAAATAACCTACATGCCTCAGTAAACACACTGTTAAGCTGGGTTGTTAATCTAAGTATTGCTTGCGTATGTGGTTTAATGGGTTAATTGGTCAATGATATATATGTTTTTGTATCATCTAACCCAGGGGTCCCCAGTCTCATTGTGTCTGTGTACAGTTTTGGAATTTAGATAATGGGGCATAGGTATTGCCACAGAATGGCTGCCGTCAGGTACTGGAGCCAATAAAATTTTTGGGGGGAGGTTGCAAGGTAAGCATCCTCCTATAATAGAGGCAACAGTTTCTGAAAGGCTACTCCTGTCCTTTTGAATCTCTTCCTGATCCAGTGTGGTAGAGGAAAGCCAGGACTGGCTGTTTACTTTGGAGGAAAGATGCTTTGGAGAAGAAGCAAATGGGCTCCAGGAAACTCATTAATGGGTTTCATGGTGCCCCTGGGTGCCTTGTTGAGGATCAATGGTTTAACTAGTCATAGCAATTGAATATACAGACTTGGTAAGCAAGCAGGCTTTAGTAACTTGCTTTTAAGTGGAGAACATTAATGCATGGATAATCATGCTATGATGAGAGGACTGAAAGAACAAAGTCAAGGAGATGTCTTGGTTATGTATCTAGAAGAACTCTTTGGATCTGATTTTTCCATACCCATTAAGAACATTCAGAGTAAATTCTGAAATTGTTAGAAAAATAAAGATCTGTAGGGATATAATTGCTGTTTTAAAAAGCTTCAACATAAGAGATTCTTTGTTAAAAACCTTAAGATTAAGCCCCCTAAAAATGTATGGCAGTACAAAGAGCCAGTGTGGTATAGTGGTTAAGAGCAGTAGGACTGTAATCTGGAGAACTAGGTTTGATTCCCCACCCCTTCACATGAAGCCAGGTGGATAACCTTGAGTCAGTCACAGCTTCTTCAGAGCTCTCTCAGCTGCACCTACCTCACAGGGTCCATGTTGTGGCGAGAGGAAGGGAAGGTGATTGTAAGCTGCTCTGAGACTCCTTCAGTTAGTAAAGGGCAGGGTATAAAACCAACTCTTCTTCTTTCCAGTCTTTCTCCATTACACTGCAGAAATGCAGAAATTTAAGGTTCTTTCTTCACTGATAAATTATAAAATAAAAATATAGTTTTTAGGTGAGGCTTCCCCTTTCAGTTATTTTTTAGATACAAGAACATGAATTATAGTATTAAGAGAGTAGAAGAGGCTAAGGAAATAGAGGCTGCTTTATTTTTGTAAGCTTAGATCTAAGTCAATTGGCATTTTTGTAAACTGTTACTCCAGCTGCAAAAGCCTTCGACAACATATTGTTACTTCATTACTGTTTTTGAACATGCGTGTATACACACCAAGTTAGTTCAAATTAAGATGAATAAAGATTTTTTAAAAAGATACTTTCATGACATGTAAATGAGTTGAATGAAGCACAGAAGATGAGGAAAATCTTTAGATTTTTATTAAAAGTACAAGCTAGCATCATATTATTGGAAGAAATGCACATTAGGAAGTCACAAAAACATCTTTTGGAATGTCCCAAATTGGGACAAGTATATATATTATCTGCAAATAACAAAACTATGGGAGTTGCCATATATATTAAAAACCCATATATACACATTTTAGAGCATGTTTCTGATATAGAAGGTAGATTTTTATACTTGAAAGGTATCTGGAAAGGTAAAGCATTCACCTTAATAAATATTTACACCTTAAATGTAATCAAAATAATTTTTATAAGCAATTAGAAAAATGTCTAGATGAGTTGTCTATAGGTGATATAAAAGACTTTAATGTAGTGTTTGATAATGAAAAGGATACCACCAGTGCTAATATAGGGGGGAAACTGACCTTGAAAAGACCTTGTTTAAATTAACCTTGTTTAAACAATCACTAATTATGCATCAGTTGGTAGAACATGACATCACTTTAATCCCAGGGGTAAGGATTTTACTTCCCCCCCCAAGTGCTCATAACTCTTTCTCAGACTCGATAATGTTTCTTCAAAACCAATTTTGACTACAGTGAAAGAGGCTAGTATGGGGCAGTTCACCCCCAGTATATATGACAGTGGTAATTGCTACTCAGACAGAAAGGTTTTGGCTTTTGATGACAATCTACTTATGAACCTAGACTTTAAAAGGAAATTCAAACACATTTAATTGAATGTTTAAATTTGAATAGAAACACTAGCACAGATATAGTCTGAGAAGCTAGTAAAGCTTATATTAGAGGTATCATTCTTTCTGAGTCATCAAGAATTAAAAAAGATTAAAGAGGAAAACTTGTTTACTGCAAATTAAAAAGCAAGAAATTAAGTATCAAATAAAAAGGACAAATGAATCCTTAGAAGGCAGTTTGAAGAAATGGAAGCAGAATTTTTTTTTTAAAAAATATCATGTTAAGTAGGAATTCTTTGAAAACTCTGACAAATTAGGCAAAACTTTCAGCAGCTAGGATTAAGAAAAGAAAAGCCAAGGAAATGATTGTAGTAATTAGAAATGGTAAAGGTTCTCTCATAAACAAGAGGGAACAAATTGTGCAATAATTTAGAAACTTTTATGAAAATTTATACAGCTCACACAACCCAGACATAGAAAAATAAATAAATGATTATTTTAAGAAGCTGAAAATACCACAAGTAACTGAAGAAGATAAAACTAAGAAAGCAATTGATTTACAGGGGAATCCACAAAACCCCCAATAAATGTATTTAATCATATGCAAAACTAGGTTTTTTGCAAGGGATACCATAAAGGGGTATCTTACATTACCATACAAATTAGTTACTTTTGGTATATATAGCACTTTTAGGAGCAAGTAAATAAGGTAAATTTTCAGTAGCCTCCCCCAATATGCCCAGTCTCAGCAGCTGAGCATGGCTACAATCTACCTCTCGCTATTTGTTTCCTGTCTTCCCCTATCCTACCTCTGAGGATCTCGAGGCACACCAGACTCCCCTTTTCACTGCCCATCCCTACCACCACCAACCCTGTGAAGTGGTCCAGGCTGAGTGACCAGCCCTGAGTGACCCAGATGACAGGTTCCTGGCTCAGGAGGAAGGGGTGTGTGTCTGAACCTGGCTCTCCCAAATTCCTCCACCATCAGTTCTCCCTCCTGCATTTCCCTCAGAAACAGTGGTCCTGAGGGGAAGGCCTGATGGAGAGGCTGTTTCTGAAACCTCCAAGGGGTGCTTTTTGTCCTCCCGCAAACCCTTTTCTTTCATGGGCTGAGGTGCAGGGGAGAAGGGAGGTCACCATCCCCTTTCCCTGACACTCATTCTGCCTCACAGTTCTGTCGCTGTTCAGACATGCGACAGCAATGATGGCACCCCTTTTCTCCTTCGCTCCTCCAATCCTTTCCAAGGCCAAGGCATCTTTCGCCTCAGAATGGCATGCACAAGACAGCCTAGTTGCCTCCCAATCCATGTGGTGGCCCTCCTCCTCCTCTCTCCCCCACCGGCCCCATCCCTTTGTTGGCCAACTGCTGCTCCCCATGCCTGCTCTCACAACCCCCCCATGGTTGCCATTTGGTGCAGCGGAGGCAGCACCAGCCACTTAGCTCCACCCCTCCATGTAGTAGCTTCACCAATCCTCGCTGACCTGTGGTTGGAGGAGGCAGGAGAGGCATAGTCCTGACACCTAGCAATCTCCTTTCTGTTTCTTGACAGCTTCGATCCCCCCACACATGCCTCACTATGTGTGCCTGCTTGTCCTCCTCAAACAGCCTCCTGCCTTCCCTCCTTTGCACCAGTTGCTTGCAGGCTGGATAAGAGCCCTGGATGGGTCAGTTCTGGCCCCTGGGCTGTATGTTTGACACCCCTGATCTAAAGCATATAAAGCATTGCAAGGAATTTATACAAGCAAATATTTCCCTCAGTCGTGCAGTTTGGGTATGATTATACTAGTGTTGTATAAAACAAGTACAATAACAAAGGAATATTTCTATGAGGAAAACTGGTTACATAAGGCATCATTCTCAAAAGTAATCCGGTATCTCAGGATTTATATACCACTAGACTCAGGTCTGTTTTGTAAGTACAACTCAGCCCCAATTTTTAACGAGATCAGGGACAAACTACTACACTGGTCCTCCTTGAAGTTAGTTCTGTTGGACAAGATCAGTCTTAATAAAATGTTAGTTCTCCCCAAGTTAATCATACTGTTTCAAAATTTCCCAGCTCATGTTTTATAGATTGATATTAAGAAATGTTGGAAGGTTATGTTAGATTTTGTTTTTTGGGGGGAAAGTTCTGAGAATTATTTGGACAGTTCTCACAGTGGAGGGAAGTAAGTTGTGGGGTCCCACAAGAATCAGTATTGGGGATGGTACGATTGAATTTATTCATAAACTAGGAGGAAGGCCCATTGCAGGCAGGAATGGATGGGTGGATGGGTGCGGCACCTTCCCTGGTGGTGTGAGTCCCCCTCCCGCAAAGACGGGCAGGGTCCGTCTGCCAGCTGGTGCGCGGGGAGGTTGAACAAGCCAGCACAGACAGGAAAGGGGAGACAGCCAGGTCTGAGAAGAAAGGAGATGGGTGTCAACTGCTTCCCCTTCCAGCGGCTCGCTTGCCCCCCCCACAGCTGCAGGGAGAGCGAGGAAGCCGGGGTCGAGAAGGAAGGGGAGGAGGTTTAAAGCGCCTCCCCTTCCAGCGGCTCGCCCGTCCACCCCGTGGTCGGGGGTGCCGGCAGGCCAGCAAGGGCGGCGGAGGGAAGGCTGGTGGAGGCCTCCCCAAAGAACTGCCTGAGGCACCCCCAGGCCAGGCCATGGTGGACCTGGGAAGCACGGTGTGGCCTCCCCCCCATCCCGAGGTGGGGCAGGGCATGCCGCCAGGGCGGCGAGGCCGGAGGCAGCACTGGGAACCCCGGCAGAGCCCTCTCAGCAGGGCACGGCGGCACAGGAAAGCGTGGCGCAGTCATCCCCTTCTCTCCCCGCCAACCGGGTGCTGCCGGTGCCGCCTGCTGGACCCGTCCCCAGTTCGCGAGGGTCTGGCCAGCCTCGTCCCTCCTCCCCAACCCCCCAACCAATGGGACGCCAGGAGTCCTGAATGGCAGCTGGCGGCCCAATAGCTGAGGGAGCGCATTTTTCCTAGCCACCCCATAGGCTAAGGGCCACCCCAAAACACAATTATTATAAGGAGAGATGATCTAGAACTAGGGGTGAGTATTGTAGTGGCCAAGTTTGCAGATGACACAAAATTATTCAGGATGGTGAAAACCAAGGCTTACAATGAAGAGTTCTAAGAGGATCTTCACAAATTGGGTGGGTGGCTGACAAAATGGCAAATGGTTCAGTGCTGGTAAGTGTACAATGATGCACACTGGGACAAAAAAAATCCCAACTTCACATATAGGCTAATGGGGTCTGAACTTGTTGAGGCTGAGAGGGGAAAAGATCTTGGGTGTGTGTGTGTAGTGGATAGCTCTATGAATGTGTCAGCCCAGTGTGCTGCAGCAGTGAAAAAGGCAAACTGTTAGGGATTATTAGCAAAGGAATTGAATATAAAGCAAGCAATATTATAATTCCCCTGTATAGATCTCTGGTATAGCATCATTTTGAATATTGTGCACAGTTCTGGTCACTGTATCTTAAAAATAACATTGTAGAGCTGGAAAAAGTATAGAGGAGGGGAACCAAGTTGATTAGGGGATTGGAGCACCTTCCCTATGAAAAAAGGCTGAAGAGTCTGGGACTTTTCAGTTTAAACCAGAGATGATTAAGGGGGGAACATGATAGAGGTTTATAAAATTATGCATGGGATGGAGAGAGTTGACAAAGAGACATTTTTCTCCTTCTCCCAAAATACTAGAATTTGAGGGCATTCAGTGAAGCGGATGGGCTGTAGATTCAGGAGGGACAAAAGAAAATACTTATTTACAAAGTGAGTAATTAAAATGTGGAATTTTCTGTTAGAAGATGTAGTGATGGCCACAGGAATAAACAGCTTTAAAATGGGATTAGATAGATTCATGGAGGATAGGTCTGTCAGTGGCTACCAACCATGCTGATTGAGGGGAACCTCCATGTTCAGAGTCAGCCAGCCTCTGAATCCCAGTGCCAGGAGGCAACATCAGAGGAAGGCATCAACCTTTCTCCCCTGTTGTTGGCCCTCCAGGGGAACTGGTTGGCCACTGTATGAGACAGGATGCTAGACTTAGATGGACCATTGTTCTGATCCAGCAAGGCTCTTCTTACATTCTTATGAAACAAGCCCAGTAAAAATGGAAGTTGAGTGGTCTTTCAATTCCAAATATCTCACTTTGTTACCATATATCTAAAATTCTATGGTTAGTTCAATGGTTTCATGATCAGATAGATCCTTCAATACTGATAGAACAAATCTTTGTACCATTAACAGATTGGATTTTCGTACAAAAAAGGATTTGAGGAATTGAGGGTAGAGTTGAATAATTTTGATTTGTATCTTGAACAAAAACAAGGGAAAATGTCAGTTTACTATAGTTATATACTAGAAATTAATAGTAATGTGACCCCTACTTACAAGAAATGGCAAAGATCTCTATCTTATGTAATTGACATGAAAATCTGGTCTCATCTTCTATCCAAAAATTTTCTGTTTCAATTTGATATAAGGAGAATATATGCAAGAGGTTGCATCAGTGGCAACTGTCACCAGTTAAAATAGCAAGGGTTTTTAGTAAGGATCTAGCAATAACTGTAAGACTCTGAAAGCAGACTTGCTTCATATGTGGTGGTGCTGTGACATGGCACAAGAGTGTTGTGAGAAGGTAATCAGATTATTGACAGTGGCATTTCAATGTAAATGAGACAAGACAATTGAATGTATACTACTGAACTCTGTCGACTTAATTCCCAAACAATATCAGATTATGGTTTTGCATCTACTGACAGACAGCAGCAAGACTTGTTTTTGCATCAGATGGAGACTGGTTGATTAAAGTAAAAGAGTTGTTTAAACTATTTAAATTAACTTTTTTGCAAAAGCATCAAGTTGCTCAAAGGATATTTAGACTTAAGAACTAAGAATTAAGAACTGGGGGAAAAGACTTAAGAGATAAGGAGTTAATCATTAAAACCTGTTGTACATAGCTAGGTATCTCTTACTGTGTAAGAACTTAAATACTTTGTGTCATATGTTGCTTTGTAAACTTTGAAGTTGTATTTTGTTCAGGTAATTGGTTTTCTTTTTTGGAAATGTATGTTATAGAAAATAAATAATTTAAAATATATATAATTGGTAGTGGTGAAGAATTCAGCACCCTGAAGCTTCTAGCTTTCTACTTTTTCAAACTGTCCAGTCTTTAAGACTATGAAGACTGTGGAATCTGTTTCAAGTGAGTTTTGCATGGTAAACTTGGACTGGCTCTTACTTCTAAGTACATTTGTTTCAGATTGGGGTTTTTGGCACGTTTCCTTCTTTCCTTTAATGCATTCCCTAATGAACAAGTATTGGAATGTAGTTACTTAAGTGGAACATTCAATTGCTATACCTGTAAATTAGTAATTTGTGGATCACAGATGCAGCTTAAGTCAGTATCTGCAATGTGGTGCCTGTCGGCACTGTGGCACCAACCAATTTTTTATAGACTCACAGAGTTAGAAGGGGTCATGGGAGCCATCTAGTCCAACCCCTTGCTCAATGCAGGATCAGCCTAGAGTATCCCTGACAAGTGTTTGTCCAGCTGCTGCTTAAAGACTGGCTGTGAGGGGGGAGCTCACCACCTCCCTAGGCAGCTGATTCCACTGTTGCACAACTCTGACTGTAAAAGTTTTTCCTAAGATCCAGTGGGTACCTGGATATTTCTTGTGCCCAGTTTCCTTTTCCTCAGAGAATTTGTTTCTCAGAGCAAAGAGCCAAACCTGGCTTTCCTCTGCTTCATTGAATAGGAAGCATCCAGGGAGCACTCATTTGGAAACAGCTGTCTCCACTGTAGAACAGTGCTTGGCTTGGAACTCGCTAACATTTTGTGGGACCTCTCAACTTCATGTGATTGGTCCTACTACCCCTCCATGGCAGCCATTTTATTGTGGCACCTATCACCATTTCTCAGCATTCCAAAACTGCCCACAGATTCAGCAAGGTTGGGACCTCAGGATTAAGTAAAGTGTCTACAAGCCTTTTTGCTCTGTGCACATTTTTAGTGTTTATAAACAAGTAGGAAAACTGGTAGGAAAGCATGCACAAACAAGTATAAACTGGTAGGAAAGCATGCACAAACTTTATAGCAAGACTAAATGTGCCAAATTGCTGATTCCTTTTGCTTTGTTGTTTTATGATGTGCACGAGGCTTTTATTTTAAAATTTATTATGTACTTATCTCCTGATTCACTCCATAAATCATTAATTATGGATCATAAACATATTTGTTATTGCCAGGTCTTTCATCTGTTTAATTAACTTTTGGCTCAAAGGTCACTTTTCTTTTTTTAATTGTATTTTGTTAGCATGTAAATACAATTTTAAATTGAGAAAAGTAATACCTCAACATATGGCAAACATTTCGTATAATATTTGGAGCTTTTCTGGCTCATATATTCATGCCCTTCCATTAATTCTATAAACCTATTTATATTTTATTTATTGTACAGATAAAATTTTAACTGCTTCTGTATTGCGATACAGTTATTTTTGTAATAAGAAACACCTCCTTTTGATTTATACTTAAACTAGGAATAAGGCCCGTTGTAGAAATAAATACAATGAACTCTAGGAAGAGGCTCCGGGCAGGTGCCCTTGCCTTGGGCACTCAGCGTCAATTTGCTGTGGTGACTTCAGCAGGGTATAATGACACAGAGCTTACCGTTTTCTCCAGGGGAACTGATCTCTACCATCTGAAGAGGAGTTGTAATTCTGAGTGATCTAACAATGAACTCTAGGAAGAGGCTCTGGGCAGGTGCCCTTGCCTTGGGCACTCAGCGTCAATTTGCTGTGGTGACTTCAGCAGGGTATAATGACACAGAGCTTACCGTTTTCTCCAGGGGAACTGATCTCTACCATCTGAAGAGGAGTTGTAATTCTGAGTGATCTCCAGCCCTCCCCTGGAGATTGGCAACAATGGATCCCCATGAGGGAATGGCTGGTTCGGAGGGTGGAGTCTATGGCATTGTACCTGTCTGAGGTCCCACCCCTCCTCAAACCCCACCCTCT
>NW_015175977.1:556048-556188 GCF_001447785.1 Gekko japonicus
ATGGGGTGACTGCTGGCACCTTTTCCTATCATTTTTTGCCTTGTGGTATTCTGCTTGTGGTGTGATCTGTCTTTTTTGTGGTGTGGCATGTTTATGTTATTGGGTTTGTTTCTTTTGAAGGGGCCGTGATGGGTTGTGGG